>NW_012117500.1:444294-556112 GCF_000951035.1 Colobus angolensis palliatus | reverse complement strand
TGCACTCGTAACTGCAGGGCTCCAGCTATTGCACTCGTAACTGCAGGGCTCCAGCTATTGCACTCATAACTGCAGGGCTCCAGCTATTGCTACAGAGACCTCCATCTGCAGGGCTCCAGCTATTGCACTCGTAAGCCCACAGTAGGGAGCTCGTGCTTCCCCCAGCTGCCCCCATTATTGCAGCTAATACTACAGGAGGACTGTTAATGAGAGACACAGAACTCCTCTGTCAATTTTGACTCAAGGACTCCTTGATGCCCTCCTAAACTTCCTTTAAACTGCATGCAATTCTAGGACTCCATCATCCAATCCCCCTTCCCTCTCTGCTTCACTGAGAGTCAGATTCCCATCACAGTCTCAAGATTCGTCCCGTTTCCCCCACTTCCTTCCCTGTAGTCTCTTAAGGCATTTAATCAAATAAGATCCTTGCATATTTAATTTTACCTTGGTGCCTGCTTCTCAGAGAACCTCAATTTGAACACAGGATATTGTGCCAAGCATGCTGTACAAATTAGGTAATCCTCGCAAAGTCTTCTCAGATAAGTACTAATATTTTACAAATCTCTACACTGAGGCCTGGGGATACTGAGTAACTTTCTCATCATCTCACATTTTCACCTCCTGCTCCCCACCGCCTGGTAAACTTTCACATTCAAGTCTCAACTTGGGGGTCAATACTTCCTCCATTTCTTATCATAGAGAGGGTGAAACTACTTTTCTTCTGTGCAAACTCTTCTTTGTTGATCCTGTTTTTTTACATGACTGCTTCCCCTATTAGATCTGTGAACCACCTTGATGTGAGGACTTATACATTTCTGTATTTGTAGCACCAGTGTTAGCACAGATGCCTAGAATAAACTTAATAATTAGTTTCAGTTGAATTGTGTTAGATTTAGCTGAGTTGATTCTGAATGAGGTAATATAGCCACATGTGAGAAAATGAATTTTTGGTGGGTAGACTGAACTCAAGAAAAAGAGTATAAAATTGAGATTTCAACTAGGCACTCATGTTTCAATAAATGTGAAACTACAAAGCAAGTTGCCAAATTAGCACTTGAAGAATTTATAAAAGAATTCTGAGAAACAGTTCTATAATTTTTGGACCTCTTGACCAAATCAAGGAGTTAGAATATGGAAGAAAGAGACGTGCAGAGAGATTTCTTTACAGAAAATTGTTTCTCTGCTGTAAGTCTACCACCCCCTAGGGGGAAGGGTGTATAGTACTAATGCAATATTTTCCAGCTAGAGAGTTAGATTTTCCTTCCCCTGTCCACCAAGGGAAATTTAGCCAGTGAGAACACAGTTAGCTAGCTGCCTTCGTGGTGTGAAGGGAAGGCTATGTGCTTGGGATTCTTAGGGCTCTCAGGGTTCACTGGGGCAAGGGATGCATGAATTCTTCCTGTGATCAAGAATAGGATCAGGTAGTGAAAGGGAGACAAAGCATAGAGTAGTAAGACTTTTTTCAAAAGGGTCTCCTCAGGGGTCAGGGTCCCCAGTAGCAAGAATATGGAGGCAAATTGGCCCATTCCTGAGGAGCACTGAGGAAGCAATCCCATAAAATTATCTGTAATAGAGATGTATTCATCCTAGTCCAGATTACTATGAAAAAGTAGAACACATCAGAAAATTTAAAAAACTCCAATTGAGGAAAGAGAGAGACCCTCCCATATTGTTTTATACTCAGTACCTGTTTTAAGAAAAAACAAGGAAGTAAAACCAAAGACAGACAGCCCGGCACCAGGCCCCAAACCGTAAACCCCATAGTTAAAAATCAACTCATAATTTAGAAACCAATGTTATTCATAGATTCCAGACATTGTATAGAAGAACATTGTGGAACTCCCTGCCCTGTTCTGTTTCTCTCCGACCACCGGTGCATGCAGCCCCTGTCACGTATCCCCTGCTTGCTCAAATCAATCACGACCCTTTCATGTGAAATCTTTAGTATTGTGAGCCCTTAAAAGGGACAGAAATTGTGCACTTTGGGAGCTTGGATTTTAAGGCAGTAGCTTGCTGATGCTCCCAGTTGAATAAAACCCTTCCTTCTACAACTCGGTGTCTGAGAGGTTTTGTCTGCGGCTCGTCCTGCTACACAATGAGCCAATGAAAGTGTCACACAAAAGAGTTAGTTTTAAACATCTCACCAGAGGTTAGTAGTTTGAGACCAGCCTGGGCAACCCTATCTCTACAAAAAACAAAAACAAACAAACAAAAACTAAGAGATTAGCCAAACATAGTATTGTATGCCTATAGTCCCAGCTACTTGAGAGGTTGATGCAGAAGGATCATTTGAGCCCAAGAGTTCAAGGTTGCAGTGAGCTGTGATCGTGCCACTGCACTCCAGCTTAAGTAATGCAACAAGACCCTGTCTTAAAATAAAATAAAATAAAATAAAATTTTAAAAAGTGCTTGTCCCAAGAGCACAAAGCTAGCTGATAAAGGTGCCGGTTCAAGTAAGAACCATCCTGCCCTCTGCATCTCCTCCCACCTCCTTGCTTCCTATTTCACCCCTCTCCACTAGAATCCCAAGCAGCAGCTGGCAAGGAAAAAGGAGAAGCACCTGGCCGAGAAACATAGATTATGTTACCAAACCACACTTTCTCATTCACAGACTTGCTCCCTAAAGCAGGCCAAAGCTGGGGTGGGGGTGGAGAGAAGAGCTTTTATAAGTTCACTTCAGGGAATTGAATGGTACCTTGACTCAATAGTTTGATCACTAAAAGCAAGCAAACTGTGTGTTTACATGTCTATTAATAAAAGTGAACACAAAAGTCAAAGACCTGCCTGAGTCTTCATTTGAAAGAGGAAATTATTTCCCCTGAATAAATTTTTTTAAGTTGATGGGAAATGAAAATGAATTTGTACTTTGCTGTGTGAGCTCGGCCCTTATAAGTTCTGGCTGTTCCATATACCAGTGTCATCACTATCAAAACCACTGAGATCATAATTGAGAGTCAGGGTAGACTGCAGACAAATAGATTTTCTAGAATATGGAAATCCACAGGCAGAAATACCATCCAGGCTCACTTAGGCATGACTCTACTTTTTCTTTCAAGGTGAAGTGCTAATCTTTGCAGTATCAAGTGTGGTTCAAGAGGCTCAATATTTTTTAATATTCTCTTAAGTTGGACCATATAAAATTTGAGTGCGTCTCCTTTGACACGTGTTTTATGTATCAATAAGCAGTAACGGATAGGACTGAGCCTAGTACAAATGCATTTCTTACACAAGACATGTAAATATCATGACCATGACTATTCTGCAAGTGCAATTGTTTTAAAAAGCTTAAATTCTTCACTAAACACTTTAGAATTCAGGTAAAGCTCGGATAATTTTGTATATGTGAGCCATACAATTGCACTGTTTATTAAATGAGCTGGAATCTTGTGATTTGTTATATGAATAAGTAGCTGAATTGTTTCTTTCTCCCTCTCTGGCATGTGCATACACACACACACATCCCTATTAAAACTCACACCAGCATATAAGTAAGTGCAAAGCTACAACTACAGATCTGCGTGAAGGGGATGAAAACAGTCAAGGTTCCCAGGTGTTCAAAATAACAAGCCCGCTCAATATCATTCATTTATTCAACCTGCATTTGTTGAACACTTTAACTACTTGCACCAGCCTCATTATAATATTGATAACTAATATGTAATAAGCCTTTTTCCATGTCAGGCACATCATCCTTATAAGAATTTTCTCATTTAATCCTTATAATTATTCAATATGGGAGTATTATTATTTCCATTTTAAAGTTAATTAACAACCAACCTCACCTTCCTGGCAAGTGATACAGTCAGGTTGTCAACCCAAGAAGTATATTGTCTGTTTCCTTAACTAGTACACTACATTGCTTCCTATGATAACTGAGAGTTTTTTAAATACTTCTTGGTGATAACATATAGTCTGTTTATTGCACACAGATTATTCACTCTCTCTAAATTGTATCAAGCCCTGGCTCTACTATTTACTATTTGTAGAAACTCAGGCAAGGTACCTAACATCACTGAACCAAAGTTTTTCACCTCTAGCTTGTAGGGCTGTTATGAAGATTACATAAAGTACATACAGCACTTGGCACATAAGAGGTCCACGGAGTTCTTAGAAACACTTAGAAGTACAAGGACTCTATCACCATTGCTAGTCAGTGCTAACTAGATTAAGGCAGACCTGTAAAGTCTTCGTGGTAGAGAAGGTTATTATACATATTTCCAACTTGGAAACTGGTTGGCTTAATAGTGCTTCCTATGAAAAACGTGGCTTTGTATATTCAGTTGAAAAAGACTTTAAGAGGTCTGCTTGGTCCAGAGCTGAGTTCAAGTCCTGAATATCCTTGTTAATTTTCTGTCTTGCTGAACAGTCTAACATCAACAGTGGGGTGTTAAAGTCTTCCACTATTATTGTGTGGGAATTTAAGTCTTTTTGTAGGTCTCTAAGAACTTGCTTTATGAATCTGGGTGCTCCTGTATTGGGTGCATATAGTTAGAATATTTAGCTCTTCTTGTTGAATTGATCCCTTTACCATTATGTAATGCCCTTCTTGGTCTTTTCTGATATTTTTTGGTTTAAAGTCTGTTTTACCGGAGACTAGGATTGCAACCCCTGCTTTTTTTTTTTTTTTTTTACTTTCCATTTGCTTGGTAAATATTCCTCCATCACTTTATTTTGAGCCTATGGGTGTCTTTGCATGTGAGGTGAGTCTTCTGAATACAGCACATGAATGAGTCTTGACTCTTTATCCAATTTGCCAGTCTGTGTCTTTTAATTGGGACATTTATCCCATTTACATTTAAGGTTAATGTTGTTACATGTGAATTTGATCCTGTCATTATGATGCTAGCTGATTATTTTGCCTGTTAGTTGCAGTTTTTTCATAGTATCGATGGTCTTTACAATTTAGTATGTTTTTGTAGTGGCTGGTACTGGTTTTTTCCCTTTCCATATTTGGTGCTTCCTTCAGGAGCTCTTGTAAGGCAGGCCTGGTGGTGACGAAATCTCTCAGCATTTGCTTGTCTGTAAAGGATTTTATTTCTTCTTCACTTATGAAGCTTAGTTTTGCTGGCTATGAAATTCTAGCTTGAAAATTCTTTTATTTAAGAATGTCGAATATTGGCCTCCACTCTCTTCTGGATTGTAGGGTTTCTGCAGAGAGATCTGCTGTTAGTCTGATGGGCTTCCCTTTGTGGGTAACCCGACCTTTCTCTCTGGCTGGCCTTAACAGAACTCTCCACCCCACATCAACAGAATATATGTTCTTCTTAGCACCATATCACATTTATTCTAAAATTGACCACAGAATTGGAAGTAAAACACTCCTCAGCAAATGTAAAAGAACAGAAATCGTAACAAACAGTCTCGCAGACCACAGTTCAATCAAATTACAACTCAGAATTCAGACATTCACTCCGAACCACACAAAAACATGGAAACTGAACAACCTGCTCCTGAATGACTACTGGGTAAATAACAAATTTAAGGCAGAAATAAATAAGTTATTTGAAACCAATGAGAACAAAGATACAACGTACCAGAATCTCTGGTGTAGAGGGAAATTTATAGCACTAAATGCCCAAAGGAGAAAGCTGGAAGGATCTGAAATTAACACCCTAACATCACAATTAAAAGAACTAGAGAAGCAAGAGCAAACAAATTCAAAAGCTAGCAGAAGACAAGAAATAATTAAGATCAGAGCAGAACTGAAGGAGATAGAGACATGAAAAACCCTTCAAGAAATCAATGAATCCAGGAGCTGGTTTTTTGAAAAGATTAACAAAATAGACCACTAGCCTGATGAATAAAGAAGAAACGAGAAAAGAATAAAATTGACACCATAAAAACGATAAAGGGGATATCACCACTGATCCCACAGAAATACAAACTACCATCAGAGAACACTATAAACTCCTCTATGCAAATAAACTAGAAAATCTAGAACAAATGGATAAATTCTTGGACACATACACCCTTCCAAGACTAAGCCAAGAAGAAGTCAAGTCTGAATAGGCCGATAACAAATTCTGAAAATGACGCAGTAATTAATACCCTACCAACAAAAAAAGAGCCAGGACCAGACGGATTCACAGCCAAATTCTACCAGAGGTACAAAAAGAGCTGGTACCATTTCTTCTGAAGCTATTCCAAACAATAGAAAAAGAGGTACTCTTCCCTCACTCATTTTATGAGGCCAGGATCATCCTGATACCAAAAAAAGAAAATTTCAGGCCAGTATCCCTCATGAACATTGATGTGAAAATCCTCAGCAAAATACTGGCAAACCAAATCCAGCACACACCAAAAAGCTTATCCACTACGATTAAGTCGGCTTCATCCCTGGGATGCAAGACTGGTTTAACATATGCAAATCAATAAACATAATCCATCACATAAACAGAACTAATGACAAAAACCACATGATTATCTCAATAGATGCAGAAAAGGCCTTCGATAAAATTCCACTGTCCTTCACGCTAAAAATTCTCAGTAAACTAGATACTGATGGAACTTATCTCAAAATAATAAGAGCTCTTTATGACAAACCCACAGCCAATATGATACTGAATGGGCAAAAGCTGGAAGCATTCCCTTTGAAAACTGGCACAAGACAAGCAGAACCTCTCATACCACTCCTACTCAACATAGTATTAGAAGTTTTGGTCAGGGCAATTAGGCAAGAGAAAGAAATAAAGGGTATTCAAATAAGAAGAGAGGACGTCAAATTGTCTCTGTTTGCAGATGACCTGATTGTATGTTTAGAAAACTCCATCATCTCAAACCAAAAACTCCTTAAGCTGATAACCAACTTCAGCAAAGTCTCAGCATATAAAATCAATGTGCAAAAATCACAAGCATTCCTATAGACAGAGAGCCAAATCTGAGTGAACTCCCATTCACAATTGCTACAAAGAGAATAAAATACCTAGGAATACAACTTACAAGGGATGTGAAGGTCCTTTTCAAGGAGAACTACAAACCACTGTTCAAGGAAATAAGAGAGGACAGGAACAAATGGAAAAATATTCCATGCTCATGGATAGGAAGAATCAGTATCATGAAAATGGCCATACTAACCAAAATAATTTATAGATTCAATGCTATTCTCTTCAAGCTGCCATTGACTTTCTTCACAGAATTGGAAAAAAACTACTTTAAATTTCTTATGGAACCAAAAAAGAGCCTGTATAGCCAAGACAATCCTAAGAAAAAGGAACAAAGCTGGAGGCATCACACTACCTGACTTCAAACTATACTACTGGGCTACAGTAACCAAAACAGCATGATACTGGTACCAAAACAGATATATAGAACAATGGAACAGAACAGAGGCCTCAGAAATAATACCACACATCTACAACCATCTGATCTTTACCAACCCTAATTAAAAAACAAGCATTGGGGAAAGGATTCCCTATTTAATATATGGTGTTGGGAAAACTAGTTAGCCATATGCAGAAAACTGAAACTAGACCCCTTCCTTACACCTTATACAAAAATTAACTCAAGATGGATTAAAGACTTAAATGTAAGACCTAAAATCATAAAAACCCTAGAACAAAACCTAGGCAATATCATTCAGGACATAGGCATGGGCAAAGACTTCATGACTAAAACATCAAAAACAATTTCAAGAAAAGCCAAAATTGACAAATGGGTTCTAATTAAATTAAAGAGCTTCTGCACAGCAAAAGAAACTATCACGAGAGTGAACAGGCAACCTACAGAATGGGAGAAAATTTTTGCAAACTATCTATTCTGATAATATCCAGAATCTACAAGGAACTTAAACAAATTTGCAAGAAAAAAAAAACCATCAAAAAGTAGGCAAAGGATATGAACAGACACTTCTCAAAAAAAGACATTTATGCGGCCAACCAACATATGAAAAAAAACGCCTCATCACTGGTCATTAGAGAAATGCAAATCAAAACCACAATGAGATACCATCTCACACCAGTTAGAATGTCAATCATTAAAAAGTCAGAAAACAACTGAGGCTGGAGAGGATGTGGAGAAATAGGAACACTTTTACACTGTTGGTAGGAGTGTAAATTAGTTCAACCATTGTGGAAGACAGTGTGATGATTTTTCAAGGATCTAGAACCAGAAACACCATTTGACCCAGCAATCCCATTACTGGCTATATACCCAAGGGATTATAAATCATTCTACTATAAAGACACACGCACATGTATGTTTATTGTGGCACTGTACACAAGAGCAAATACTTGGAACCAACCCAAATGCACATCAATGATAGGGCGGATAAAGAAAATGTGGCATATATACACCATGGAATACTATGCAGCCATAAAAAAGGATGAGCTCATGTCCTTTGCAGGGACATGGATGAAGCTGGAAACCAGCTCATCATTCTCAACAAACTAACACCGGAACAGAAAACCAAACTCTGCATGTTCTCACTCATGTGTGGAAGTTGTATAATGAGAAGCCATGGACACAGGTAGGGGAACATCAAACACCAGGGCCTGTTGAAGCGTGACAGGGGCCTAGGGGAGGGATAGCATTAGAAGAAATACCTAATGTAGATGACAGGTTGATGGGTGCCACAAACCACCATGGCACGTGTATACCTATATAACAAACCTTCACATTCTGCACATACATCCCAGACTTAAAGTATAATTTTAAAGAAAGAAAGAAAGAGAAAGACTCTAAGAACATCAAAATACCCCAAGCACATGAAGTTACACTCCAAAGCCAGAGAGCTGCAAGCTACTAGAGGCTAGCTCAGGCTTTCAACAAGGGCCCATATTAGTGACTTATTTACGTTACCTTATTTAATCTCCATGGCAGTGAGTTTGATATCATTCTCATTACACTTTGATAAAATTAAAACCTGGAGAGGTTAATCCAATTTCTCCTGTCACACATTGAAAGAGCTGTGATTCAAACCCAGGTTAGTTCGAGTATAAAAGGTTATACTATTCCCAGAATGCTATGCTGATTCCCTTGTATAAAGACACATATAAATTATGCAAAATTTCAGAAACAGATGACCTTCTTTTTTTACCACTAGCATGAATGATTGCTTATTATAAATATTAATATCACTTTAAGTTTCCTCCATAGGCTTTATTGTCATGAAAAATGCGTTTCCCTTACTGACAGCAAACTCTTCATCTATATGAGACTAGATTAGTCATTTCACAATTTTTAGTCACTACCTTCATGTGTGCCATCTATATGACTTTTGCTGTTTTAAAGTTGGCAGCTGCAAGGGATTGCATTATTACCTGCCACAAATAAAACACATTCATAGAAATAAATATAAATTAAACAATTACATTGGATCCTAGTTAGATGATGTTCTCTCTCATTTTGGTGAAAATAGAGATTAACAAGCATTCCAGAAGTGGTAAACAAATACTAGTATCAATCTGAGACTTTCTAATTAACATAATCAGGGAACACTATTTAGGAGGTAATGTTGTTTAATGTCTTATCGAGGTACTAACTGAAATCATATCGTATGCCACTGAAGATCATTTCCTGTGGTTTCCAGTGGTAGTTCTACCATACTTTAGGAAATAACCAAAATATTTTCAGGACTTTCTGGTCCTTTAATTTCATTTAAAAATTTCTACTTATGCCTTCAACAATCTACCTTTTACATAAATTAATGATATTCAGGCAGCACTCAGCAATGTGTGGGTGTGTCATAAATAGTGGTAGTGGATTAATAATACATACTTCACCCCCATTTGAAGGTACACTAATGATCAGAATACGAGAAAGCAAGTTGTTCAATTTGCTTGTAACTTTAACAGTTCCCTGAAACTGAGTATGTCTCCAGTGACTAGGAGCAAACCCTGAATAAAATCTGCCTGTCAAAACAGAATGCAACTCACATCAGTTCAAAATATTGGGAGGAAACTGACCTGGCTATTTCCTACCAAGTAAAATGCACTATCAGTTCACATCTAGAATTTATCTGTAATTGCCTTCCAAATGTTCCTTTCTGCCTCCCAAAAATATTTTACTTATTTAGAAGAGTTAAGGGAGAAAATTCCTAGGAAGAAAGAAGAGGCTACGCAAAAAAAAAAAAAAAAAAGACCATATCTGCTTGTACTCTGCTTGCTTTCCCCAAACCATAAACATTAAAACAATGAATGATGTACTGGAGAAACTGATGACAAATCAGTATTCTTGATAAGAGTCCTTAAGAACTGTTCTCTGCTGATTGACTTCACTACAGTTAGGCAAAATCTCCCAGATATGCAAACACTGGTGGTTTTCAAGTCAAAATGTCCCTTCTATTCATATTTCCAATTACTCTCCTGGGAAATTTCATCCGAAAAATTCATTAGATACAATTATCACGTCCATAAATTTTGTTCTTTCATGGCCTTGAGAGTGGGCGGAGAGCGAGCATGAATGATTTAGTAAAGCAAGTGACCAAATGTCATGCTTAGTTTTAAGTCATATCTGAAGATACTATGCTAAGGAACCAGAAGATACCAGCAGAAAGGTCAAGGAGAAAATCCTTGAAAGGGATTTTCAGGGACTCCCTGATATCTAGTGTGACTATATGTCATCCAACTGGAATAAATTTATGAATTTTTAAATGAAATTAAAGGACCAGAAAGTCCTGAAAATTTATATCAGGGACTCCCTGATATCTACTGTGACTATATGTCATCCAACTGGAATAAATTTATAAAATGAAGAGGGATTGTATCGGTTAGATACTGCCATGTAAGAAACCATCCAAAATTCAATGGTTTAACAGAAGAGTTATGTATTATTTCTTGAGTCTTTGCATAGGCTGGATGTTGACTGACATAAGCTGATCTTGGCTGGGAGTAACTCTGTTCCATGTGTTTCTTATCCCACTTCTAAAACCAACAGACTGGCCTAGGTATATCTTTCTCATAGCTATGGCAGGGATTCAAAAGTGCAAACCCTACTGTAGGCAGGCTTTTTAAAGCCTCTGCTTGAATCAGTTCTGCTAATATCCCAATCTCCTAAGGCAAGTCTCATGGCTGAATTCAGAATGGAGAAGCAGAGAAATACACTTGCCTTCTCAGTGGGCAGAACTGCAAAGCCACACGCCAAAGAACATGGATTGCACTGATGGCCTCAGTTCCTTATAGAGAGAAGTCCTGGCACCATGAATGCAATCTACCTCAGGCTACAATTCATAAACTAACTCATCCTATATGACCTGCCTCACAGAGTCCCTACTAAAGAAACATTATAGTAGCCAAAGATCCCTCAGCTGAAGTTTCCCATTTCAAACGCCAGAAAATGGGTCATAGTGATTCTGGCCTTGACAAGGTAAGATCCAGCCACGGCAAAATACCTGCAAGTACAACTACCTTCAGTAAATGTGAGTTTTATGTAGAATTTAATGGGGGCTGCAGTCACTGGCCAATATTTTCCATATACGTCAGAAGAAAAAAGACATTGATGGAAGTACCTCCTGTATGGCAACACTCCCATATTATATCATTTTAAATCTGGGCGGAAATCCTTCAAGATGTGCAGCGTGCCATTTTATGAGGTGGGTGCAAAAGTAATTGTGGTTTTTGCCATTATTTTTAATGAGACATATGGCTGATACATATGGCTAAATGAGATATGGCTAAATACACATGGCTAAATGAGACGGAGATAGGTGGAACATTTTACTCACATATTCATACCTAGTAACTAGAGACAGGAAAAAGCTCAAATCTAGTTGTCTGAAAAGACCCTCATACCTCCATTTTGTTACACTGTCTTAACCTGACTGGAAGATTATGTCTCTGGAAAACATACGTAAAGAACCAGATTGTCAAACACCTATAGTTTCTTCTCTGGAAGATACAATCCCAACTAGTACTATTTCTGAGACAGAGTTCTTTTTCAATGAGGAATACACTTTTATTTAGGACATATTTTGAGTATTATTTATATTTTATCAGCAAGACACTTTTAGCACATATCTCTACATATGTTTAAGTGTTAATTTAAACTTTTCACAGGATAATCATCCAAGTAATAGAAAAATTAAAATTAAAAATAAGTTAATTTCACAGATTTCTATGTGCATTTAAAGTGTAGATATATAAGAATATATAATGTCATATTTAATACAGATTATACATTATATATGTTATATTTGTGTTATTATAGAGTATAGCTTACAGATTATAACACCTAAAACCTTTTATTATAGTTGCACTGGTGATTAAATAATATACCTAAATATCTTAACATAATACCTGGAACATAGTAAGTATTAAGTTATAGCTATATATGGAAGGTGCCTGCTCATAAGAAGCCCTTCCTTTACGCTTCATCTTGGAGATTAAAATTCAACTAGCTGATTTATTCACCCCAGATCAATACATTTCAAGAGGCTATCCTCTTGACCCAGAATTTCAAATGATCTTGCTCTCATTTAGTATTGTAACAAACCAGAAGAACCTCTAGAGAAGCAGCTTTTAATCAAGCAGATGAATTGAGAAATATAAAGTAAATCCCATGCCACTCCTCAGTTGAAATTCATAGGCAATGCCATGGAATATAATCCAGATGTTGACTAGGTAGACCTTGCCCTTTGGTTGAATTCCCAAAGGCCTAGAAGAGGATAATACTTTCCACACAATTTTTGCACCAGATTTCTTCCTTCCTTTCCTTCCTTTTCTTTATTTCGTTCTTTCTTTTTTTTTTTTTTTGAGACAGAATTTCATTCTTGTTGCCCAGGCTGGAGTGCAATGGCATGGTCTTTGCTCACTGCAACCTCCACCTCCCAGGTTCAAGTGATACTCCCAGCTCAGCCTAGAGTAGCAGGGATTACAGGCATGCACCACCACACCTGGCTAATTTTGTTTTTTGTTTTTTGTTTTTTTTTTTTAAGTAGAGACAGAGTTTCTCCATGTTGGTCAGGCTGGTCTCGAACTCCTGACCTCAGGTGATCCACACGCATCAGCCTCCCAAAGTGCTGGGATTACAGGTGTGAGCCACCACACCCGGCCACACCAAATTACTTCTTGCCCCCCTCTTTCTTCTGTTCCTATATGTGAGTATGCCATCTCTGCACTATCCTAATGACATTCATCAACTTCAAGGCAAAATATGTAGTCCTGTCTCTGCCTTACATATATACCCACTTATAGCAAGCATTTCTTGAGTATATGAAACTTTACTGAAACTTTGAGAATCACAAGGAAGATGTTCCAGTTACCCACTGCTATGTTAAAAAAAAAAAAAAAAAAGGCCTACCTGAAATAAATTACCCCCAAAATTTAGTGCTTTAAAACCACTACAATCATTTATTTCTATTGTTATTACTATTATAACACCTCCTGGTCAGCAGGTTGACTGAGACTGGGCTCAGCCGGGTGGTTCCCATTCAGTCTCTTTCAAGCAGTTACAGAGACTGGGACTGGAGTCACAAAGGCTTCCTCATTCATGTGTCTAAGCTGGGCTGGGAAGACCCACATAGTTGGGGACCAGACAGCTGGATCTCCTCAGGTCATCTGTCATTCTCTTTATGATTTCTCCACAGGATCTTTTCTAAGCATGTGTGCTTCAGGATGGCCAGGCTTCATACATGGCAGCTCAGAGTCCCCACAAAAGCATCCTGAGGGAGAGGTGGGCAGAAGACATATTGCCTATTCTAACCTAGCCTAGGAGTCACCTCCACCACATTGTTACTTGTCAAGGAAGTCACAGTGTTACAGTCAGTTTTAAGGAGAAGAGATAGGCTATCTCCTCTTGATGGTGGAATAGCAAAGTTTTAAAAGAGAATGTGGGACAGGACACATGTTTGTGATTATTTTTGGAAAATGCCATTTGATACAAAGGGATAATCTAATGAAGTATCTTATTATCTTATCCCTTCAAGCTCCAAATTTTTCTCCCTCTACTATGAAGAGTAGTACAGTTGCCCCCAGATCCTATTTCCATTGCTAGTCAAAACAAAGGGACTCCATTTCCCAGAAAGCTGACCTACTCTCATTAGAAAGTAAGGTTTTAGTTTGTTCCTTACACAGATTTGGAAGAAAATAATAATTGTGTTCACTCTCTGCAGAACTGCAGAGACTAGCATGAGAGAAAATGAAGAGAATATCAAAAGACTAGACAATGGCCAAGGAGAAAAACATGTGGACAGGACTCCTCAGGTTTGGATTACTCACAGCATCACTTTCTAATCTATTTGAAGATGGAGGAATTCCATTGCTTCAGCATAGAGTAAGTGATTAGTCAACAAGACAAAAATGTCAAACAGAAAATTCCGCAGAAAAACGAAATTGTGTACCTGCTCCAAGAACATCAAAACTCTTCTGGAACAGTTCCCTGCTTCATACTTCCATTCTGTCTCCTGCGTCTGTAGGTTACATAAATGAAAAAAAAAAAGTGATCATAGTAATTTTTCTGATGATGACTGTTGCATTAAAATTGTTCTGATGTAATAGTCCCCTCCACAAAGTATTCTGGGAAAATTTGTTTTCCCTGAGAGACATATTTGAGATATAGCTGTACCAGTTTAGATTACATTATGCAGCATGTAGTTATAAATCTAATTAATATGACTTAAATAATTAAGGCTCTTAATTATTTAATATATAAGTCCAAAAGTTGACAGAACAAAATCATTACAAGGGTCTTACATTTCATGAAAGATTCTGTTTCCCTCTATCTTTTCAAGACCACCAACTTTAGTGCCTGGCTTTCAAGTATGAGGTTGCAATATAGCTACTCCTCCTTCAGTCATCACATTGGCATTCCAGGTCAGAAAAAGGGGGAAGCACCAAAAGCCTTCTCCTTGTGAAGTCTTGGCTTTGTATGAAAAAGCTCCCCCCAGTGACATCTCCCTTAATATAGACTATTAAGCCAGAGCTTTTCACATGACCACAACAAATCAAGGAATATTTTAGCCTTTCAACCACTTCAGTAGAGGAAGATAAAGGAATGGGGGCTGTTAATAATGTCTAATTACAAAACTTTTGTAACTAAAGTGTCTACACTTAACTACTTTGTAACTACAGTGTCTGCCACAGTAGCAGACCATGAGTAATGAGTGCTGGCTTCTATCTAATCCTCTGATCTAACTAAACCTCTAACTAAGGGAAAGCCCTTTAACTCTCAGGATTCCAGTTTTCCCATGCAAAAAAAAAGGGGGGAAGGAATAAAAAGGAATAATAACATAGAAGATCTCTCATGTTCTATAGTTATTTATACCAGGATATCTTTAAGGCAGCATGATGAGGCAGACACTGTACGTTACTTACCCAGGCATCCCTCACTGTCTTCCTCACTGGCAGTGGCCAACTCCCACTGTAAAACCTGGTGGGGTTTTTGAATCTCTCTTCCAGCTAGAGTATGATCATGTGGCCAAAACTTGGCCAAGAAGACCCAAGGGAATGTATGTCCTGGGATATTTTCTGAGAAAGATTTTGCAACAGGCTATAACATGAATATGTGAGAAGAAGTCCATTGGCTTCCTGTTCCACCCTCTCCCTTCATCCAATTATTCTTGTCTTCAGACTCAACTGTATGCATTATAGCAGCCATTTTGTATCAATGAGGCAATAAAGCCAAAACATTGCAAATAATGAAATGGAAGGGTGATAATGAATTTTAGTCATCAATAAAATCAATCATGAGAACAGCTTTTCCTGACTTCATGTTATAGGAAACAATAATAGTCCTATTTATGTATGCTATTCCTGTTTGATGCTATTACTTGCAGCCCAAAACATCACACATAATACAATGATCTAGTGGAAACAATTATAGCTTCAAAATTAGCATATGTCTCACACTTTAGGTGCATATGAATCTGCACAAGCGAGACTTGTTAAAATATAAATTTCTGATGTAGTATGTCTGGGGTGGGGTCTAACATTTTGCATTTCTATCAGTCTGTTCAACACATGATCTGCATCTATACCTTGAATAGCAAGGTTCTAACCTATATTTGGCCGTTGTATGACATTGATCAAATTGCATCACTCCTCCAGACTCAATTTTCTCATAGAATCCTGCATCTTATGCTTCTAAGTACTATCACAGGGATATAAGTTCAGTTCTTCCACAAAAGAAGATATATACGAAAAGTGAATTAAGAGGGGATAGATGCTGTAATTTATTTTAAGCCACCTGCCAAATAGTTATTCATCTTTTCTCTTGATACAAACTGTATCCAGGACCAGGGCACACAGTCTAGTGCTTGTCTCCATGACTATCCAATTGCTCCACCTCTATAGAAATATCATAGGAAAAGAATGTTAAACTTAGCTACATTTGCAGATGCTCCTTGGAAACTTACTATGCACAATGTGTGTGCTAATCAGAAATTCATTTAATAAATATTTGAAAAGATTTAGAGCAATCCGTCCTCTTCCCCACCCCATACTCTTTCAGTGAGAATAAAGAATGAATGTGTGTATGTGTGTTTTAAATAACAAAAAAGCCATCTGCCTGCAAGATGGGATTACAGGTGCCTGCCACCACCCCCAGCTAATTTTTGTATTTTTAGTAGAGATGGAGTTTCACCATGTTGGCCAGGCTGGTCTCAAACTCCTGACCTCAGGTAATCCACCCGCCTTGCCCTCCCAAAGTGCTAGGATTACAGGCATGAGCCACCATACCTGGCCCCACCCAAGTCTTTTGCATTCTGAAATTCATAAGGTAAGACACCAAGGACAGTGCTAATTACAAGAAAGACAAGAAGAAAGATTATAGAGTTAATACGATTGCTCAATCTTCTGAGAAACATCTCTCAGCCTGCAATGTTTAGTACCCTACATCAGGCCAGAGAGCTGGTTTTAAAAACTGGTTCCTCCTCAGACTCAGGAAGAGGCTGCTGTGTTTCTCTTTGGAGTTAGGGCTGTATTTTTCAGTCACTGCGTTTCTTAGTAACAGGTAACTATTTCTGCTAATGAAGGGGAGAGCAAGTTATCATTAAAAAAAAAAAAAAAAAAAAGCCCTGCATAAATTGCAGGAGCATTAATTACTATGGGCCTTAGGCTCCCGGGAATTTATGCAGTCTTTCCAAGGTGACTATCATGATTATGTGGTATTTAACTGTATATTTAGTTCTCTATAGATATTGTAGACATTTTTCAGCTCTTCTAGAGGAGTTTTTAATCAAAATGAGTTAACACACTCTTCTTCATTCTAAATTAAACTCAATATGCTTATGTGCATCTCAAATGCATGATCACATCCTTGAACTTTTCAAGAGAATCTTTTATAGATAGCTTGTCCTCATTGTCAGTATCTGGAAAACCTTGTGTTATCATCTGTTGTAGGTTGTGACTTTCAGTATTAGGCTAGTCTGGTGAGGAAATGCCAAAGTGCCCAGTCGAGATCCTTCCACATCACTGGGCTGGAATAATTAGAAGCTAGTGCCAGATTCTCAGGGGCTCCCATTATCTTTGATAAAACATACAGAAATACTTTGTTGGTAAAGTAAAAGAGCAGCTATTCGAGATTGTCCCTGACAAGTTTGGGAGCCAAGGGAATATCATGTTTAGGGCTTTGGTATCCCTACTATCTCTTCAAAATGGAAATATGGCTTGCCTAAGTCAAGTGGGAAGCAGAGTGTTATGGTTAATACTGAGCATCAACTTGATTGGATTGAAGGATGCAAAGTATTGACCCTGGGTATGTCTGTGAGGGTGTTGCCAAAGGATATTCACATTTGAGTCAGTGGGCTGGGAAAGGCAAACCCACCCTTAATCTGGATGGGCACCATCTAATCAGCCGCCAATGCCACAAGAATGTAAAGCAGGCAGAAAAACATGAAAAGGCTAGACTGGCTTAGCCTCCCAGCCTACATTTTTCTCCCATGGTGGATGCTTCCTGCCCTCAAACGTCGGACTCCAAGTTCTTCAGCTTTTGGACTTGGCCTGGCTTCCTTTCTCCTCAGCTTGCAGATGGCCTATTGTGGGACTGATTGTGTGAGTTAATACTATGTAATAAATGACTATATATATATATGTGTGTGTGTGTATATATATATTAATATACATATATACACACACACATATATATATAAGTTCTGTTCCTCTAGAGAACCTTGACTAATACACAGGGCTAAATATGCAAATTTCTGCTTTGATTGGAATATATTTATTTCTCTACCAACTGGGATTCTATAGTAGTAGAGACTGAGTGAATGGCATGGAAAAGTAAAGAACTCCTTTTTTTTAATGCATGGCCAAACCCCCAAAAAGGCCTTATCTACTGATCATTAGAACAGGACCCATTGGCCCAACAGGTGGTTTAGTTTATCCTTTCAGATTTATTATGTTTTACCAAAAGAGTTCAACCACCCTTCTAAAAGACACAGTTCATGTTCTCATTTCATCCATGTCAGGAAAATAAATAGCATCCTATATAAGGATCAAATAATATGTGGTTTAAGCCACAATGGAAAATACTTTTCTCCTAAATCTGGAAAACTCAATCTGGGAAAATCATATTGGTAATAAGAAGTTGACTATACATCAAAGGAGAGAATTTAACATAACTTTGGTCAAACCTAAAATTTAGAGATTTTTTGACCATAAAGGATCACATGGCAAATTGGACAACCTCTACAAGGTTACATATGTTTGCCCAATGCTAGAAAGACCTGACCTTAGCTAAAACAACTGGGTCTTACCCTACTCCTGCAACATATTTCAAGCTGGATGCATATATTTCAAGAAGACATAAGCTACCTGGTTTTTAGAACAGAGTTTGTTTTCTTAGAACCCTCCCTCTTCTCCTTCAACTTGCTCATCTAAAAAACAAGGTAGTTGGACTAGATCAGGTTTCTCAACCCTGGATGTATTTGAGTTATGTGGGGAGATTTTTTTTTTAATGTGATGCCCAGGTCTTAACCTAGACTAATTAAATCAGACTCTCCAGGGATGGGGCTATTTGTTTAAAGTTTCTTGGGTGATGCTAATGTTCAGCCCCAGCTAAGACCCATGACACCAGGTAATTCCTGAATGCACACCTATATGAATATTCTGTAACTTTCAGTTTGATATCACCTGCTACATTCATCCTCTCTGAACCTTTCTTCTGTCTTGGGAAAGCAGAATTCTAACATGACCCTAAACAAGTTATGCCCTTGAAGAAAACCCCTTTGAATGAATATTGGCTAGCTTCTCATCAAGAGACCATGCCAAAGGTGATGAAGTATCACTCCCATGATCGTGCCATGTTACATACAGCAGACTGAAGTGAGATTTTCTTCTGCTAGCTTGAAAGAAGCAAACCGCCATGCTGTGAGTAGATCTCTGTTATGAACTGAATGTTTGTGTGCCTCCAACATTTATATGTTGAAATATAATCACCAATGTGACAGCATTAGCAGGTGGAACCTTTGGGAGACATTTAGGTCATAACAGTGGAACCTTCATGAATGAGATTAGTGCCTTTGTAAGAAGAGACCAGAGTACTAGCGCACTCTCTCATGCTAGTGCAATGTGAGGACAAAACTAGAAGTTAAAAGTCTGCATCCAGAAGAGTTCCCTCACCAGAACCAGACCAGGTCTCACGTCTCCCACTTGTAAAATGAGAGAGGTAGAAGAGTTTCCCTCCAATTATAAAATTCTATGATCCTTAGCTCTTAGCGTGGTGAAAACATCAGTATGCAGTATGCAGTTTGAAGTTAGTCTAATCTGAATTTAAATTCTGGCTCTACTACTTATCAGTGTAGATCTTTGGCCAAAAGGTTTATTGATCTTACTAAGCTTCCGTTTCCCCTTCTATAAAACTAGAATAATAAAACTCCCCAATCTTCTAGCATTTGGGTGGGTTGATTATATGAGTCAATGGATGTAATAGTCTTAATAAACACAGGACTTAACACATAGTAATGACTCAAAAACGGTAATGGTGATGGCTTTGGCTTTTGTTACAAGCTCTTTACTTGATTCTTTTAGAGACAATTTGTTTACTTTTAGCATCCATTATGATTCTTCCAAGAATAGCATTCAGAACACCTGAAAGGTCTACTAGGCACATTTTGAAATGTGGAGTTGGAAGAGAAGGCAATCGTGGTATACAATGTCTTCAGGGGAAGGCAGTGTCCTGTTCCAGAGTTAGCAGGTAGAGGCAATCTCCTCTAAGCCCTCGCGACTATTTTCATGAAGCAAGCTTCAACAATAAGAGGGCCTACACCAAGAGGATAAACATGACATGTTGACAATGCATTCTCATTGGTTTATATGGGTTAAAGAGCAAAATCATGAAGATTTTACCCATTCTTTAACTTGTCCCCTACATATTTTTCCCTTTTGACTATTAAAGCTGTTCTTTTCCAGGCACTGTTCTGAACTACTTTCAGAGCCCAGATGTAGCTCTTTAGAAGTCAAAAGATGGGAAGAAGTTTGAAAGCCTGAAAAGTCTTCAAAAATTATTGTGTTTGAACTGCATCCTCTGGTAAGACCAGCCAAAAACATACTCTTTGCTCAAGCAGAGCTGCAAAAAAATAAGTTCCAAAGTTTGCTTCTGAGAGCCTCATACTAAACGTAGAGAAGAGAACTATAAAACTGGGTCCCACGAGAGACTTTCTACTTGGCTGAGAAGAGCTTCCAAGAAAGATACCTACCAATCCTCAGAACTTACATTCATTTGGCAAGGAGTAGACTGCTTTTCAGAAGAGAAATAAGAAATTGAAGTAAGAGATACTTCCTGTTCATGAAAAATAAAAGTTCTTTAAAAAGAAGAAACAAAGTTATTAGTGAATAATTTAAGAAGACATTAAATTAAATTGAAATATGAAAGTGGGAACAGAACTAATTTATTACCAGAAATTTGGTGTGAGCTAAAAACAAAGAGCTTTAAATAAATCTGTGGACAGGAGAGCCATAAGAAATCATGAGCTTCAAATTAGAGTTATTGGAGGTATTCAGAGAGTTGTCGCAAATGCCAAGCACACCTACCCACAAAAGGTCCCTTATTGATACCATCAGAAAACTAACTCAGTACACTTTGGTTTCCATGTTGTATTCTTATTTCTTGCAGACACAAAGGAATGACAGACGAGACAAGATTTTTTTTTCAAAATCCTTATCTAAAGCATACTAAACTACTGTTAGTACCATGATGTTTATCTGACGGGCAATCTGAATGAAATTTGCCTTTGTGGAGTAGTTATAATCACTGCAAGCTTTATTATTAAAATAAGAAGCAAATGCCCCATGAGAACAATGTTCAAATGTACAATTAGTCCTTGCTCACACAAAATTGAACATGACTGCTGGCCTCCAGAGATATTCTCTGGTTCACTCTGCAGATGCAAAGCTGAAAATAGAGCTGTCTAAAAGACTAAGAAGAGATTACATGGAAGAAGGAAAGGTGAAAGCAGCTCAGAAATTGTGCTCAGTATGGCTTCTTAGCTCCTGCTGTAGGAAGAGCTAAGAAAAAAAAAAGTTTTAGGATCTACTGCATATACTACAAATCCCAATGGAGAGGTCTTTCCATACTTGGAAACAAAGGCCTAGATCCAAAGAACTGAATCATGCAAGCTGGGTGCAGAAAGTTGTGAAAAAGTGTCTCAGGTATTCTCAATACTCTTGTGGCAATTCTGGGACCAAATCAATACTTTTTTTCTGGTATTTTTCTAGGTCTAGTACTTCTCCAAGCAATTGGAAAATTATGTACTAAACCCTAGTCATGCCTTGAATCAAAATGGAATTTAAAGAACAACATTCTAGGGAGAGAAGGAAATGGAGAGTTACTAATAAATCAGAATAAAGTTTCAGTCAAGTAAAATAAGTAAAGTCTGGAGATATTCTGTACAACATTGTATCTACAGTCAACAATAATGTATTATACACTTAAAATTTGGTTAAGAGGGTAGATTTCATGTTAAGTGTTCTTATCAAAATAAAATAATAGTTTTTAAATTAAAAAATGTCATTAAGTATTTTTCCTTCCTAGACTGCAGAGGACTTGAGTATAGGAACTGTGGCTTATTCACATTGGATTTCCACCATCAAGTCAAGTATGTGTTCAACAAATGTACTTGGACATTTATTTTCTGCTTCTAACCAGGTCAAGTAAGAGTTGTCCATATTTCTCCCATAATTCACAAAACTGATAGCCAATTGGATGTAGTTTTCTAGATAAATGACACTACATGGAAATTAAAATATTTTAAAATATTTTTTGAATAGTCATGTCACAGATTAAGAAGCAAAATGACAAATAAACCTATAAAAACTATTTAGCCTCATTTGTAATCAAATAAATAGAAATTAAAACATTGAGATAGCATCTTTCTTATAAAAATGGTAAAAATAAAAATATCAATGATGGTGAGGATGATAGAAAATGGTCATACTCATCCACTGCTAAGAGTACAAAGTGTACCAGTCTTTCGTAGGGGTGGCTGGTGGTGGGGGTAGGGTTGGCAATATTTTTTAAATGCTTTAAAAATTCACATATCCTTTTGATTCAAAATTCTACTTCCATGAATGTATCCTAAGAAAATATTTAAGAATGTGCATAAGTATTCAGCTTTAAGAATATTCAGCACAGTACTTTCTATAATAGTGAAAAAAAAAACAGAACTTAAATTTTAAAAATCATATCAGTTAAATGAATCACTCTATATCTATATAATGGAATGCCATTTGCCATTGAAAATTACACTGAAGATTTTTCATAGACATAAAGATATAGTTGCAGCATATTGGTTGTGAAAAAGAAGGTTACAGAAATTGTGAGTTTATTTTGGTAGATATAAAGTATAGAAGGTAAAAATGTGGAGAGGTTTTGATGGTATTCGGTATTTGGGGTCAGAAAACTCAGGAATGCCTGGCTTTTGCCCTGCTAAGTTTTCCTATTTCTTAGCATTCCCAAAGTAGAGCAATACAAGAAACAAATCCAAATAGTAAACAGAGTACCAGTTTATTAACTGGGTCACTGCCTGAAATGTCCATCAAGACAGTTAAAGGTGAACTGGGACCCTAAGTGGGACCTCTGCCATATCACCACAGCCAAAACCAAAAGTTCTGTTTAGCCTTTCATACAGAGAGAGGAGAGTTGGGCCCTGGCTTATTGATCTCACTGCATGGCATGAGGAGAGCCAACGAAAGTAAACTACCTGGGAGCCACCTTTTAAATACAGCAACCTGGCCCAGTGGGAAACATGGGCCTATGAATGCCATAGAATGTTATCAATGAAATGAGAAGCTTTCCTTCCCTGGAATGACAGGGTAGTGCGGAGGGAGATATGCTGCCTACCTGCGCGGAGGGAGATATGCTGCCTACCTGTGCGGAGGGAGATATGCTGCCTACCTGCGGAATGAAAGGCAGACCTGGCACCAAAAGGTTCCTTTCCTGCTACATTGTTTCAATAATCTTCTACTGCATAACAAGTCCAAACCTCAGTGACTTAAAACAATGACATTATGTCTCACAATTCTGTGGGCTGACTGTGCTCTAAACGGAACCTCTGCCCAATGTAGTACAGCTGAGATTCCTCATGCACCTGCATTCAGCTCGGAGCTCTGGTGTAGAGCCTTCTAGGGGGCTTCTCATTCTCCAGAGTCTCACTCATCATTCAGGACAGTTACTCCAAATTCTTTATGCATGGGGACTAGCTTTAAAGAGGGAATGTTCGAAGAAAATAAACTCTGCTCTAAATATGTACCCAGGATTTGTTTTAATCAGATCTGGTAAAGCAGACAAGGAAATGGCTGCCACAAAGGAGGAATTTCATAAGCACAGACCCGTAGAAACAGGAGGCATGGCCTGATGTGCTGGTCCACGGAGGGAAGCACTAAAGTCAGTTAGGAAGCAGAAGTGGGAGAAGGACTGGAATGACTGAGACCTTTTGTTGGCGTTTTCACGAGAAGGAATGGAAGGGGCCGGGTAGGTATGCTGGGTAAGCTTAAGACTAGAAAGTTTTAATCATTTCAGAGGGCTCTGGGCTATAGGGGTGCTTGCTAGTTGTCTGATACCTGACCCTGAGGTGATTTAGGATAGAAGGAATATTGGATTGGTGTGTGAGAGATAAAGAAGATGATTGAGGTTGTGGGCTCTGGGCTAGTTGGTTTGTATATCAAAGGTACTCTCACAGGGGACTCATTTGCTATTTCTAGGAATTAGCTAGCCCTGGAATGGACATTCTCTCCAGGATCAAGTCCCCAAATGCCAGAGCATCAAATATACAGAAAATAAGAAAGTAAAGTCAATACAAACCCTAATATGCAAGCTCTCGCCATGCCTCTTCTTGCATGTTTGCTGGGATCCCATTGATAAAAACAAATCACATGGCCAAAGCAAGAAACAAAATGGGAAAGGACTAAACAAGGGCATAAATATGGGAGATATAGTCTACTCAGAGCCATCGATGTAATGGTTGCTACATAAATATTTCTGCATAAAAGAATATTTGCCAAGGTCAACAAAGGCCACTTCTAGAGTCCAGAGCTACTTATTTTGTTCTTATTTATTAGATTTTCTTATGTTCAACAATGAATATACACTGCATATAGAACAAAGCCAACATTAATTGACAAAACAAATATTACTATCTTAAATCAGGTTCTCTAGAAGAACCTAAGATGGGGATTCTTATGCAGGTGATTTAGTGCCCCCAGAAGAAAACAAGCCATAAGAGAGTAAGAGGAGCAGGATAGGGCAGGTGAAGAAACTAAACGAGAAACTCAGTCTCAGCCTGAATATAAGAAACTCTGCAGAATGAGCAACACCATGAGTTGTCTCATCTTGAGGAAATGGGATTGGGCTTTTGTGCCCTATTTCAGTCAGTTGTCAGCTGTGGCTACTCCTCGGGAGGAGAGCATACCTTTCAGCATCTCCTAGAAATATAGGTCTCATGGTAGAGGACAAGTCTCTGTAGAAGGGTTCAGCTTTCAGCCCTGTCTTAGTCCGTTCAGGCTGCTATAACAAAATACCATAGACTGGGTAAATTTTTTCACAACAGAAATGCATTGCTCACAGTTCTCAAGACCGGGAAATCCAACATAAACGTGCCATCAGGTTCTATGTTTGTTGAGGGCCCATTCCTCATAGATGGCACCTTCTTGCTGCATCTGCACATGGAGTAAAGGGCAAACAAACTCCCTCAGGCTTCTTTTATGAGGATACCACTCCCATTCATGAGGGTGGGGCTCTCATGACCTAATCACCTCCCAAAGACACCACCTCTTAATACTACTACACTTGGTAATTACATCTGAACCTATAAATTTTGAGGGGACACAAGCTTCAGACCACAGCAAGTTATTATCAGGTAATACCTAGAGCAGCGAAAGGAGGAGTGCAACACTCTATGGGGCCAGCAGCATCTACTAAAGCTACCCTCAGTTGTTCCAAAGAGCCCATCTCTGTAATGTCTCACATGAGCACCTCCGACCCCCACCATATATACTCCAAATATGACCTCTAAACAGAAAATAGACAGGAAGTAATATCAGTTGGATGAGTGAATGTTCAGTATGTACTACTCAGAACTTCTCCAGCTCTTGAATTTATATACTGTGAATCCTTAGTGACCCACAGATCCTCAGGAATACCGTGACTTCCAGGTAGGGAGTGGGAATCTAGGGAGTATCCCAGGACATTATGGATAAAATAGCACTCTTTTCTCTTTTAGTATCTCTATAACCCTGATGATAAGGAAAGTTTTGCTAAATTTTCAAAAAAGTTCTCCTCTGGACTAAAAGCATGCATGAGAAATTTCAAGGGGGAAGGCCTATTTTTTCTAAAGGTTACAGGTCTAAATTATAAACTTAAGTCAATAAGATAGATGTCTAAAACTTCTAAAAATAGAGGTGGATAATAAGAGTGCTTTCTCAACCAAAACCACAACCTTCCCTCTGCTGCACTTAGAGAAAGCAGCAGAAACTAATCTTTCTCCCCAAGTGGAAAAATGGGTAATAGAATTCTACCAGATGCCTTGGATTTTGTGCACTGATGATGTATTTCCATCAATCTCCTTTATTTTTGTCTGAAGTCTTATTTTCAAGCCAACCATTACATTCAAATACTGAATCAGGCCATATCTACCAAGATGCTATCAGGGAGAAAAAAAGAAAATGTCTTTTATTAGCAGACACACTTATTTTCTGTTTTTTACCATCAATGATGACAAGTCTTGACTGAAGGAGGTATGATAGTGGTTCATGGAATCTTAAGTAAGCAATCTGATAGAGGTTCTTGGAAACCTCTATGGAGAAGTCTGGAGGTTTTTCTTAGGTGAACTGCTCACAGGACAGGGAAGGGCTTCATTGAAAGAACTCTAGCTTTATTAAGTGGAAAGATAGACAACTTTTTTTAAAGGAGTCAAAGTTTCTGTCACTGACATGATCCAAGTGAGATGGGGTAAGAGGTCAAAGTTCTGCCCATTCAGCTTTTTCTCAGACCCTACTGCCTTCAACAATTAGCCTACATGACTAGGTCACGTAGCTGATTAAAATAACTGAGGCTAGAAAGGGAGAAAATGGGAGAGGGGCACAAAGCTATACAGCTAGCTAGAGAGAGAAAACTAGTTCAGAAGTGCGATGATCTTTCTAAATTATTGCTCAACCATTGATTAAATACTATTTTAGTTTTTTCAATCCAGGTGACACATTTTAGACATTTTTAGGATTTTTTAAATAACAATAAATCCACAGAACAAAAAATAAGTAAATTTTTTAACAGATTATATTTCTTGTTTGGGATTTGGACATTTTGCAACCCTCAATTTCCCCATGGAAGACTTGCATGGAGGCATACGTCTAGAAAAGTAGTTTTCTGTTTCTAAGCTTCAATTTCAATTATCTCTCAATACTGAGCACTCCCCCGCCATGCTTTCTCTTCTCCCCTTTCCCTCTTTCCATCTATCCTCCTCTCTCCTCCTTTTCTCACACTTCCATAAAGTATTTGACAGATCAGTCTATTTCCTTTCTCACAGGGGCTCACCATAGGCCATCTGGTTGTGTGATTGCCAGGGAAAAGCTTGTGACGTCTCTAGGTGACTCCACAGAATAGCAACCAGTCTTTTGAAGATGTCAGCTGCCCTTCCTCTTTCTTGGAAGTTAGAAAGAGATAGCTCCACATGCTGGCACTTCCTCCCACTGAGAAGCTGACTTTGGAACAGGTGCCAGCTCAGCAGGGGTCCTCTAATGTTGGCCTGAAAACTGACTCCACCAGGCAGGAGGCAAGGATGTGATAATATTCATAGTCCCGGGGGGGCTCCCACCCTGGGTGTTGCCCATCGTCCAACTGACAGGCTTCTGCAGCTGCCAATGGACAGGCAGAAGAAAATATTCTAGAGTCCATTTCACAACTAGAAGATCTGAGCCAGTTCTAGTTACTTCGTTTAGAAGACATTAGGCGAAATCAAATTGCAATATTTGACTGGTTAGCCTACAAAAATGGTCAAACCTAGTCTCATATGGTTCAACCTAATCTATCCTGTATGATCTGTCTGAATGACAAAGAAATCACGGAAGAAAATAAAATATTTAGAGAGCCTTTATTCATCATAGTGACTGCATCAGTCCCATGTTCAAAAATATTCAGTTGATCACCATTAGCTTACATTCATCAGAGTGAAGAGCAAAGCCCTCTAGAGAGGCCTCAGCCTGCTCATCAGTAGTATTCATTCCTACTTCCCAGCACCCACCAACACTTTTCTCAGAATCTTTCCAATCTTTTCTCTTACTTCACCTCTTAAAGTTCAGTATATGTAAAAGGAGTTTGTCAAAAGGTCCCAAATTTCCTCTAATTCGTTTAAACATTCAATTTAATCCAGTCTTATTAAAAGCAAATGATAACAGAAATAAGAATTATAACCAACGTATAACAAAGAAGTCAGCATTCTTTTCCAGACCCTGAATATTTATCTAAAACTGACGTCAACAAATTCAAAAGGTAATTTTGAGTTTCTGTTCAAACAGCAATACATTGCTTGATAATAAATCGCTTGATCTTTAACCAATAAAAGGAGAGGCGTGTGGAATAAGCCTTAGTTCAGGGGATTCTTCCAGGGGTTGAGGAAATTGTCAATTGTGTATTTGCCAGGGCAATATTTCCCAAACTCCCTGTGAAGAAAAAAAAAAAAAAAAAAGACATTTCCAGTATCTGAGAGGGGGGCACTCATGTTGGATCTTCCTCAAGGTGTTCCCTAGGTGATCAGTTTCACAGGAAACTGGACTTTCTGGCACCATGTCCTTCCCTAATAGGGTTGGACTATCTGAATCATGGGCAAGTCAGGTCTCAATTGACCCTCTTGCTAACACTCAGATTGCAAGGTTACTGGGGCTGGTTAAGAACTGCAAACATGTCTACTACAGGGACCCAGTCTTCTTGGCCGGATCTTTCTTCCCAGGGATTCTACAGACTATATTTCCTATGCTATACTCTGCCCCTGACCATGGACCAAGATTTATTTGCCAGGATATTACTAATTGGAACCATTTTACATGCAATAGTCCCTTCTATCACATTTTTTACCCCTTCCTGTTTACACATAACTCTTCTCTTACATTTTCCTAGTGAACACTTTCCCCCTTGACTTCTTTTAACCCTTTAGAGGGGTTGAATTGGGGGTTGATGAAAGCCTGTTTTGTATGTCTACCCAAAGACATAATTCATGCCCCCTGTGATATGGATCCACAGGGCAACTAGTTCACCTGGGAGTCAACTACAACAAACACCTGTAGTGGACTAGGGAAGTGAGACAAGGAAGGGAAGGAGCCAGCAGAGGGTTCAATATCAGTCAAGTTACTACTGTTGGCAACTGGAGCAGGAGTTGCTGAGTAACTCAGGGAGCCAGTGTAGGACACATGCTTCAGTTAGCCCAATGAAGCAGTAAAACAGAAAAAGAATTTATATGTCAACTCCCCTCAGTCATTGGGAGAGAGCTGCTGTGAAGTGGAGGAGTGGTGAATCCTTCAAAATTTTTGACCACCTGGCAGGTGCACAAAGCAATCTTTGGGGCCAGAAAAACATGTTAGAAAAAATAATTGGGGGCATTTTGAAGATAAACAGATGCAGGGTGGATGAAAGGGTACATTGGGGATACTGACGGTGTCTGCTACAAAGCTAAAACTCAATTTGAAAGAACAAAAGCAAAAAAGGGTTAAAGGAATCAGGAAAGACAGACAGAAAGATGCCAGTCAGAAAAAAAAAAAAGAAAAAAAAAGCTGTGTGATAGAATTTTAGCTTAGCTAATCCATTCCTAATTTCCAGCACAGATCATCCACAAATTATACTGAAATGTTGCTTGTTAAAAAGAAGGCACTACCCCCCACATTTCATGGTTGAAGAAGAATTGAACTCAACTTTTGCACAGTTTCCATAATTTTCCAACTCACACCTCTTTTCTTCAAGTTAGACCCATCTCCCTGCCACCCAGCATGCTCATGCCAGGCTCACTTTAACTGCTATGCCTTTTCTCATGCTGTTTAGCCTTCCGGGAATCCTCTCCACATCGTGGAAAGCCTTCCCATCTGTAAGATCTACCTCAGACTCTCCTCTGACCAGTGAGGTCCTGTCAACACTCCACGCCTCCTGATTGCCCTCTCCTCTTCTCATCTGGCCAATGGTTATGGTGGGCAGAAAAATGGCCCCAAAGAGGCACCTGTCCTAATCCCTGAAACCTGTGAACATGTTACCTTCCTTGGCAAAGGGGATTCTATAGATGTGATTAAATTGACATGAGATATTCCTTTTCTCCAAGTGAGCCCAATGTAATCACAAGAGTCTTTAAGAGACGGAAGAGGAAGGGTGAAGATTCAGAGTCAAAGAGAGATCTGAAGAGGCTATACTGCTAGCTTTGAAGATGGAGGAAGAGGTCACAGACCAAGGGATACAGATGGCCTCTAGACCTCAGAAAAGTCATGGGAACAGATTCTCTCCAGAGTCTGCCGACACCAGTGGAACCTATTTTGGACTTCTGACCTCCAGAACAGCAAGATAATAAATTTGTGTTGTTTTAAGTAACTATGTTTGTTGTAATTTGTTACAGTAACAAGAAGTAACTAATAAAGTGGTTTTTAAGGCATGCTCCTCAGCATTCTGGATATTTTTAGGGCTTTTCTGCAACAAATTCAACTAGAGAACTCTATATTTTTCAGATTTACAATGTGGACTTCTCTATCATATTTTATCTGAAGAAAATATTTGCTCTTAAAAATAGGTGAAATCCTATAACATATCATAGTTTATGTATTTAATTGTTTTCCTTACTATGACACATTGACTAAGAACATGGATTCGGGAGTTTGGTTACTTCGGCTTAAACCCCAGCTCTGTCACTTACTAGCTGTGTAATCTTGAACAGATTGCTTAACTTCTCTGTGCATGGCTTATTCATCTACAAAATGAGGATAAAATAATATCTACCTCTATTGAATTGGATAGTGTCCTCTCAAAATTCAGATCCTTCCCAGAACCTAAGAATGTGACCCTATTTAGAAACATGGTCATTGCAGATATTATTAAAGTAGATGACATCATTCAATATGATGGGTGTGCTTGTAAGAAGAAGAGAAACACAGGGAGAACGCCATTTGTCAATGGAGGGAAAGGTTGGAGTCATCCATCTACAGGCCAAGGAATACCAAAGACACTCAGCAACACCAAGGTAAGAGAGAGGTGTGGAACAGATTCTCCCCTAGAGGCCTCAGAGAAAGCATGCCCCTGCCAACATCTTGATTTTGGACTTGTGGTCTCCAAAACTGTAAGAAATTTCTATTGTTTTAAGACACTCTATTTGCGGTACATTGTTAAGGACAGCCCTAGGAAACTAATGCCCTATTTTACAGTTTTTGCAAAGACTACATTTGTTAATAATACATATAAAGTCCACAGACCAGACCCTGCATATTATTAAAGATAGTTGTTATTGTTTCATTTTGTAAGTATTAACCTTATTATCATTGAATTTAAAAATACAAATTTCAGCCATTTATTGTGTGACTCCCAGCACTATTTTTAAGCACCTCATGTATTCTGTTACCCAGGGTGTTGCTCAGGGTGCCTGAGCTGAAATGATCCTCCAAACTAAGCCTCTGGAGTGGCTGGGACTACAGGTATGCACCATCATACCCAGCTAATTTTTTTTTTAATTTTTTATATTTATAGAGACAGTCATGCTATATTGCTCAGGCTAGTCTTGAACTCCTGACCTTAAGCAATCCTCATGCCTCAATCTCTTAAGTGGTGGGATTACAAATGTGAGCCTGAGACTGCTTTCTATACTTCCTTAGAATTCCCTTCTCTGTGCAGCCTGCTGCACAAAGGGGTCTGGTGGGCACGTGTTTGTTTTGAAGAGGTGAGTCCTCTGCATTCTACTCAGAATCTTTCACAGTCCTGGGTGTTAGACCGAGCAGCAGTTCTCAAAGTCGAGTCTAAAATCCTTGAGGGTTACCAAAATGGTTTTAGGGATTCCTCAACATCCCTGTCTTTGCCAATTTAAGTATCTGTGTGCCTGATTGTTTCATATATTTCAACCAAACCAATATATTCCAACAGATTGAATGCAAAAGCAGATGTTTGATTCCAGATGTCTTCCAGTAAGCTAGAGGTTAAAGAGGTTTACAAAATGTAAAACAATGCCACTCTTCTCAGTATATTTTCTTGGTTTTTGAAAATAAAAGTGTTTTTAATAAAAATATTTATATTAAGATATGAGTTTATTATTTTAAATATACTAATAAATCATTAAATTTTTTGCTTTTATTTCTAATATTATAGCTATAGAGAGCTATATCACACATCAATATGAGCCCTTGAGGATACTCAATAATTTTTAAAAGTGTAAAGGGGTTCTGAGACCAAAAAGTTTAAGAAATGCTGGTATAGTGGCTTTAAATTTTGATATTTTATTTATTTTTAATTGCTCAGGAAGCTGGTCTTCACTCATTATGTGGCTTCCGTACAAAATTGATGGTATCATCCTTCTGTGGGGTTGATTTGAGCAGTAAGATTCCAGAAAATTGTTTTATGCTTTTTGTAACACTGGCTGGGGTGAGAGTATATATAATTAAATGTGTATTTGTTTCTGTATATATTTGTGTACACCAATCCTACCACTTAATACATACATTCCAACTGAAACTTGAGAAATGAGCCAGGGTAAAAATAGACGGGTAAAAAAAAATAAGGGTAAAAAAAAGATGAATTCAATAGGGATGGATATAAGTTGGGACGTTTAGTTGCAGAGTCACAAAGACAAGTGCCTAAGAGAAATGATGTTGACTACAGAGCCCATGCTCCTTTTATATGAGCAAATAACAGAGAAATTTATTTTGGGATTCTCTGACTTATTTCCCTCATTTATTGTTATTTTCGGAGGCCATCCAAATTGTCTTTAACTTTTAACTTTATGTATAATCCCAGACACCAATCAAAACTCTCCAAGTGAGCATGACAAAGCTTGAGCCATGGCAAGATTTTCTTTCTTGCTTAAGATGACAGGTAAGAATCCAGAAAAGCCAGATGTGGTATCTGAACCCAATTTTCCTCAGCAAGAAGGCAGCTTCCATAATTCTAAAAGGACTCCAGGATACCTCATGCTAAAGTGTTTATGTCTTACACCCATCTCTGAGTCTTTAGAGGATGCCATTTCTGATGAACCCAATAAGAGAGCCCACCTGGACCCAGCCAGGCCACTGAGGAGGCAGCTTCTGAATGCTGGCCAAATTCTGACCATTGTGTTCCAACAGCTCCATTTCCCAATGGCCCAAGATTCCCTTCGAGAAACAAGGACAAGACCCAAGCATATGTTGTTTTGAGAAGAAAGTTATTTCGTGCAGATTCCTAATCCCCTCTTCATGAAAAAATGGAATTTATACTTGTTTACCCATCTGTGTTCTTGCTAGAGAAGAGAATTCACACCAGCTCTGTGGAAGGCATTAATCCCTTGGCTAAATCCTTACAGCTATGTTTTCAAACTGGCCTGAAATATGAACCGTGATTCTCCCTGTGTATTGCTGCAGTGACCTGAGAACTCTCCTAAGGGAGCTAGATACTAGAAGGCAGGCTGAGCCAGGAACCATCTTCATGCGCAACTGCAAAACTTGTATTTCCCAAACAAGAGTTTTTCTTCGGCTTCCCTAAACCTCATATTACCTTCCTTTTGGCAAGAGGTGCCCCTCCCCTAAATTAATGGTCTGGGTAATGATGAAGATTATGACAATAATAACAATGACAACAATGATGATGTTGACAATGATATAATGGGTTTACTAAACCATAGAATATTGTATTTTGTATGCTTTTTTTTCCCAATCACTCTACTGTCCTGTAACAATACTCCAGGAAGATTACATAATTATATGGTTACTTTCAGTTACTATAAGCTTATATCTAGGACAGCTGAGTGTATTCAGCTTAATCAGACATCTAATCCACTTCCCCTTTTTCTGGCACCCCTATCTTTATGGACTACTCTCTTGATGCCCCCCCGCCCCGCCCGCCACCTTTTCTCTACTCAGGAGAGAGGGCAGTATCCCTCCCCTATCTCACAGAGAAAAACCATGGCCCACCCTACTAAGCTAAAGATCTGCCTAAAGTCTAAAGGTTCTTTTGCCCATATCCTAGTGTTTTGATTATGTCTGTGTCTTATTTATTCACTGCTGGATCCTAGGAACCTAATACAGTACCTGTCACAGAATAGACGGTCAATGGATATTTGTTGAATCAGTGATGGATTGAATGTCCTTGACCAGGGAAGGGATCCTGGGGAATGCAGGAGATTAGCAAAACCAGTCTGGCTGCCCACACTTAGAAAGCCCTAAAAGGAGTATGAGGCCTCCACTTCTTTTCAGCTTCTTTTGGATTATGAGGCTAGTGTCCCATCCCATTTTATTTCATACCTTTTAATCCTCAATCTTTGGTTAAGTTTTCAATTCTGGGGCATCAGGAATGTTAGGCTGGACATTCTGTTGCAATAACATGCTAAAAACAACTCCTACTATTTGCCCAGCCCATGCTGTGCCCCAGGAACTGTGCAAGTATTACCTTAATTTCTTACCACCACCCTGCAAGGTAGGGATTATAGTCTCCATTTTCAAATGGAGCAACTAAATCAGAGAGAGTTTAGGAAAGGTGTTCAAGAAACAATCAGGAAGCAGCAGAGTTGAAAAGTTTGAAACAGTCATGTCTCAACTTTTTGTGTATCACTAGTTTTCAAAGTGACTATATGTGGAAATTAAAAAGACCATATAAATTAATGAATATCTTGAAATACATATTTTTAACCACCCTTTTTATTTCGTTACTGCTCTGTGCTACCTTTCGTGTCTTAAGTAAAACAACACCAAGTAAAGTAATAAATATATATAAACTTCAATACCTTTGAGACACAATTGCTGTATTCATATTCTGCCTCTCTGTCTCTGTCTCTCTTTCTCTCTGTCTCTCTCTCTCTTTATCTCTCTCTCTCTCTCTTTTAGTTGAGAAGAATTAGTTTAAACTCAATCCATGGCTTATATATTAAATTTAGGTATTTTTTTTTTACATAATATAACATCTATGAACTCACCACCTAATAATCCAAGAACTACAGTATCACCTGTAACTAATATCTACCTATGTGTGTTCCTTCCCTAACCCAACAACACCCTATCAAATTTCAATCCTTCACATGGCACGTCTATCCTCTTTCTTGTAGTAATCATTTCTTTGCCTTTCTTAATTTTGGCTGCATTCTCCAACAATGCAATGAGACAGAATAAGCCTTTCCACCTTTATCTGTTAGTCTTTGAAACAATGAATTTTTTTGCCTAGTGAATAACTGGGATAGTTAATATTGAGTGTCAACTTGATTGGATTGAAGGATGCAAAGTATTGTTCCTGGGTGTGTCTATGAGGGTGTTGTCAAAGAGGATTAACATCTGTGTCAGTGGATCGGGAGAAACAGATCTACCCTCCATCTGGGTGGGCACAATCTAATCAGCAGCCAGAATAAAAAGCAGGCAGAAGAACATGAAAAGATTAGACTGGCTTAGCCACCCAGCCTACATCTTTCTCCTTTGGTGGATGCTTTCTGCTCTGGAACATCAGATTCCAAGTTCTTCAGCTTTGGAACTCGGACTGGCTTCCTTGCCCCTAGACTTGTAGACAGCCTATTGTGGGACCTCCCCTTGTGATCATATGAGTCAATACTCCTTAACTCCCTTTTATATATACATCTATCCTATTAATTCTGTCCTCTAGAGAATCCGGACTAATACAATAACTATTTCCAGATTTTTTCCCTGAAACTATACTGTTCTTTAGGATTTAAAAATCACCAAACTTTTTAAACTCCAGCTTGTCTTTCATCAAGAAAAATAATCATAATGACCTAGGCTTGAAATCTTAGTCATCTCTGATTTCACCCCTTTCCTCATATTTTGACTCTATTGGTATGTATTTAGAACACACGTTTATAATCCTGACTTGAAGCAACCTAATATGGGTCTATTATCTAACTCTACGTGGCTTCAAACTATTTTACTAAGGGATGTTAGGTTACCAATTTCCTAGATAAGCCCAAGGCTCCAAAGACACAGACTTTGGGGACATGAAGCTGCTTGGTTTCCAGCAGCTATAACTTTTTAAACCATAAGCTCCCTATAAGTGGCCATAAGAATAATTCGACCTCTGATACACCCAGGGCAGCTGGTGTAACCATAGCACCGCACTTAGTAATCAGGCCACTCATGATTATACAAAAAGGCAACCATTTAGAGAAGCAGTTTTGTTCTCCTCACAGTGTCACAGCAGTTAACAGTTTGAGAGACTAAGAGTGATTGTTTCATAGCCTATCCAAATAATAATAAGCATCCTACTAATATTAATTCTTTTCAGAATCCTTGAGTAAAGTTTTCAGCATTATAATTTCTACTATAGGAAAACAACCAGGATTAAGTAACCTTTAATGACTAAGCATTATATAAAATTTAATTAAATTCTTCCCAGGCTGTGGAGTGTTGGGCTAGACAGAGCGCTCTCAAAGTCTCACACATTTTTAAGAGTATGTGTCTATCTTAGGCCAGTTTCTCTAAGCAAAAGCTGAGAGATTTGTTCAGCTGCAAATGATTAGCTGAGGGAGTATTCTTAAGAGAAAAATGTTAGCAGAGTCAAAGAACCTAATTAGGGAAAGGGACAGACTTGAACAAGGGTCTCAGTAATGTCAAGCATTGGCCTGACCACCCCATCCCCAAGCAGGGGTGGGGTCTAGACAAGACCATATATTGCATCTCTAAGGCAAGGGACCTGGGCTTTTATACTCCCAAAGAGTCCATTATTGACCAAGTTCCAGGGCTTGGAATAGTGGGTATTAACTTCTCAAACATCTCTGAGTGAGGTGGTTCACTCAGCCAAGGGCACTTTCCCAGAGAAAGTCACAGGTAAATCTATCAGCTGCAGCACTTGCAACAGCCACAGAAGAGTGCACCAGTGGGAGAATGAAATCTGGGGGAGGGGCCAACAGTGTCTACCACCACATCTAATACTCATAAACCTTAAACTCTTACCTCTTCAGTCCCAGTACCCCAGAAACTCACTGCATTTTTCCTACAAATCCACCATTCTCTCCCCAAAAAAATGAAGAGAAAAAGACCAGTGAATTCATGACATTGAACAGGGTCATAGTACATTGAGTCACACAGTAGGTGAGTATAAACTTAACTTTCTGAACTATAATAGATATCATGTACCTACCAATAGGATTTGACTAGAAAGGAACTTTACCTCTGTGGTCTTCTTTCCAAAAACCCATAACCCCAGTCTAATCATGAGAAAAACATCAGACTAATCCTGACTGGGGTCATTCTACAGGATACCTGGCCAATGCTCCTCAAGACTGTAAAGGTACAGAAAAACAAGGGAAGCCTCAGAAACTGTCACAGACCAGTGGAGACTGGGGAGACACATGACAGCTAAATGCAGTATGGTACTTTGAATTGGACCCTGGAACAACAACAACAAAAAAAGGGAGTTAATAGAAAAACAAGGGAAATCCAAAGAAAGTTAGCAGTTCAGTTAAGAGTAATACGTAATACTGATATTTCAGTTTTGGCAAATATATCATGGTAAATTAAGATGTTAACCATGGTGAAACTGGGTGTGGGGTACATGGCCACGCTTCGTCCTCTCTTTGCAACTTTTCTGTGAATCAAAAATTATTCCAAAATGAAAGTTTTTTAAAAAAATATCTAATTAAAACCAACCGTAACAAAAGGCAACAATTACCCCACTCTTGTCCTCTCATTACATCAGCCTCAGTATTATTTTAATTAAGTAGCATAAGATTTACACCATGTTCGAAGGGTACTTTGAATCACCTTTATTGCCCTTACTTTGACATCTGACTCAGCTGAGAGAAAAAAGGAAAGACAAAGAAGGAAGGAAGAGAGGAAGGGAGAAAGGGGGAAAGAAGATGTAGACTCCAAGAGAATTATGTAAATTGGCTGAGGCAGCTGGATGTTAAGATGGCAACATGAGCAAACTGGGGCCCCAGGGTTTTTGGAATGCTCCCCTAATCGTGCCCTAATCCTATGAATTCCATCTCAGCATTCACACCTCCCCATTCAGGCCTTTATCATGTCACATCTCAACTACTCCCACAGCCTCCCAACTAGTTTCTCTTTCCCCCTCCATCCTGGAGGCACTCACAGCCTCTACCATTCCACCCCCTATATCTGACCTGACCTATCTTTCACTAGGGATTCTTTAACTCTAGTCAACTGGGTAACTCTGCACACAGCCCATGATTTCTCAACCCACTGGGTACATTCTCCTCCTGGAATACTCTCCCCACACATTTGTTTAAAAGCCACTTCGAGTTTCATGAAATCTCCCCTCATCTTCAGAGATGGAAGGGATTTCTTCCTCCTTTAATCTTTTTCAGTGCTTCTAATTATCTTGGTATTTGTCCTATCTCCCTTACTAGATTGTATACTATTTGGAGACAAGACCACAACTCATCATCTTCCTGTTCCTTTTCTGTGGAATTAGTTCATGCATTCAGTAAGGCATTAGAAAGATTTATTGACTTGATATGTCCCCCAAAAATTCAATTTAGTTCGGCCAATATTTTTGAATGTCTAATCTATGTAGGTACTTAGAATTGTTCTATGTCTAGATTCGCTCAATTTTTTCAATAAGTTTTTCCTTAGACAATATAATAACTAACCCTTTTATGTACTTTCTCTTGTGCCAGGCCATGTGCTGTATACTTTACATGAATTATCTTATTTGATCTTCACATAACTCTATAGTATAGATTCTTTAATTACATCCATTTATGAGGTGACTAAAAATAATGGAGATTAAAGCATTTAGCCAAAGTCACTCAAATTTGAGTTTAATTGCCACTATTATGATTTACTGTCAAGTTCTGAATGCGATGACTCTGCAATGTCCTTAGCAGATCAAAGCCTCAATGACTGTATCCTAGCTGAAATGTTAGTTTACTTGCAGAATATTAACAGCTAAATTAATAGATTAGGTTTTATAGGAGATAGACATTAAATTCTGCCTGCAGTGAATAATTATGGAAATTATTTCACTGGAATTATTTAAGAACAGAGCCAATTTCTCTGCTCTTGGGAATATAAGTTGACATAACCTCCCCAGAAAGCAATTTGTCAATACATAGAACAACACTATTTTTAACAACACTATTTTTAAAGTGCATTACCTTTGATCCAGCATTTCTACTTCTCAGAGTTTGCCTTAAAGAACCAGTTAACAATATATGCAAAGATTTCGCCACAAGGTGTTTACATTAACATTGTTTATGACAACAAAAACTAGTAAATATCTAAATGTCCAATCAAAAGAGACACAGAAACTAAGTTATGCTCCATTCATTCAAAGACACACCAGGTAGCCATTGAATGTTACTGACTGACAGGCATTGGCATAAAGAAATGATATTATAAGTTCATTTTTAAAAGAAATTTACAAGTGTGTATAATGTCATTTTGTTAAAAGTGGAGAGTGCCCAGGTTCTTGGCATCTTGAACAAAGAACTGGACAAAATGCACAAACAAAACAAGGAAGGGATGAAGGGATTACTGAAAATGAAAGTACACTCCACAGTGTGGGAGCGGCCCAAGCATAGGAACTCAAAGGCCCTGTTACAGAACTTTGGGGAGTTTACCCCTAGAGGATTCCATTGGTTACTTTGGGTATGCCCTATGTAAATGGAGAGGATGGAGTCAAGTTACAAAGTCATTTATGGCGTATGCCCTATGGAGAGGATATTTCCTGTTATAGCTGAAGTGTGAATTGGCCTTATATTCCCCTGCCTCTAGACCCTATTTTCCTGCCTCATCTCCCTCGTGAGAGATGTGATCCCCATAATTCTTTATGAGAGGCAGAGGGACTGATGGTTTTCTCTTGTAACTGCTTCATGCTTTCTTGGGGCATAGTCCCTACCTATTGGGATCACGGAATTCTTGCCCTGTTGTGTCTAGCGGAGGCAGAGTGGCTTCTTGATGGCCAGGGGTGATGTCTTCACCTGGAATTGGCTGGAACCTTTGTTGCATGACCATCAGAAGCTTGATAGTCTCTAGGCAAGAGGAAATGATTTTTTATCTTTTATTTTGTTGAGATAGAGTCTTGCTCTGTCACCCAGGCTGGAGTGCACTGGCACGATCTTGGCTCACTGCAACCTCCACCTGCCGGGTTCAAGCAATTCTCTGCCTCAGCCTCCTGAGTGCTGGGATTACAGGAATCCACCACCACGCCCAGCTAATTTTTTTGTATTGTTAGTAGAGATGGGGTTTCACCATCTTGCCTACACTGGGCTTGAACTCCTGACCTCGTGATCCACCCACCTCCCAAAGTGCTGGGATTAGAGGTGTGAGCCACCATGTCCGGCCAAGGAAATGAATTTGATTAACAAAATTGAATGGGAACTTCACAGGGTCAATACCCATGCTGTCAGAAATGTTTGTAATAGAGATTTGCAGGAGAAAAAACAAAACCTGGTCATTCTGGAATCTACATGTTTCCTTAAAGTCTTAGCATGAGCAACTCCATTTTGGTTTGGTGTCTTGGGGCCTAGTGCATGAGCTCAGTTCAAAACAATGGCCTCCCATAATTTTGGTTTCAAAAGTTCTCCCGTTTTAGTCAGGCTCTCACTTGGGTGAGAGGGTAATCAAAACTTAGGGCTTTAGCACCACTCTGTTACCATCATTTTGGGTTTCTGGTCTCAGTACATCATTTATAGGCTATGGTGTTCTCATGGTTGCACATTTCTTGCAGCTCCTGTTATTCCAGTTGAAGAGAAACCATGTGACATTCTAGAGATGGCTGCATGCAAGCATTTAAAACCTTTGAGAGAATACAGCATACCAGGGAAACTATTATTATGACTATTATTAAGAGTTTAGAGTATGTTCCTTATCCAAGGTCCCCATAAACCAAACCTCCTAAAATCAAATAGATCAAAGAATGAGCTAGATAAAGAGTTTACTCACTTGACTAAACAATTTCTTCATCAATCCCCTGTTACTGAATTTCTATAATCTTCATCTGATGTCTCTCTCCATAGGCCACAAGTGCCAGCAGCTGCACAGATCCATCTTTGTTTAGCCAATTCTATTTTAACTTTCACAAGAGAATTTAGAGTCTATTGTGTAACTGTAGCCTTTACAGTAGAATTTGCTATAGAACCTGTCATGAGGGATACATTCCTAATCATTGTTTCTTTTACTTTAAACCATGAAAAAAAGACCTAACAAATGATGCCCTTTTAGAAGAATGAAGTCCTGCTGGTAATGCTCTCTTTAACCCATAATGCTGATTAAGAGGAGTGAACCAATGTATTGTTTTTGACTGATTATGAGGCAATGCATGTACCATTAAAGTTTCTTACCTACATTGGGCCTTCATCACTTATCTATCAAAGTATAAGTTTATCCATGTATAAGGCTGGCTCCAAACTTCTTCACAAACAAAAGTATACCCCATAAGCGCACATAACATACCCGTTTTCCACTTCTATTGTTCATACAGGCATAAGCAAGAAAAAATATTCAAAGATAAGAGGTTCATGATAGTAGAAGCCTTAATATGTGAACTTGGGAAAAGCTGTTCTCATCAAGGATGCCATCCTCTTCTTGGGAGAAATTTCCCTGGTTAGTTTTACCTTAAGAGTTCCAATGGGTGCACAGCTCCAAGAGCATGGAGGGACCCTTCTCAGTTGTGAGACCATGAACCCAAAGTTCAAGGTCCCAAAGTTTTGTTGTAGTGTGGATGACAAGGACAGCCTTTCTCTGATGTTTCCAGAAGATTCAAACCATAAAAAGCTTTCTTTACCTGGTGAAATACAATGTAGCATAATAATCTACTGTAATAACATCAGCCCCCTTTTCCCCCATGGGAAAGCTTTTATACAACCAGAAAACATGCATTGGAAATAATTGAATGAAATCCCTTTATAAAATGTTTAAATATTTAAATGGCCAACCAGGTGAGCAAATGTGAAGCTTTAATTGTTTTTCCCAGGAATATGGGATCAAGCATTGGTTATAAACTATTTTAAACAATTTCAGTATTCGCTGGTTTAACATGAAAGTATTTTCTTGATATTTAATTAATCTTTTTGTTTTACTTGGGTTAGTAGCTTTATACAAGGAAATGTGGTTATTTCTGTGGTTCACAATAACTTAACAATAACTATAATTGTGATCAGTGGCATATACTTAGGCATTAGAATTTTAGAAATCCCATACAGTTTTGGAATATATATTAGTACTAAAGAAGATTGAACATCATTTTGGCAATCCCATATACCTAAACACATCAAATAATCCTGTTTACCTCTCTTCTGGATGCTTTCACAGGCCCTATAATCCATCCAGAAAGCTAGGCATTAGGAAAGACAATTTTGTAATGGAAGTTTGATTTTGGAATTCCAGATTAACATAAATTATTTATTTTGCCAAAATGATGATTCAGAAATTTTAAAGAAGAAAAAACTTTTATAACCTTAAAAAAAAAAACAAAAACATTCTACTCTTTTTACACACCTAACATATAAAACTGTTTCTAGTAGTCTTAATTGCATGCTACAGTGGTGACTCAGCAATTTTTACTTTAATGTAAAACATGCTAAGTTATGTTCTGATAAAGTCTGACTGTTTACAGCATAGCGAGGGTGTGGACAATTCCACATGTCCAGGCCTTACCTAGCTGGAAAGCAGGTAAGTTAAACTATTTTCAAAAGCCAAAGCAGCAGTTTATGACCTTAAAGCATTTAGCAAACCTAATATTTGAACATAATTTAGACCGCATGTTTACATTTTGAAGACAATTGTATTTTACCAATAATCTTTAAAACCATCTTTATTTCCAAAAGATTGCTAAAGTCACATGAAGTGAAAAGCATTACGCTTTCTACTTTTTTGACAAAATATTTGATTTAAGCTCTTATTATTAATAAACCAATCAATTAAAACTTTACACAGCAGAAAAACACTGGCTTTTACTTTATATTTAACCAGTCTGCACAGAGAGAAAGACGCCAGAGACTGATCGGTAAGAAATTCTTACCCTTTTGCCAGCATGCCAGACTTCCGGGTTCTCTCTCCCTGAGCAGCCCTGGTGACGCTGCTTGACTGTATGCAAACAAATACACTGCCATGAATTAAGAATACTCACAAACACTTAACAAATTTTGGAGAAATTAGGCAAAGAGAGAGAAATATGACTCAAATTCTATTTGTGAGAGTATACTCAACACACTTAAAGTATCAGGAAGCCTAAAATCCAAAAAGTTAGTTAAGGATAAAAAGCTGGTGTGCTCCATTAATCCCTGCAGGCCTGACAAAGATAGCTTAGGAATTCCATATAAATGGAACGGATAATGGAATATCTGTTAATTATCTAGCAATAATAATTATTTATCTAGCAATAAATCACTACTTGCTAGAAATGCATAGGAACACAGAACTGAATAAAAGCCTTCCACTAGGAACTATAAAAAAAAAAATCATGGTTTTATACATATGCATACACAAGCAAAGCCAGAGGAGAATAAATAGCAGATGAATGAAAATTACAAGCAAAACAAATAAGCAGAAAACCAACCCTAAATTTTCCTACCCAATTTACCCTGGAGGCTACAGTGTTACCTAGGGCCCCAGAAAACCTATATAATGAATATTTTATTCCTAACAAACAATTCAATATCCATAAGTTCAGTAATATTATCATACCTCCTATGCAATTAAGAAATTCACTTTAGGCACATGACCAATAAGTACTCCAGCACCATCCATACAAAACGGTAAACATAGTATGAAGCAATGCAAGCATGTATGTGAAATTTGACTCCACACTACATCCAGATTCATGCTTAACTATATTTAAAAAAGATTTGTCAAACTTCTGATGCATTTTTACAATACTTCTTACTTTAATCAAGACTAAGAACTTTACTATGGAAATATTAGTCAAATGTTTCCAATTATTTATCAGGTTTTAAGGAATATTTTATTATTTAAACTTTTCCACATCTTTCTCCCCTACTTGATGGTTCCTTACTGCATTGTTTCATAAATAACCTTTTCAAATATATAATTTGAGCCAACTTTTAGATAACTTCTGAATTAGACAAAGTTATTCTTTTTCCACAACCCTTTCTGGCACATTTTGTATGCAGAATTACGTATTAACTAGAATTTGATCCTTAGTAACATAAAGCTTTAGTGAATCCCTAAAAAGCAAGAAATCCTGAACTATTAGATATGGGCATTTATTATACATAAGAACAATTCTACAATTTTAGAAACATATTCCTTCATATTGCAATCCTTTCTTAATTGGAAATGATCCAGATACTAAATGAGCATCAAAAATAACTTTACAGTTTTAATTTACACAAAAAGTTTACTTAAAACAATTATCCTATCACTGTACTTAATTTTTTACTTTTAACAAGGGAGACATGACATCAACATAGGTAAAATGAACATTGGTTTGGTCCAGAAAGGAGGGACAATTTGAGGCAAGGAGGCTTGGGGCCTTTCAGATCAGAGGTGAGAGACAAACGGTTGTTTTCTTTTGAGTTTCTGATTAACCTTTCCAAAGGAAGCAATCAGATATGCATTTATCTCAGCGAGAGACTTTGAATAGAATGGGAGGCAGGCTCATCCCAAGCAGCTCCCAGCTTGAATTAACACTGACATTTTAAAATATCTAACAAAGACAAACATAAAATTCAGACAAAATGTATGCTGGCAATTCTAAAGGCATTTCTATTTTTATTCCACCAATAATTTTAAAGCTAGCTTATTTAGTAAAGTGATACTTTAAGTCACGTGAACTTGAAAATTGCTTAGACTCATTTACTTAATTTATGAGTGCTCTTTTACTTACAACATATAAGTGTACATACAAATAAACACATCTAGACATGTATACACACCCATAAACAAAGATCTAATAGCTTGGAACCTTAGCCATGAGATCGCAATACAAGCTTGCCAGTTTTCCTTTGCCCCAATAGATAATCCAGTGAAGGCTGCGAACCAAAATTTTGGGTAAAGCAGTCTTCATGGCAGTTTCATTTTTAAAGGCCAAACCTCCCCAGATGCAAAAGAGCACTGGGACCAAACCATACCAAAGGAGGGCATCACATGATAATCAGACCCCCTGCTTAGAACCACAGCACAAAAGCCTGGATATATATAACACCATTCTACTTTCCCATTAGACAGTAAACTCCAGATTCCAAACAATGCTAGGGCCAAGCAGCATTGCAACTGTGAGAGAAAATTCTAAGGAGGGCTTAATACTAGACCTCAGAACCTCTGCCGAGAGCATCCTCTTTGGAGTGGTTGGGGGTTGCAGGACCCATGGAGTGTCCTCCTGTGGGGTCCAGTCTTAGAGTGCCAGATGTCTCTGACCTTAGGTGGGCACCACATGCAGGTTTTCCCCTCCAGAACATACTGTGAGCTTTATAAGCATAGCCATGAACTGTAACGAGAACTGGATGCTGGGTGGGTCGTTTTGTTCCTTAGCCAATTGAGTGTAATAAGGGAAGAATGTTGCATAAGAAAAGAAGGTTTAAGTTCCCTGAAACATGTGCGAGTTTGCTTGGATCAGAGACCACGCATGGAAGAGATAAAAAGAAGTCCTTCCCTCTTCGGGGCAGGGCAATTATAAACAGCTACTGAAAGACTGAGAAAGAAAGAAAGAAAGAAAGAAAGAAAGAAAGAAAGAAAGAAAGAAAAAAAGAAAACAAAACCACGAAAAGACCCAGGTTCCTTAAGTGAACTGGGCCATGGTGGTCGGGCTTCTCCACATGAAAACCCCTTAGTTTCACTGTCCACAGCCAGCAACCTGCAGTTGCTTCCATGGTTAGGCACTGCCCACCAAGTGTCCCAGGTTGGAAAGGAAAAGAGAGAGAAAGAGATTCCCCTATATGGAGCAAAAAAGAAAAGGAGAAAGAAGAAGAAAGCCCAAACTTTGGGCTTACCTCTTCCTCCTGGCTGGCTCACCAAAATATGTTATAGGTGGAGTGTGTCCAGGTTCTTGGCATCTTGAACAAAGAATGAGACAAAATGCACAAAGCAAGCAAGGAAGAGATGAAGGGATTTACTGAAAATGAAAGTACACTCCACAGTGTGGGAGCTGCCCAACCATAGGAACTCAAAGGCCCCATTACAGAATTTCTAGGAGTTTAAATATATCCTAGAGGATTCCATTGGTTCCTTCAGGTATGTCCTATTTAAATGGAGAGGATGAAGTAAAGTTACAAAGTCATTTATGGTGTATAGCCTATGGAGAGGACATTTCCTATTATAGCTGAAGTGTAAATCAGCCTTATGTTCCCTGCCTCCAGACCCTATTTTCCTGCCTCAATTTTTCTAAAAGAAATATATAAATATATAATAAATACTATACTGGCATACAATTTATATGACATGCATATAAAATACAGTGTAAGGTCATTCACCGGACACCTGGGTGGACAAACAGCTCAGTAAATAGACAGCTAGACAGTAAGTTCGAGAACCTAGAAGAAAATATAGCAAAACGATAACAGTGATATTTTCTAGGATGTATGCAAGAATTATATGTGACATTAATTTTTAAATTTTCAAAATCTGTGTTTTCTAAAATGAACTTGTTTTACTTGCATTAAAAAAAAATAGTTACCAAAAATTTTTGTCTCTAATAAATTGTGTATATTAAATATCATTAGTCCTAGAAAATTTGCCATGTGAAAGCCACAACTTGGGGTAGCTGTCCTTCTTGCATGAGTTTCCCTAATAGCTGGGGCTACTCTAGACTCCTAAAGTCTGCGTTAACACACGGTTTTTATGTCCTTAGTTTATTTTATGTCACTACTTCCAGATCTTGGAGTCTTAGTAAAACTTATAACTTCATTACTCTTATATTCATTTGTATATGCAAGAATTTTTCTCTCCAAGCAGCCCCCAGGCCATTTTGTCAATCTGCTACTCTGTCCTCAGATTCCATGCTACTTGGCACAAAAGTACAACTTCAGAACTTGTAAAAGTAACAGTAGCCCAGCCTGGAGGGCCCATGTTGTAGGCAATATATTTTTTTTTTATTATTTCAAGTACATATTTTAATGATGCTTGATTCTATCCCAGGTCTGTCTTTCAAAGCTTTCACTCCCTTAAAGTACACAGATTTACATTTCCAAATGATACCGTGTTATAGAAAATACCGTGTGACTGACAACAGCCCTCGTGAGGAAGTTACTCAACTCATAACAGATTTGTAGCAGATATAAAAGATGAAAAGAAAGGCTTTCATTTTTATTTTGATTTGAAAAATACATATGCTATTATATCATTGTGCCTTTTTCTTTGAACTATTAGTAGGAGAACGATGGCATTCAATTTTGAAACATCAAGTTATCCTGGCACTTGTGAACCCAAAGTGTCTGAGACAGGTCTCAATCAATTTAGAAAGTTTATTTTGCCAAGGTTAAGGACATGCTCATGACACAGCCTCAGGAGGTTCTGATGACATGTGCCCAAGGTGGTCAGGGTACAACTAGCTTTTATACATTTTAGGAATACATGAGAAGTCAGACAACATGTGTAGGAAGCACAATGGTTTGGTCCGGAAAGGTGGGACAACTCAAAGCAGAACTGGGTGGAGGGCTTCCACGTCATGGGTAGATAAGAGACTAACATGTATTCCTTGGGGTCTTTGATTAGCCTTTCACTGAATACACAATTTACATGTGACAGGAGAATAGAGGAATAGTCACTTATGCTTTAGTCTGGCTCGGTGAATTTGCATTTTTACATAAACACTAGAGCAGAAGGAGCAATCAGATATGCATTTGTCTCAGATGAGCAGAGAGGTGACTTCCCCACGTCTGTGAAGATAAGCTATCGGTTTACATCACCAGGTGAACTTCAGCAGAACTGTCTCAGGGTAACGATCTTGAGGACCCCCAAGTAATTTCCTTGTGGACAAATTGTGAAGGAGGCATGTAGCTTTAAAAAAAAAAAAAAATCTTTATAGCTATATTATTTAGGAATAAAATGGGAGGCAAGTTTGCCTGATGCAGTTTCCAGCTTGACTTTTCCCTTTGGCTTAGAGGTTTTGGGGTCCTGAGATTTCCTTTCCTTTTACTCACTCATGAAATAAAACCCAAATAATCATGATGTGGCACTAATCCCATTTGAATTGCTTAGTTAGAATTTTGAGTCAATATTTATAAGTGAGACTGGTCTCTTGTTTTCTTTCCCTGCTAGCCTATTAAAGATATATTTTTTCTTTTTTTAGTATTAAATCAGTGATTTATTTATTTATTTATTTTTTGAGACAGTGTCTCACTCTGTCACCCAGGCTGGAGTGCAGTGGCGTGAACTCAGCTCACTGCAAGCTCTGCCTCCCGGGTTCATGCCATTCGCCTGCCTCAGCCTCCCCAGTAGCTAGGACTAAAGGCGCCCGCCACCATGCCTGGCTAATTTTTTTGTGTTTTTAGTAGAGACGGGGTTTCACCGTGTTAGCCAGGATGGTCTCGATCTCCTGACCTCGTGGTCCACCCGCCTCAGCCTCCCTAAATCAGTGATTCTCAATTTCAAGAAAAGATTGATTCTTATTTAAGTCATAGAAGCAAGGCCTGAAACAGGGATTCTGTGCAACTGATTTATTGAGGGATTTCTCCCGAGAGAAACCTGTAAGACAGGAATGGAAGCAGGATGATGTAACCAAACAGCTTAGCAGCGTAGCCTCAAACCGTGTTTAAATTTTTTTTTCTTCCCCCTTTTCTCCTTTCCCTATCGCCCAACCCAAAGATAAAACCTTGAGAAAAACTGCATGTGTTTTACCTTTCATCTTGAAATACAGCCTCAGAATGAGCTGTGAACTTCCACTCCCTTTCTTTTCCCATTCTGTGCTCATTTATTTACCTAGATGCTCGCTAAGCACACACCATACTCACTTATCTGGTCACGTAATACAAAAATATTTCCTTAGAAGTTTCAGGGGCTAGCTCCTGATACAGACCAACACCTCCAACCCTGATGACACAAGATGAAACAATAATTCAAGACGAGCCATCAGAGTGGGTCACACCACCTGACATAGCCTAGTCCCACTGCCTCTCCTGCATTCCAAACCCTCTCTTTAAAAACCCCTGTATTCCCTCCACAAATGGAAGAGTGAACATTTTTGGAAAGAATACACCCACTCCTCCCCTTGCTAGCACGGATAATAAAACTCGCTCTCTTTTTATCACATCTCACTCTTGTTATGTTGGCTTCTTTTTTACAAGCGGCGAGCAACCAGACCCTTTTGCCAGTTACAATAGGACAAGTGGAAGAAGTATGTCAAGCTCCAGTTCACGTTGCACTCCCGACTACCCAGTCCCTCAGGTAACTCGATCACATAAATGGTATCACAGAGCTGTCCCATTTCAAGGCAAGGAAGATAGGTTTATGTACCCTCACTACAGTTAGTCATTTGACGTGGGCTGCCCCAAGAGATACGGTACAAAATCTCAAGTATTTCTGGGTGAAGGAGCTCCCAGAGGCCATAGGCAGTTCTCTGAAAGGGGGGGCAAATGTAAGCCATTAGCAGCCAACATTGGCAGCAGCCCAGAGACAGGTACTCTGGACCAGTACAGGAGATCTAGGTGGGGCATTTCCTTATTTTACTGTGCTCTGCAACAATTTAAATATAGTCAGAATAATCTGTCATTTGCAAGACTCAAAGAACTTGCCCATGGAAATGTCTGAAATAGATATTTATTGATTGGAAAGATCTTTAATCATTTCCAGCTGTGTCTTTGATAACTGATCTACTTAGATTTTTCATTCCTCCTAAGTCAGCTTTGATCATTTGTATTTTCTTTAGACCACTATCTATTTCATCCACGTTTTCTATAATTGTGTTATAAAGTTACGCATTGTCAATCACCAGAATTCTTTTGACTTGTTCCTTTAGCCAGACCTGTCCTTCAGTGGTGGCTGCCACTGTATGGTCCCTCTCTCTTTGGCACTTTCTACCTCCTGAATTAGGGGGAGTGCCTGTTCCCTTTGAGAGTGACCTTTTGATTCTTGAAAAGATGACCACTTGATTCCACTTCTGTAATTCATTTCCAAGTCATTTTCTTTTTTTTTCTTCACCAGATACCTACTATTTCAGGTATAAAAATTTACATATTCGCTTTCAAGCACACTCACTGTGTTCAGCCTGGAATAAAGTGAGCAGAGAAGAAACGCCCTCTCCCTTAATCTTGGCTAGCAGTGATGCTTGCAGTGTGCAACGAAATGGAACAAATCCACTGTCTCAGCGTTCACTCTTTCACAAGGCCTTAGTTAGGCTGGACCTGGGGTCAAATACTAAACCCCTTGCTATGCTTAGAGCCTCCTAAGGCTTTATTAATGGAGGTGATGGTCTCTCACTGTCAACTTATCTAAGCTGGAATGACATTTCCCATAATTCCCTTCTTATGTGGCTTAATGTTAGGGTGGTCTACTGAGATCTGCAAGAGATTTGGAAGGTGGAAGTGTATGTACAGCAATTTTCTTAAGCTCTAAAGGTGAGTGTGGGGCCAGGAGCTGATGCAGCTGATGCACATTGTGACTGATCTGTGGGGCCACCTTGCTGGCAAGGAGCAGCACTGGGCTTACAGCTCTTTCAGCTCCTTCCACATCTTTCCTTCAGCTTCTCCTAATCCTAGAGCAGATATATTTTCAGCTCCATTGAGAAGGGCATCAGCGTTTTCTGCAGGTTGCCCTTGTCTTTGAGATTATATAAAGGGGGAATCCAAACACGGATTCCAGCTCATCTTTGCAGGTTTTAGTTTGCCCTTGGTCTCTGATATTTCATTTCATCTTCCCTTACCAATTGCCATTTTGCAGACACAAAGGCACCATCCTTGCATAGATTGCTTATTAAGTTTCCAAGATTATGTGGGGCCTAATCTCTTGGAATTCACATTTTTATGATTGATCCCTGACTAATACAAATAATCAAGCTCATCAAGCATGTTTCCTCCTCATCGTAAGATAAATTTTTGTCTGGAAATTTCCTTACAGCCCCTGAAAATACACTTCTCCTGGGCCAACTCATAAATTTGTCAGATGCTGAAACCCATGGTGGGTCCAGTCTAGGATGGAGTTGAGATTTCTTGGCCATGTGTATATTGTTTCAACTAAAACTCACAACCCTTTGATGCAGGTATTATTTTTCCAATACTATAAACATAAAAATCATAGCTCACAGGTTAAGTGGTTATCTTAAGGTGACACAGTTCATAAGATAAAAGAGATTTGCATTCAGGTCTCTCTGAATATAGGCAAGCAGTATACATTTTTTTTTTTTTTTTTTTTTTTTTTTGAGGTAAGAGTCTAGCTCTGCTGCCAGGCTGGAGTGCAGTGGTGTGATCATGGCTCACTGCAGCCTCCACCTCGTGGGTTCAAGCAATTCTCCTGCCTCAGCCTCCCAAGTAGCTGGGATTATAGGCATCTGACACCACACCTGGCTAATTTTTGTATTTTTAGTAGAGACAGGGTTTCACCACGTTAACCAGGCTGGTCTCGAACTCTTGACCTCAGGTGATTCACCTGCCTCGGCCTCCCAAAGTGCTAGGATTACAGGTGTGAGCCACCATGCCCAGCTGGCAGGTGCTACACCTTCTATATCATGTGCAGAAACAGTCAAGACAGAACTCAAAATAAGATAATCAAAAGGAACAGTCCAAAAGTTCAAAGGTCAGAGAGATTTCCCACCCCTTAACTCACTTCTTTGAAGTTCCATACTCCTACTCTGTCTTTGTTCTCAGCCCCCAACATCTCCCTTTCAGCAGTGTGGGCCTCCAATATATCTTAAACTGCAGGCAACCAGAGTTTGGGAAATCTGGCCTAACCATTTTAGGTACTTTTTGTCCATGATAATGCTAACTGGAGATGCTCGTGACCACCATTCAACTTCACACAGGCTCTGATTGGTTCCTTGATCCTTATCCATGTTTTTGTTTTTTAAGTTGCACCTTCCTAACCTGACCTTTAGAGCAGCATACAGTTTTAGAACAGAATGTGACCTCAGAGATAATTTCAGATACAACCTCTTTTTACATGTGGAATATTGAACTCAGAGAGGGGAAGTGACCCGTTCAAGGTCATACCTTGTGATTGACAGTCAATTTAAAGGGGAAACCCACTGTGTGATTATTCCTAGAAGCTGAGGAAAGTGCCAAAGAGTATAACTGTGGAAGTGATCTGGATTTAGTACATTAAAAGATAGATTACCCTACTAAGTTCTGAGAAGAACATCAAAAACCTTCAGGCCTGTTACGCTGAGCAGAACATTTTGCCATTATCATACTTTGTTTAATCCCTCTGCCTCTAATGCCCACAAGCAGTCAATTTTTTTTCCAGTGTCACAGCCAGCTATGCTCTAACATTTCAGCAAATTTAAAAGTAATTACTTCAATAATGGATTAGTTGCTGAGTTTAATCATTCTGAAAAAGTACTTGGCTTTTCCATCTGTGGAATAAAAAAATGTTGCATTTCTACATGGCCTATCATTTAGAAGTCCCTAAAAATGTCAAGTCTTTGCTGACATAGACTAACATTAACAGCAGAAAACAAATAGATGGATGAAGCCAGGGTATCTACTGTAGGGAAAGAAGGCTGGTGACCAACAGGGAGCAGATTCTACAATTTTCTAGGTAAGGGGTAACAGCAAACAAACAAAGCAAATCTGACATCCTGAGGGTCTTCAACAGACAGAATTGAATGACTAATATCTAATCAGTAGTTTTATAAATCATAGACTCACCCTCTTTACACCAACAAGGTTTTATCTAAGTTCTCAATTTCTGCTAATCACAGTGAAATTCCTCACTAGTTCTGTTGACTTCCACCTTAGGCAGAAATTAGGTTTCCTTCTATCTCCATTCTGCACAGGATTCTCAAGCCCCCTACCATATCTCTAGAAGGTGTACAAGTATCTAACATAATTAAATTTTGAATTATCTGTAGGTGATATGCTGGCAGTATATCCATTAACTATATTCATACTAATGCTGTGAAACAAACTACCCCCAAAATTATAGGCTTAGAACAACAATAACGTGTTCTATGAGTCTGTGAACTGGCTGGGCTCTCTCATTCATTCTGCGGCTCTCTGATCCAGGTGAGGCTCAGCACTCATCACTGCTCCCCATGTTTCTCATCCTTCTCCTAAGACTGGTAGCTAGACATGGTCTTATGGTGATGGCAGAGGCAGAAAAGCAAAAGTAAATATTCTTGAGACCTAGTCCTGGTCTGGACAACATCATTTCTATCTTATTCTCTTGACCAAAGTTAGTTACATGGCCAAAACCAAAGTCAAGAGTCAGAGAAGTACTCCTTGCCAAGATTGGGTGGGCACTGTAAAGTCACATGGATAAAGACGGGGTAAATAACTGGGACCAATAACACAGTCTACCACAGCAGGGTTATATGGGTTCTATGCCAGAATACTTTCTGCTCTGTTCCTAGTGCTTTGAGATGGAAATTCCTCATTCTAACTCCCACTCTGATAACTTTTTCTATTTCCTCAGCAGTCATTTAAAGTTTCTTTTTATAGTCAGAGGCTATATGAGCATATTTGTTACTTGAATATGTTGCCTGATGCTAAGGTTTGCGCCTCAGTTGAACCTGTCACCCAAATAATGAGCATAGTACCCAATAGGCAGTTTTTCAACCCTTTCCTCCCATCACTTTTGGATTCCCCAGTGCCTGTTGTTTTCATATTTATGTCCATGTGTACCCAGTGTTTAGTACCCACTGATAGGTGAGAATATGCACTATTTGCTTTTGTGCATATTCTCACTTAACTCACTTGGGATAATTAGGCTTCTAATTGCATCCATGACATGATTTTGTTCTTTTTTATGCCTGCAAAGAATTCCATAGTATATATGTACCATATTTTCTTTAGCCAGTCCACCTTTGATGAGCACCTAAGTTGATTTCATATCTTTTCTGTTGTGAATAGTGTTGCAATAAACATGGAGTGCAGGTGTTTATTGCACTTTTTAGTAGAATGATATATTTTCCTTTGGGTATATACCTAGTAATGGAATTGCTGAGTTGAATGGTAATTCAATCTTCATTTCTCTGAGAAATCTCCAAAGTCATTTGCAATCTCATCAACGATGTTTAAGCATTCCCTTTTCTCTGCAACCTCGCCAACATCTGTCCTTTCTTGACTTTTTTAATTATAGCCGTTCTGACTGGTGTGAGATGGCACCTTATTGTGGTTTGATTTGCATCTCTCTGATGATTAGAGATGTTGAGAATTTTTTCATTTTCTTGGGCAATTGTGTGTCTTCTTTTGAGAAGAGGCTATTCATTTGCCCACCTTTTAATGGGGCTGTTTGTTTTTTTCTTGTTAATTTGTTCCTCATAGATTCTGAATATTAGTCTATTGTTAGATACATAGTTTGCAAATATTTTCTCCCATTCTATAGGTTGTCTGTTTACTCTGTTGATAGTTTCTTTTGCTGTGCAGAACCTCTCCATTTTAATTAGGTCTGAATTGTTAATGTTTTGTTTCATTGCATTTGCTTTTGAGGACGTGGTCATAAACTTTTTGCTTACTCTGATGTCCAGAAGGGATTTTCCTAGGTTTTTTCTGGGATTTTTTCATAGTTTGAGGTGTCACATTTAAGTATTTAATCCATCTTAAGTTGATTTTTGTATATAGTGTGGGGTAGGGGTCGAGTTTCATTCTTCTACATATGGTTAGCTAGTTTTCTCTGCACTGTTCATTGAATAGGGTGTCTTTTCCTCATTATTTGATTACTTTGTCAAAGATCAGTTGGTTGTAGCTTTACTTCTGGGTTCTCTATTCTGTTTTGTTGGTCTAGGTATCATTTTTCACCAGTATTTTGCTGTTTTGGTTATTGTAGCCTTGTAGTATAGTTTGAAATTGGCTAATGTGATGCCTCTGGCTTTGTCATTTTTGCTAAGGATTGCTTTGGCTATTCAGGCTCCTTTTTGGTTCCATATGAATTTTATTTAGAATAGGTTTTTCTATTTCTGTCAAGAATTATGTTGGTTATTTTATAGAAATTGCATTGAATTTGTAGATCATTTTGGGCAGCATGCACATTTTAACGATATTGATTATTCTAACCCATAAGCATGGAGTGTTTTCCATTTGTTTGTGTCAGCTATGATTTCTTTCAGCAGTGTTTTGTAGTTGTTCTTGTAGATATCTTTCAACTTCTTGGTTACATGTATTCCTAGGTTTTGTGTGTGTGTGTGTGTGTGTGTTTGTGTGTGTCTATTGTAAATGGAATTTTGTTCCTGATTTGGTTCTCAACTTGAACATTATTGGCGTATAGAAATGCTACTGAGTTTTGTATGTTGACTTTGTAATCTGAAACTGTACTGAAGTCATCAAATCTTTTGATGGAATCTTTAGGGTTTCCTAGATATAGAATCATAGCAACAGTGAAGAGAAATAATCTAACTTCCTCTTTTCCTGTTTGAATGCCTTTTATTTCTTTCTCTTGCCTGATTACTCTGGCTAGGACTTCCAGTACTATGTTGAATACAAATGGTGAGAGTGGACATCCTTGTCTTATTCCAGTTGTGAGAGAGAACGCCTCCAATTGTTGCCCATTCAGCATGATATTAGTTGTGGATTTGTCATGGATGGCTCTTATTTTGAGGTATATTTCTTTAAATGCATAGTTTGTTGACGACTTCTATCATGAAACAATGTTGGACTTTATCAAATGCTTTTTCTGTGTCTATTGAGATGATCATATGGTTTTTGTTTTTAATTAGGATTATGTGATGAATCACATTTTTTTGATTTGCATATATTGAACTAGTCTTGCATTCCAGAAATAAAGCTCACTTGATCATGGTTTCATCACAACATGATTTTTGATGTGCTGCTGGATTCAGTTTGCTAGTATTTTGTTTAAGATTTTTGTATCTATATTCATCCAGGATATTAGCCTGTAGTTGTATTTTTCTGCTGTGTCTTTGCCAGATTCGGGTATTAGAATGATCCTGGTTTTCTAGAATGAGTTAAGGAGGAGTCCCTCTTCCTTAATCTTTTGGAATAGTTTAAGTCGGATTGGTACCAGCTCTTCTTTGTACGTCTGGTAGAATTTGGCTATGAATCCATCTGATTCAGGGATTTTTTTGATTAGTAGACTTTTTGTTACTGATTCAATTTCTTAACTCATTGGTCTGTTCAGGGTTTCTGCTCCATTATGGTTCAATCTTTGGAGGTTGTGTGTTTCCAGGAATATATCTATTTCCTACAGATTTTCTAGTTTGTGTGCATGGAGGAATTCATAATAGTCTCTAAGGAACTTTGGTGTTTCTGTGTGATCAGTTGTAATGTTACCTTTGTCATTTTTGATTGTCCTTTTTGCATCATCTCTTTTTCTTTGCTAACCTAGCTAATGGTCTATCAATCTTACTTGTCCTTTCAAAGAACAAACTTTTTGTTTGGATTCTTTGAATGATATTTTTGGTCTCTGTTACATCTAGTTCTGCTCTGATTTTAGTTATTTCTTTTCTTTTGCTAGCTTTGGGTTTATTTTGTTCTTGTTTTTCTAGTTCCTTTAGGTGCAATGTTAAGTTGTTAATTTGAAATCTATCATTTGACATAGGCATTTGGCACTATAAACTTTCCTCTTAATTCTGCTTTTGCTGCATTTCAGAGGCTTTGGTACCTTGTGTCTCTATTTTATTTATTTGAAAGAATGTTTTCACTTTTGCATTAATTTCATTGTTTACCCAAAAGTCATTCAGGAACCAATTGTTTACTTTCTGTGAATTTGTGTGGTTTTGAGGGTTCTTCTTGTTATTGATTTTTATTTTTATTTCACTGTAGTCCAAGAAAATGCTTGGTGTGATTTCAGTTTTTTGGAGTTTGTTGAGACTTTTTTTATGACTGAGCACGTGGTCAATCTTAGAGTATTATCTGTGTGCAGATGAGAAGAATGTGTATTCTGTGGTTGTTGGGTGGAGAATTCAGTAGATATCTATTAGGTCCAGTTGATGAAATGTTGAATTTAAACCATAATTACTTTGTTAGTTTTCTCCCTTTGATACTCTCTCTAACGCTGTCAGTGGAGTGTTGAAATCTCCCATTATTATTGTGTGACTGCATAAGTCTTTTCTTAAGTCTAGTAGTAATTGTTTTATAAATCTGGGTGCTCCAATGTTGGGTGTACACATATTTAGGGTAGTTAAATCTTGTTGAATAGAACCCTTTATCATTATGTAATGCTCTCCTTTGTCCTTTTTTTTTACTGTTATTGATTTAAAGTCTGTTTCATCTGATACGAGAATATTCACCTAGGATCTTTTTTGTTTTCTGTTTACATGACAGATCTTTCTCCTTCCCTTTAGTTTGAACCTATAGGTTTCATTAGATGTGAAATGGGTCTCTTGAAGACAGCAGAAAGTTGAGTCTTTGTTTTAATCCAATTTGCTACTCTATATCTTTTAAGCAGAGCATTTAGACAATTTATGTTCAAGGTTAATATTAATATGTGAGGTGTTCTTTTTGACATGGTATTGTTATCTAGTTGCTTTATAGTCTTGATTTGCGTAGCTGTTTTATAGGGTCTGCGAGACATGTACTTACATGTGCTTTTGTGATAGCAAGTATCATTCTTTCACTTCCATGTTTAGAATTCCCTTAAGCATCTCATGTAGGGCTGGTCTGGTGGTGATAAATTCCCATAGCAATTACTTGGCCGGGAAAGACTTTATTTCTCTTTCATTTATGGAGTGTATTATGGCAGGATATGAAATCCTTGGCTGGAATTTCTTTTCCCTAAGAATGCTGAAAATAAGTCTCCAGTCGCTTCTGGCTCGGGTTTCTGTTGAGAAGTCTGTTGTTTTTCTGATGGGATTCCCTTGATATGTAATATAGCCGTCTTCTCTAGCTGCCTTTAAGATTTTTTTCTTTTGAATTGACCTTGGAAAGTCTGATTACTATGGACCTTGGAGATGATCATCTTGTAGGTATTTCAGAGGAGTTCTCTGGATGTCTTCTATCTGCATGTCAACCTCTCTAGTAAGACTGGGGAAATTTTCCTGAATTATATCCTCAAATATGTTTTCCAAGTTGCTTACATTCTTCTCTCTCAGGAATGGCAATGAGTTTTAGGTTTGGTTGCTTTACATAATCTCATATTTCTAAGAGGCTTTGTTTGTTGTTTTTAATTCTTTAATTCTTTATTTTTGTCTGACTGGGTTGATTTGAAGGACCAGTCTTTGAGTTCTGAAATTCTTTCTTCTGCTTGGTCTAGTGTGTTATTAAGGCTTCCAACTGTATTTTGAAATTCCTCCAGTAAATTTTTCAGTTCCGGAAGTTCTGTATGGTCCTTTCTTAATATAGCTATGCTATGTTTCAAATCTTGGATTGTTTTTCTGGCTTTACTAGATTGGATTTCAACTTTCTCTTGGATTTCATTGAGTTTCCTTGCCATCCATATTTGGGATTCTATATCTATCATTTCAGACATTTCAGTGTGGATAGGATCCATTGGCAGGGAGCTAGTGCAGTCCTTTGGAGGTGATGAAACACTATAGCTTTTTGTATGGCTGGAGTTCCTGCTCTGGTTCCTTCTCATCTGAGGGAGCTAACACTTCTTTTTCTGTTTGAAGTTGCTGTCATTTGGATAGGGCTTTGTATTTTTTATTCTTTTTTCCCTTGAGGGTATGACTGTGGGGTATGTTTTATATACAATTGATTGGCTTTGTTTCTAGATTCTTTCAAAGGGCCAAAGCCCTATATGGGTTCCTTGGTTGCAGATAGGTTCATGCAGTAGGTTTCACAGGTATTGCTTGATGTAGCAAAGTATTTTTGTTTGATGGTATAATTCAGGATGCACTCTAGTAGATAGCACTTAAGAGTAAATTAAACCGATAGGCTGAATTAAACAGATAGGCTGTTACTCAGCTGCACTTGCCCTCAGTGGGACAGCAGTGCCAGAGAAACATGAATAGGGTACTTTATCAGCTCACACTCACTTTTGATGAGGGTGGAGCCACTAGAGAATTATGAGAAGCAGCCTGTTTCAGCACATGCTTACCATGCTCCAATGGGAAGAGCCACTGCTGCATCTGCAACAGTGCACTAAGGATGGGAAGTAGGGGGTGAGAGATGAATTTCTCTCCAAGTCTGGTACCAGACCTTCAGCAGTTGCTGCCTGCCAGTATTTCCTTTGTTCCAAGGTGAGGATTTTGGTGGACTGTGCTCCCCCTATCCCTTAGACATAGTCCACACTGAGGCTTAGGCCTCCAGGGGATCTAAAACTCCCCTCAGGGACCCACTGATCCCTTGTGCTTGCCAAAGTCAGAGCAAGTTGTGAGGTCCATATCTCTCTTCATCTTTGTTTTTTCACTCTTTATCTTCATTTTTAGTTTTTATTCTATCCTTTCTCTCCCCTTCTCCCAAAGCAGTCTTACCGAAATCGCTCAGATGGAAAAACCAACTTCATAAGCTTGCTCCTGAAAATTTGAGTTGGACATATCTTAAGTCTTCATTTTTTATTCATTAGCTGGGGAGAACAGGGATGCATCTAGATTTAGGTTCAGATGGATTCAAGCTTTGTATCTCTCTTCATCTTACCAGCTCTGGTCCTCTCTGTGTGCCATTATTCTTTAGACAGCCTCCTTCCATTAGTAGGCAAGATGGCCACAAAGAACTCCAAACTAACATCCGACAGGCCCAGCACTCCCTCTCCCAAGGTATGTGCATCAATCCTGGTGACATCTATGATGATAGGCTGTTTATTAGGCATCAAATGTTAGCAAGAGGAAGCCAGAGTAAGCCCAAAGGGTACTTGTGAGGCATTCCTCTGAGACTGCATAAAATAACATTCAGTTTGAAGAATTATTCAAATATTAAATTGTCATTTAACAGCATTAAAATCTTCAAATTAAAGAAATATTAAAAGTAAGATAAAAGATTAATGGTGACACTTATTATGAAGCATTACTCTTCAGCTCACCTTTGACACAAGTAAAAGGAGAAATAGAGAACAAAATTTAAGAATCATTAAGTGTATAATCCAGAAAATTCCAAATATCTTACTATAAGATTAGAACCTTGAGAAAACAAAAAAGTACATACTTGAAAAAGAAGTGAGCTTTTCCCTTCCCATTCTGTTAACATGACAATCACATTTTTATATTCTTTAATATTTCTGTATTTCAAATAGTAAAATCAAATTAAAGGTAACCGTAATAAAGACAACGTAGTTTTTGTTTCTTCCCAAATTTCCACATAAAAGTCAACAAAGCAACTAGACACCAACACTAAAAGCCAAGAACAAAGCTTATAACAAAACTGCACGTCAAGGTTTCCCTCAAATACAGCCAGGTTCGACCATTGGAAAGGCAAAGAAAGGAATCACAAGCCAAATAGCTAGGGACATCCCCGATGCTCAGGCTTCCTTTTCTACTCTTGACCAGGAAATTACAAGATGAACTGCAACCTTCTACCAGGTAGGAAGGTATCAAAACCCAATAGGTGGATGTGGAAATGGAGTCATGAGCCAACATAATGAGTCTCCCACTGGCCAAATTTGGGACAGTTTGAGCTTTAGTAAAGATAAGAATTGTAAACTCATCAAATGTTTTAAATTCATGAATTAATAATAATAATATCAAAATTGGTCCTATTCAAAGGATGACAGAAAACAAATTCATTTTTTTGAAAACTGGCAATCAAAGGAAACAAATTAAGGATCCATTTTGCCTTTCCTAGGTGAACTGTACCACTGGGTAACCAATTAGTAGATGAAGGAGAAATATCTTTTTATAAAACAATTCCAACTAATAAATGCAAATAAAATGATAGACTATCACCATTTTACAACACCTAAGTCATTAATAGATCTAGGCATCAATTCTTGCTAAAAAGAGAGAGAATAAATGAGGCCTTATGCACCTAATGATAAAATATATGTGTATATATATAATCTGGAGTCTAGTCAAAGGGTGAAGTTAAGTCTGATAAAATTTCATTCCACTGTAAATTTATAGGAAATACAGAGGGACATAGTTGAACTATACCATGGTTATGCCATCCATAACATTCAGACTGCAAAATTCTACAGGTCAAATGACAGGTTTTTCAGCAGTTAAGTTGCAAGGAAAAAAAAAAAAGATGAAAGGTGAATCTCCAGATTTAAAAAGAGACTTAAAAAATTTTTTTAATGTAATGAGAAAACTCAAACTATTATGCTAAGGAATGAACATTTCAGATAAAACCATTAAGAAATTTAAGAAAGTTTTATTCAAAAGTTGTCAGTGTTTACTTTTGGAAAGAGAGAGGGCCTATGATTGGAAAAAGGCACATAGAAGCTTCCTGGGGTGCTGGCAACATTCTTTGCTGACCTGGGCAGTGGTTTTATGGGTGCTCACCTTATAATAATTCACTGAGCTATAGATTTGTCTTCTGTGGTTGATTTTATCTACTTTTTTAAATAATAAAATGGTGAACCAATTAGTAAAACAACGAAGGTCAATAAGTAGAAATGGAAATGGAAAGTAAACTAGTAAAGTCAAATTAAATTCAAAGTCATCTTTTAACTGGAAGACAAAAGTCAATGATCTTACAGCAAAAAAAAAAAGAAAAAGAGGAGACAGCATGTCAGACATTGGCAAAAATAATACCCTAGAGACAGCAAAGCATTAGAGAGGAAGTTGCCAACCAGAATTCAACATTCTAATCTCCAAACAGACACAAAGAAAGTAATAATATAGGTACTTTTTAAAATAAACTTCCAATGAATTTAATCAAAAAGTTGAAGATTTCCCCCTTACTGTACATACCTGTATTTATAAAATGGGAAATGAAGTCCACTAAATGGAAATGTCCTTTGTCACCAGTTTTTCTGGAACAGCTCTGTTGCAGGAGGGCTACAATGCATTTATCAGCCCTCTTACAGACGCCTCTCAAACTCTGCAATAAGCCATTCCTGATAGTGAGAATAGTGACTCTTTAATGAATCGATTTAAACTAAGTAACAAAAATCGGCAATTCAATGTGTCCATCCTGTGACCCTTCAGGGTAGAAGGGGTTTACATCTCACTCTTTCTTGAAATAATTTGCCCTTATCCCAGGTCAGCCAAAAAGGATGAAATTTGAGCTCTTGCCTCAGTGCGGGTTATAGTAGCCCTATTCAGTTTTCCTACCAAAACCGCTCTAAAAGTACAAGCTGAGAAGTTTAGAGACCGTGCTAATTGTGATGTAATTAATGGAGACCTTTCTTTGCCCATCCTGGTATCCACACTCTTTTCCATCTAACTGGGCAGTTCTTCCCACCCAAGCAAAATGTATATTCCCTCCATCTTTACATTGGTCTTGGCCATAAGAATGGCCAGGAACAAATTGTGGGGAAGAGTAACAATGTGCCAAATTCAAGCCTGCACCTTAAAAGAATCATATGTCTCCTTTTCGCTTCCTGTACTTCTGCCATTAACATGAGAAGAGTTCCACCAGGTGGCTGCTGCCACCTGAGCCTGGGCCTTTGTTACATAGCAATAACTAACTGATACACAAATAATGCCAGTGCAACATGTGACTAATTTCTCCTTCTTTAGAATTGCGGCCTTGGCATGACTTGTACCACAACTGAAAATCAAAAGTGTGTCACTTTCCACATCATGTATCTCCCTATTTTACCGGGTCCCTCACCTCTCTATTGCAGACTGAAGGAAAGGATAATGCAACCTGGTCTTGAGCAAAAAAATTCACATGTTTATTTTAACCCTAATTCCTGGCCTAACCCTTTATTCCTTTTCTCTTGTCCTAATTGTGTAATTTTATAATTCTGTCTCCCACATGGCCTGTTGAGTGTAGTACATGCTATTCCTCACGTTGTCTTTTGCCTCTCTTCCTAGACAAGAGTTGGGAGCAGGGTGGAGAAAAGAGAGAAAAAGGAAGAGAAAGTCTTTTGCCATTCATATTCCACTTCAGACTGCATTCCACCTGCAGTCCACTTTGTCATTTTTCAACCATCCTCTTACCTGCGATTCATTTTTGCATGTTTTGTCATTCTCAATTTTGCAATTTCAAGACACTGCAGAAAAACATGTCAGGCAATAAAGAAGATTCACATAAGGAAAAAGCAATCCTGTGTTCCTCAACCAGATGTCTACATTGCAAGGCAGTGAAATTTCCAACAATCCTTCTGGAGACAAACACACTGACACAAAAAGACATCCAGCTGGAACTCCTTTGCTGTCAGATGCCTACGTTTCTACCTTCATTGTGAAAGTGTGGGACTCTTCCCCAGGAAAAGGCTGTCGCCAAAGAGAACTGGGCCATCCAGCATCATCACCCGAAAAGAGAGTGGCCATAGTGACAGGTGCCACCTTCCCTTAGAAATTTCCCTTCTCACCCTTTTTTTTGGTTGAATTACAGACTGGTAGCTACCTTGGCTGGACTTCACATATCTGGTGCTCCAGAGCAGTGAAATCTCATGCATGCAACATCCCACATCTTTGATTCAAGGAATTCTTTGGATGATCACTTACTCATAAAGACTAAACACAAAAAAATTGTGTGACTAGATCATCAATTTAGGACACTCCAAAGTACCCTTATACATCATTGTCTTTAAATCTACCATTCAATGGCCACCGAAATGCTTACCGAGGAAAGGAAACTGAACATTAATTGGGTGCCCACTATTTCTTCAGTACTTTGTATATCTTGTTTAATTTCATTCTCAACACACCCCTGTAAAATATGTATTTTTATTCCCATTCTACTGATGAGGAAGATGAAGGTGCAAGGAGGTTCCATTAACTTGCTTGAGGTCACATAGCTGGTAAAAGATGAAACTGCTCACGGGGAAAACAGGACATCTCACCAATTTCTCAGTTATTATAATAAGAAGATGCATGATTTTATACAGTATCATCTGGTACTTAATTATGCAAGAAATGCTCATGTCCTCCTCCTCATTCCCCAGCCCTACTTAACATGTAGGACTCTATTCATTTACCCACACATTCATTCTTTCAACAAACTCATACTGAGGATCTTCTCTGTCAGAAACTGTGTCAAGCACCAGGAGGTCCTGCCCTCAATGATAGATACAGGGATAAAAAGGATTTACTCTACAGGTTACACACAACATAATAAGTTGCTTTTCAGGAGGGCCTCTTGATTAACATGAGCTTAACTCTAAATATCGACAATGTCATCTGTCAGACCATTTTCCCACCCAGGTTTCCTGGTTACTCCAATAAGGGGGTCAACCCCACCTTTCTTTCCTTAGGCTGAAACGAGTTGTGATTTCCCCTGGGGAGAAGGTGGATGTGTATTTGGTAGAAGAGTAGAAGGTCTCCAGTCTTCCGCTCGTCATGTCATATTGACATGGAACTGTTTAATTTTAATTTATCTCTTGTCTACAATAGTGTTAATGGGATAAAATCAAGTCAGATGTTAGTTCAAATCAGGGTCTACTTAATTCCTAATTAGCTTATCATGGTTGCTGTGTGTATAAAAGGCAGACCCTAATGGTGATCACTTAAACTTCACTTTGTCTCACTGTCAGTTATTTAGATCCTTCTATTTTCCACTCCATAGCAAATCCTGCTAAAGCTCAACATGGGCACTGGACCAGCAGGCAGATTTTAGCTGCTCAGGTTATGTTGCTGATGTCCTGCAACCGCAGGATACCCAACCCACCTCCAGCACCAGGCTGTACTCATGCCCCTTTCTCTCCCATACTTTGACAAGGCAGCCCTCTGATTCAACACTACTCTGCCACTATCTCAGGCTTGTATCGATCTCCCATTCATTCACTCATTCATTCAAGTAACAAGTCTTTATAGAACATTCACTTGTTGTCAGCTCTGTGCTAGGGGCTATGAGCAAGAGAGGACACATCCTTGACCTCAGGGAACTTTTGACACATTAGGGAGGCAGACAATTCAACAGGGACTTGCTAGGCCATGTGACTGGAAATATGCTAAGGAAAATAAAAGTGCTATAAGGACATGGCAAGAGAGGAGCTTAACCCAGTTTAGGGAGAGCTGAGTTGACTTTCTAGAGGAAGTGACATTCTAATCATACACCTAAAAGATAATTCAGGGTTAACTGAACAAAATGAATATGCTTGGAGTAGAGGAGCATGAGGGAAAATGGGGAATAGAGAAAATGTCCCATGAAAAGTCCCCAAAGTGAAAGACAGAATGGTGCTCTTGAGAAATTTTTTTTAATTATAAGTTCAATATTTTTGAATAGGAAGAGAGTGGGCAAGATAACTTCAGAAGGTTAGGAGACTTCTTCAAATTGCCTTGCTCCCCATGAGAGCATTTGGGCTTAATTACGAGCCAGGATCCCACCACAGGGCACACTGGCGTGGCATTGCTTATCCGTACCCTACTTTTGGAAGTCTGGTTCATTCCCTCTATCCATATGTTCAAGGCCAGTTTGGGCAGTGGAGATTATTTTTAAAGACCTTAATTGAGGTTTTTATCACTTCTCTGGTAATGTAACTGTTATCTCTGCCTCTATCTTCTCCAAATTCCATCACATTGACCTCACTATCCTCAAAAAACTATATAGTCTAGTGGAATGGATTAGATGTATATACTAGGTAACCCTCATGAAATCAGGTACTCATGTCCATTCTCAGGGTAATTCCAAGATTAAAAGAAAGAAAAAAAAAAAAAACAGAGTGACACAACTTAGATGAATTTTTAAATAAGCCAAGGTGTTTTCTTGACTTAAACACTAAAACTGGAGTGTCTTAAATGCTGAAAACAGGATCCAAAGACAAAGTATATAGAAAAACTTATTAAATCTCCCTTCTTTACAATCCACTTAACCTCACATGTCACTGCTAATCCAGCACTTCTTTTTTCAAACATTACTCTGACACCCCTGTCCCACCCTTGATTTATAAAGTTTTTTTCTCCAAGAAAAGAACTTCTTCCCCAGATCTGGCACTCATGTTCTCTATACCTCTCTCTCTTCTTCTGTGTCTCTGGTTTAGCTTGTATCTGTTTGGATGCTTTGAACTGTAACAGAAAATATGACTAAAAGTGGCTTAAACAGTAAGGATATGTATTATTTGTAAGTGAGATCACTAGCTTTCTAACAAAAACTTTTCCCCATTTTTGGTTCAGAGATACACTATGTCTCCCAGCCTCTCTTGAAGTTAGATGAAGTTGTCTGTAAATTTATATGTTCTTTTCGATAGAATATGAGTGGAAGTCATATGTCACTTCCTGGCCTAGCCCATAAAAACCTCCTACATGCATTTTCCCATGCTATTTCTCTTTCCCATGACTTGATGCAAAGGAGAAGGCAGAACTACAGATGAAAAAACCCTGAATCCCTGAATGATCATGTGGAAAAGAAATATCACCACTGACTTGAATACCACTGACCATTATATGAATAAGAAGTAAGCAATTACCTTAAGCTACTGGATTTAGGGGGTATAAATTTTTTCTAGAAACTTAGTCTGCCCTAATACATTATTTCACTATACAAAAGAAAAGAGATAGGGTTGAGTTATTACCTCAATGGTGGATTTTCTACTTGTTCTGCTCTGCTATGTTTTCCTCGGTGTTTTGGCAAAATCTCCTACCATGGGTGCAAGATATCTGTAGCTGCAAGCATAATACCCTCACCCAATATGTACAGAAGCAAAATTAGAAGGAAGATCTATATATCCGTATCTATGTCTATATATGTCTATCTATCTATATCTTTTATCAGAAAGTAAAACTTTCTCTAGGACCCCTCAGCAGATTTCCCCATCTTCTCACTGGCCAAAACTGAGTCTTACGTTCCCTAGTCATTAGTAAAGGAATTGAGAGCACCATGACTAAATAAAGCTAACTCTGATTTTTCCCCTATACTAGCTCCTTCTCACACTGCTATAAAGACATACCTGACACTAGGCAATTTATAGAAAAAAGGTTTAATTGGCTTATGGTTCCGTGGACTGTACAGGCTTCTGCTTCTAAGGAGGCTTCAGGAAACTTACAATTATGGTGGAAGGTGAAGGGGAAGCAAACACATCTTTACATGGTGGCAGGAGAGAGACAGAGAGAAAGGGGACATGCTACACTTTCAGACAACCAGATATTGTGAGAACTCTATCACAAGAACAGCAAGGGGGAAGTCCACTGCCATGATCCAATCACCTCCCACCAGGCCCCACCTCCAACATTGGGAATAACAACTCAATGTGAGATTTGGGTGGAAATACAGAGCCAAGCCATATTATATCCTAAGACCGGAGAGATACCTCCTTAACTAAGGGCACTGCTACCTACCCAATACCCAAACTGGATCCTGTTAGCAAAGAAGAAAGAAGGAACTGGTATTACATAGACAATCAGAAATATGACCCAAACCTGCTTCTTCCAAGTCTCCAAATTCTATATTATGAAGGCCTAATGAAGTAGTCTGTCAATAAGAGGATACTATTAGGAATTATAAAATGCAGATAGGCAAAGTGTTAAGTTTCTTTAACAGAATGGGGTAATGGACTGGGAAGTCTAATAAATTTGTAATATCTGTTGTGTTACAAATTATAATGCAGGGCTTATACCACGAAATAGTATAGACAGAAACACGGATAAAGGACCACAGAAAATTAAAGGTGAAAAAGAGCCTACAATTGGAAAGATTGAAGGGGTCATTTGGATCAGGCCTTAAGAGATCATCATTACTAAATAGAAATATGAGAATGAAGTTCAAGTGAAAAGAAGAACATAATCAAGTGCACATAAAAGGAAATTCTGAGAAGAGAATGAAGTAGCAGAGAGTTCAAATTTCATGTGTACCAGGAAGGCTGGAGAGCAAGGTTTCTCAAATGCAATATTTATCTTGACACTTCAACCAACTGCTTTCCTTTGTACACTCAAAGCTCTTCCTCCAGGAGATTGTGAATCTGAGGCACCTGACTTTGCCCAGATCTTCTCATTTACCTCAGCTCTTCAGACTTTACCAGACAGATAATCCTTGACAACAACCAAACTCACCTCCCATCCCTCTCCCAGACTTAGAGAAAGTTTACTCTACCCTCCATTCCAGCCTAACGTCTGCTATAATTCCTTGAAGAGAGCCTCCTGACCCTACTTAATTTGATCCTATAACAAAAATGATGTTCACTGCTTATAGATTTACTTTGCATGCAGCTGCAACTCATTGCTAGTGTTGTGCCAAGACCTTTAGCTATATTATTTTACTTCATCTTCATTTCAATATGATGATATTGATATCAATGTATCCATTTTACAGATAAGGAAATGTAAGCTCCAAAAAGTTAAATAATTGGCTCATAATCACAAAGCTAGTACATGGTACAGTCAGGATTCAAAACCAGTTGTATCTTACTCTAAAGTCAATGATCTTTCCATAACTCCACACTTTATTGATATGATGGCCAAGCTACATTTCATAAAAGGGATTTTCTTTTATTCTAAACTTCTTCAAAGTTTTCAGTGCAGTTCATATATCAGAAGTTCCAGCAGGCAGTACATCATAGAAGACTTTTAAAGCAGAGAATAAATAAGAAAAAAAAAAAAAAAGAAGAGTTTGACAGAGTCTTAGACAAGGACTGTAATGACAGAAGGAACAGAAACCCATTTAAAGAAACTCATTAAGAAATTGAATCGTTTTAGGGTTTCATAAGAATCTCATAGAATCCATCTGCAAAAAGCAGAGCTTTGGGAATTGGACTATTCCTGGGTGGTTAGTCTCTCCATTTCTCTCTTCCTGAACTTCTGTGGCCTCTGGGTCCACGTTGGCATTGGTCATATGCTTCATTCTTCTTTTTCTGGAGAAAAACTTCTATGCTCACTCAGATACCTACCTAGGTGGCAGTCTCACTCAGCCTTTGGGTCAATCTGACTTTCAAAATCAACTCCTTAAAAATAACTGACTCTCATCTTTTTCCCAGTGCCCATGCAAATAAAATACTAACTCCCATCTTGATTAAATATTCTCCCCTAGTCTGTTGCACTGCTGTCCCATGAATCATAGTCCTTCCCTTCTAGAACTTCAGGCAACACAGATTGTCTAAGAAGAAGGTATGGTGGTGGGTATATTGGGAAAGTAGGGAAGAGTTAGTTATGGCGGAAATTAATGTGATATCTTAGACTCTCCAAAAGGCTACCACTACAGAAAATGGCAGAGGGCTCAGACATTTACACAGAAAATAAGTAAACCATTCCAAGTCATAACTATACCAGGATGGTATATATGAATATTTATTAGTCTTAGCCACTATTTTTAAGTGCAAGAACACATCTTATGGCTTATGAAATATGTTGACAGTGTGTTTTAAAGGATTGAGTCACATAGAGCAGGGATCAGCTAACTAAAGCCCATGGCAGCCACCTGTTTTTATAAATAAAGGTTTATTGGAACATAGGTGTACCCATTAAACTATGATCTATTGCTGTTTTTACACTGTAATAGCAGAGTTAAATAATTGCAGTAGAGATCCTATGGCCCGTAAAGCCTAAAATGTGTACTATCTGTCTCCTTATTAAAAAGTTTGCCAATACACTGTTCTGGATAGGATCACTATTTTCAACAATTAATTTGCAAAGTCATTTTTAACTTTCTGAAGTACCACATAAAAAAAGGCTTGGGTTTGCTTTTTTTAAAAAAAACAATAAAAGAATCTATTAGAGTTACATAGGCCTTATATAGAAAATGGCCTTTTCAAGCTTAGCATTGGGAGATAAGATAGGTCTGGTCTCAGAAAACATAGAATTCACTAACATATGCCAGTGCTCTTCCATTCTTTGCAGTACTTGATGAGATATATTTGGGGTTGGAGGTAACAAAAGCTTTCAATTGAAAAATAATATGGCTAGGTGCTGTGGCTCACTCCTGGAATTCCAGCACTTTGGGAGGCCGAGGTAAGCAGATCACCTGAGGCCAGGAGTTCAAGACCATCCTGGCCAACACAGTGAAACCCTACAACCATCTCTCCTGGTTCTAATAAGTGTCTGAAACTTAAAATGTCCAAAATCAAATTCACAGGCTGCTTTTGTACATTGTGTGTCAGGGAACCCTCAAGACCACACTCTGGCTTGATGACTGACTAGAAGCACTCACCGAAATCAGAAAAGCTCTTATATTCAGGCTATGGTTTATCATAGTGAAAGGATATTGATGACAATCAGCAAAGGGAAAAGGTGCGTGACCTGCTGTGTTAACCCTTTCCTGTGCAACTTGATTCTCCCTGTTTTCCTTGTATTTGCCAATAGCAACCTCATCTTTCCAGACAATGAAATCAACCTTGGAGTGATTCTTGACTCCTCTTTTTGTCTCCCTTATCCCGTGTAAAATCCATCAGTAAATTCTGTTAGTTATAACCACATAATTTATTTATATTTTCAACCATTTCTCCCAACCTTGGTCCAGGCTACCATTCTGTATCACCTAGGTTATTGCAACGGCCTCTTACCTAATTCCCATACTTCCATCCTTACTTTACCACAGTCTACTCTCAACACAGCAACCAGAGTAAATCTTTTACAGTGGAAGTCAGGCTGGGTTCCCCCTCTAATAAAATTCTCCACTGCCATCCTATTTCAATGGCCCATGTCAATGTCCCAGAGGCATTCCGCCAATTACACTTCGACCCTACCTCCTCCTATACTCTACCATGATCACTCCTTATTGAGCCATAGTGGCCACTTCACTAGTCTTCAAACACATGTAGCACACTCCTGCCTCAAGGCCTTTGGACTTGCTATTTTGCCAGCCTAAAATGTACTTCCCCAAATAACTATAAGATCGATTCACTAGTCTGTTTCAGGTTTGTGCTCAAATGTCAACACACTGGTGAATTCTACTCTGACCATTGGACATAGAAGAATATGTCTACTATAACTTGACGTAGCCCCTATCCTGTTTATTTTATGCTACATTCTTATTTAACTAAGTATTTGCTTGTTTGTGTATTGCTATCGTTTATCTAGTTTAAAACTAGTTATAAACTTCATGAGGGCAAGAATATATTTTTGTTCACTACTGCGGCTTCAGTGTCCAGATAAGTGCCAAGCACGTGGTTTATAAATATCCACAGAATTAATGAATATGGTTCCCAGACAAGCAGCATCAGCACCACCAGGGAGCCGATTAGAAATACAGATTCTTCAACTCCATCTCAGATCTACTGAATCAGAAACACTTGGAGTGAAGCCCAGCAATCTATATTTAACAAGTCTACCTGGTGATTTTGATGCAAATAAAGCTTGAGACCCACTGCTCTTATTCTTACACCCCTTATGTACAGATGATAAGGTTGGAGGGGCTCAATTAATCTCTGGGGTGACACACCTGGATTGTAACCACACATATGTCTGTTTCTTGAAGCTGCCCACTCAACCACAATACTGTGATGGTTGCATTCAAGGTTATTTTTCTCTCAAAGAAATTTTCATATTTTCCTCCTTGGAAGAAGGCAACCTGCACAATTTCCTACTCCCAAGGCATAGTAACCTCTACTAAGCAGTGCCAGAATGAGGCAAAGACTAAGATTTGTCAAAAGCTACCTCCCTGGAGGTGCAGTTGTTTTTTGGAATTCCTGTTTTCCCCCGCAAGACATCCTCTGCACTTTAAATCGAGACAGCAAATCGTCTCCACCCACTGGTTCTGCTGGAACTCTTATTCCGGCTGCCCTCATTGCCAGCCGAGCACATCCACCACTGCAGCCTGGAAATGGATTGTTAAAAGAAACAAATAAATGGAGCTCTGTGGACTTGAAAGGCATTGGTGACAAAGCAGACCCACACGCGGGACTCAGTCTACCCCACCTGTCAACCTGAAATGCTAACTGCAGGGCTTGGGGAAGAAGTCCCTTTGAGACTACCTGCAAAACTACTGTTGGAAAGCAGGAAAGCATCTTCCCTCTGCAGTCTGTGGCCTCCCCACTGCTAGTGGTTAGCAATGCCATACCTTTTAAGGTGCTTAGTCCTTCTTGACTTCCCACACACTTCCCTTCCTCCTAACTCTCCACGTTTACCTTCAGTAATAGACAGTGCTCCTGGTGATTCTTAGTAGGAAAAGAAGCCTAATTGGCATAGCCTTCCCTCAAGATTCAATAACCATAACGAGGAGGACAAATAAAGTTAAGATTCTACCCTGTTGCTCTCACACAAGCCAACTGCTTCATTTCCTCCTTAAAATTCAGTCTCGCTTAGAATGTTTTCTGTTACACCAGGCAATCTCCCGAGGTTTAAAAATGGCAAGAGGAAATTGGCTGCAAAGACCCAGGAACCTAATCCCTTTATTTATCTAAATGCTAATGCCCACAGCCCAGCAGACCAGGAAAGGAGAAGGCAGGTGGGGGAGGGCTGCCATCTGACTACTTGCAAACCTCAGTTAGACGTGGCAAAGCTGCCTCCTCTGCAGCACTGAGTATTGTGGCTACCAACTCAGCATCTGTTTCTGGGAGTGTATCCACCGGAAAAACTTGCAAGAGGAGGCAAGAAAGCCTCAGCACAGTTAAATATCCAGTTGGGGTCCTGGAGGCTCATAGGAAACATCCATTGATCCAGGAACATGCATCCTGCAACCATGAGTCTCAACCAATGAAGCAGGCATAACTGCCTTTTCACCATGGTATAATTTCTAGAAAAGCAGCAACACAAGAAATGAAATGCAGAATAGAATAGAATGTTAACATAAATAGTGTGGCAAACACTTTAAATATATTACTTCTTATGTGATGCACTCCAATTTCCCAAGGGTTATTTATTCAAACATGAGAGGCTGAGAAAGCGTAGGTAAAAGAGCATTAAGCTTGGATGCTAGCAGATTTGCATTCAAATGTTGCTTCTAAAACTTACTCCTGGCTATGACCTTGAGTAAGTCAATTAAAGTTATTAGGCTTCAGAGTCCAGTGTAGGGGACTGCACACTGAACTCCCCTGGGAAATTCATAAAACACTGAGGTCTTCTGTGATGTAATCTGGTCACTGGAACTTGTTGAAAACTCTCCCAGATGATTCTCATAAGCAGTAGAATGTAAGTGCTACTGACTGTAAAACATGAACGAGTTATAAATGTAAAACCCTGACAGCTCTTGATAAGTGTCCCCACAACCTATTTTAATGCTTATCGTTACTTCTATCAGAGAAAGAGCCCAGAAACAGAGAGTAGAAACCCTCTAATCGTCCAATCTTGTGATGTGCAGCTTATTTACATCTAGGCAAAAACACTGACGTTGTAACTGCTGGCCAAGAGTATTTTGAGGATTATCTGTGGATTTACAATTTTTTTTTTGTTTTTGTTTTTTTGTTTTTTTTTGTTTTTGAGATGGAGTCTTGCTCCGTCGCCCAGGCTGGAGTGCAGTGGCCAGATCTCAGCTCACTGCAAGCTCTGCCTCCCGAGTTTACGCCATTCTCCTGCCTCAGCCGCCCGAGTAGCTGGGACTACAGGCGCCCGCCACCTCGCCCGGCTAGTTTTTTGTATTTTTTTAGTAGAGACGGGGTTTCACCGTGTTAGCCAGGATGGTCTCGATCTCCTGACCTCGTGATCCGCCCGTCTCGGCCTCCCAAAGTGCTGGGATTACAGGCTTGAACCACCACGCCTGGCCGGATTTACAATTTTTTAGGTCATCCACCACATCCCATGACAGACAGCAGGCAGTGACTATATTTAGCAATAAGACATGTTAATAAACTTCAAGGTGATGTTGGTGATATAACTGTAAAGGATGTAAGAAATTATTATTAGGCCCGTAAGGAATTGAGGATATGTATTTTACCCTTGTGAGCACAGTGAAGATTCATGCCTCTAAAATTAAACTTTGAATTAGCTTAAAAAATAAGAAGTTTAAATCCAGTCATGATAACTACGTATTTAACCTATTTCCCAGTTGATATCACCCAATTACAATATTCTTAAGGCTGGGATAACTGCTCCCTAATTAGAGAATTCTAATAGAGCTTAAAGTATTATTCCTGCTCTGACAGCTGACACATGAAATTCTTCATTTTCTGTTTTGGCCTACACCAATTCTCAATTCCTTGCTTCTTGGTTCTCTATAAAATTTTGTATTCGTTTTGAAAAATGAAACAAACAAAAAAGATAACATGAACATCCCAGCATTATGTTAGCCTGAGGTCTTCCTAATCTCCTGGCTGTCTAACAGACAGACAAATAAAAACAGCAGTGATAACCTGGAATGGTAAGTGGACTCGGTGTCTTCAAAACCCATCTGTGAATAAGCTAAGTGTCAGAGAGCATTAGTCACACGTTAATTTGAAAATGCAAGGTGTGGTTTACACTGGATTTTAGCAATGTTCAACGCATTTGTTATTTTTAGTCAGAGGAACTAATTTATGCTTGTTAATTGTAAGGAGACACGTGTTTTCGTTCTCTATGACAAAATATCTGTTTAGAATGTTTAGAATATTTTGAGGATGCTCCAGTTTGGTATCCTTCACGGATCATACCCCGGGGCTGTGTGTTTCTATATGGTAATGTGCAGGGAAGGGAGGATATAAAGGAAACTCTAGTAGAAATGAGTCCTGAGGATTGATGGGTGAAAAGCTAAGGGCTTTGTGGGCGACTCCGTGAACCAGGATAACACAGAACATGTCCATCTGAGAGCAGACCATAAAATAAAGCAAAGAAGGAAACCAAGCAGTAAATGGCAATCCAGCCAGAGTCCGAGGAACCACAAACAAATTGAAACAAAGGAGCATGTGGACAAATCCTAAAGGGAATGTAGTAAGGGTGTGCACACACAAGAGCCTAAAACAAATTCTACCCAGTGCCTGCAGAATCAAGGAATTAATCACACGTTTTAGTTCCCCTCGTTCTATATGCAAGTCTCTGGGGACAACCTCTAATGACTCCTGTGGACATGTGCATACATTCTTCCCTTTTCTGGCAATCACAAGCTCAGAAAGGGTTGAGAATGGAACGCACTGGAATTTTAGCAGCAACAGATTTATGGAGAGCACACGTATCAGAACTAAGTGGGTCAGGGGTCCAAGAAGATAGGTTTAACCCTAACGGCAGGCCCACGGGGGTCAGGTAAACTGTAACAAAAATAATATTTACATTAATAAGTAATGTGTGACTCAGGAGGCTGAGGCAGGAGAATCGCTTGAACCTGGGAGATGGAGGTTGCAGTAAGCTGAAATTGCACCATTGCACTCCAGTCTGTTCAACAACCTTAAAACTCTGACTCAAAAAAATAATAATAATAAAAATAAGTAATGTGTGATGAATATGCACTTAGTACTTTAAACGATTTATTCTTATTTGGCATTCTCAATAACTTTACTAGTAAGTTAAGATTATTTGAGCTACAAAAAACATAACCCTCTACCCAAACTTACTTAACCAGAAATTTTTTGTTTTTATTTTTTGAGACAGAGTCTTGCTCTGTTGCCCCAGCCAGAGTACAATGTCGTGATCTCAGCTCACTGCAACCTCTGCCTCCCAGGTTCAAGTGATTCTCTCACCACACCCTACTAAGTAGTGGGGATTACAGGCATGCACCATGATGCCTGGCTAATTTTTGTATTTTCAGTAGAGATGGGGTTTCACCATGTTGGCCGGGCTGGTCTTGAACTCCTGGCCTCAAGTGATCTGCCCACCTCAGTCCTCCAAAGTGCTGGGATTACAGGCAGGAGCCACTGTGCCTGGCAAAATTTATCCTCTTAAAAAAGGAAGTCCAGTAGGTCACACTTCAGGATTGGGTTGACTGGTGCTTTAACCATGTAATCAGATACCTCAGTTTCAATCTATCCCCATGATCTCTCATGCTCAGTGTTGGCTGTATCCTCCAAGTATAGCAAAATGACTACCGCAGATTCAGGTTTTCACACCCAGTATCTAGATGGAAAAGGGACTCCTCTGCCCTCTCTTCAGGGTCAAGGAACTGCCCAGCAGAAGACTTCCCTGCCCTTCTCAGTGGATATAATTGGGACCTGTGTCCATTCTTTAAGCAAAGGGTGTGAGGTTTACTTTGCCTGAGCTGCATGGCTCTATGGAGGAAGGATAGAGGCCTGCATAAAACTAGAATTCAATTGGAAAAAACAACACAGGAACAGATACTGGGTAGGCAGCAAACCATGGCCACTGTGTGACAACTATCGTTATCCTCTGAAAAAGAAAAGGAAGTCCAGGGAAAATTGAACACACTTCCCAAGGTCACACAGCTGTCAAGAGGCAGGACCAGGATGCCTTCCCAAAATGTCTGATTTGAAAGCCTACCCCTTAGGCCTCTGGCCATACGCCTATGTTGATAAAAGAGGAGGGAAATGTTGAAACCAAAAGAAACTACCCAGGAATATCTGGCAGTTATCTTGAAAGCAGACATTCAAGATCCTAGAGTGCTTTGGCATTTGGTCCCTTCTCATCAGGACTCTAGCCAGTAGCTGTAACAAAGGGAGCAAAATTCAACCTTCTCAAATAATCAGGCCAAAAACGAGACAGAGAATTAGGATACCAGACATGCATACAGGCTAAGGCACTGCAGCAGGGTGAGGGTAAGCTCAGCAGATAACAAGACCCCACTACCTAAGGCCACGTGGCTAACTCCAGGCTCTGGGAAGACAGAAGGTGGTCTAAAGTTGTGGGGAGACATAACCCAGGCAGGAGATGAGGCTCAGCCAGCAAATCAGTGAGCCAGGGGAAGCTAGAAGCTGACTGGGGAAGTCAGGGGCTGACTCTGGTTGTGAAGCTCTAGTCAACTTTGAAACTAGCAAAATAGGGGAATCCACAGTCCTAGAACTTTGCAATTCCCTTAGGAGTTGCTAAAACGCAGAATAAGCAACAGACACCCACCTTTCACCACCACAAATCTCTAATCAGAAATGGACTATTAAATACTTCAAATGTCTACAACTGGAGCAATGGAAACAGAAATGTAAAAATAATAATAATGATAATAACAAGGTCACAGTAGGATTTTTTTCCCATAGGGAGGCTGACAATTACTCATACTCTTTATCATGTCTAAATTAAGGACATAAAGAAGATTTCCTTCAAGGACATATTCAATACTAAATTTTTAGAACTACCCTTGAAAACACACTGTATTGTACTTCAGGCCCCTACTTGTGTCTGAATATGATCTTTTCTGACTGCTTCTCTTAGACATGAGGGCCCTCCTCTAATTCTCTCTGTTCTTGGAAGGGAATGCCTAAATTATTCACCTTAACGCAACCTCTGAAAACACAAGGGTGCAGAACCAGTACCATTCTCCAATAATAGTATTCCTATAGAGAACATCTACACATTTCCCCTCTAGGGTGAAATAATTTATATTTAAATCAAAACAAAGCAACATATGAAGCAGAAAGTTGAGTAAGAGTCTGGCTCATTTAGGCAACAGGGCCCCAGTTTCTCTTTAATTATCTGGACAGTTTGCAAACACCAAGAGTTGGTAGGAGGTGATGTAAACTCTCTGTGTATCATGATTTTTTAAAAAAAAGTTTTAAATGAATCTTTGTATTATTCTTCTGCAATTTTCATTCACTCCTATCCTGTCCCTGCCATTCACCCAACAACAAAGACTTTCTGCTCTACATGCTGCCCTCAGGGTAAGGTTGTTACAGTAAGAATGCGTTGAAAAAGAAAAGGTAGTTGCACAGCCTGGATTTCCAAGCACACTTCTGAGGTCCTTGGTTAAAAACAACAACAACAACAACAAACAGTTGCTTTTAAAAGAAAGGAATTTCTTTGCAAGAACCTGCGTATTCAGAGTAGCAAAAAAAAAAAAAAAGAAAAACATTTTATGATCAATAACAGATTTGGGGATGAAGAGCTGGCTCTCCCCATCCCATTCTGAGAGGATTAGAAAGAATAGCTCAGAGAGAGATGTGTGTATCTTGGAGTGGGCAAGGGGACACAGTGAGGAGGTGGGAAGTGGAGAGGCTGGAAGGGACCTTGTGACCAGCAGCAGAGTTAGTGTCACAAAGCTCCTCAGAGTTGGCCTGGTAGAGGAGGTCAGTGGACCACACTACCAGCTATCAGGAGCTCAGCCAGTGTCTAGAGATCCTCCACTTGCCAGGGGAGGACGTACCACACTATTACCTCTGTCATGTACCAGGTATCCTCAGGTCATCAGTAAACAGGATTCAGCAGCCAGTGATGAGTCTGTACATCGTCCAGCAAGAGTAACATCATTTGATCCCTCCCCCAATTTGCTCAGTGGTGTCTAAATTACTCCATGGGTCAATTGATACTTGTCAATGGCCCAGGGCAAATGGGAGCCATATAAGATGCTCCTATCCTCCTGAAGATAGGAGCCTGGATGCCTAGAAAGTTGCTGATGTTGAAGATGGGAAAGACTTTACTAGGATGAATGAACAAACTTGTTTGAGATCCCCTCTAAAGTCCCTCCAGTAATGAAAGATCTTATCTCTTCAACATTGTAGGCTTATAACTTTGGCTTATGTAAGCCAAGTCTATGATACCAGTTTTAAACCTAAAATGCATCAAATCTCCTTCAATAATATTGTTGTAGGACTTTCTCCTTAGTTCAGCTAAAACCAGGTTGTCACATGACCATGAACGATTAGGCTCGCAGACACCCTGAAGGGTGAGAAGAGCAGGGTTTACTGGGTGAAAAAGGAAAAAAATGGGAACAGGTACTCCCAGCAAAGCGAGAGTGCTGTTAGTAGAATTCCTGCCTCACAGATTGAATCCCAGGTTCCCCCCTCGGATCAGGAAAAGCCAGGCTCCTCCCCACTGCAAACAGCATGAGCTTCCATGGCTCCACTCCATTCTCCCAGTGCTCAGGCCACTCAGAGTTTCTCCAGGGAATCCTTTACACTTGGCTGTGTTAATATAATAATAATTTCCTTCAGCTGCCACAAGTATGCACAGATTTTGACCTGAAAGACTGAAAGTCGTTCCATTTCAATATAAGTAGTAATATGGGGACCAAACTTTCCAACTGAATCACTCAGCACACCCCTGCCTCAGAAAATCCCATGACCTCCCAAGACCTTTCCTGCCAGTGAGACGATGACTTAACCTCACAGGCCTCATTTCCTCATCTGTAAAGGAGTTGGGCTAGATGGTTTCCACAATAACTGCTGCTATGATTTCCAGATTTCTGGGCTAGACTCCAACAGAAATCTTTCACTTTGATTTATTCTTGTCTCCAGGACTAAAAGCTGTGAAGCTAATTGGCAATCACCAAAAAGATCAAGAACGGCAGAGGAGAAGAAAGCCATCTGCCACTATTAAGGACACAACCAACAGCTGGAGTTCCAGTGACACTGGACATCCCTATTTCCTTGGAAGATCTGGCCACCTCCTAACTGATGGATGAGCCCTATGAGAAACAAAAAAACAGGAATATGAGCGAGAGGGAAAAATTCCTTGCCAGGGTGTCACTGCAGAGTTAATGGAAGAGTTTTCTTCTTGGAGAAAGGGTATGCCTCAAATGTGAGATGAGCCCTCTCTTATAATTCATTGGTTTGGGGCTCATTTATGATTCCTTAGTGACTCATGCAAGTGATGTGAAATCCCCGAGGTTTCTAGAAATCAGGTCATACAAGGGTACCACAGGCCAGATTAAGCCTGTGGACATGCTTTATTTAGCCCACTCAGAGTCTTAATACTTTTAAAATAAATTACCAATATTTGCCAGAGAGAAAGGCTTCGCAATTCTGTAGGATCTCAGTAGCAGAGGACATGAGCTCTCCTCCTCCTCTCAGGACGTGGGACCTTCGTTCACCTCAGTCTCCACCTGCTCACTTTACCTTGCATAGTCCTGGACTGCCCCTGTAGGCTTTTGCATGTGTAAACCCTGTTGTGAAATCACACATAGAACAAAACCCATATCTTCCAGCCTGGAGGGTTCTAGGAACTCACAAAATAATTTATCGACTTTCCTCTAAAATTCAATGCCTTTTACACGGATAAGCAACACTATTTCATTTAAATAGAACTTGAAGCTGTTTGCGGGAGAACAGTTGGCAGTTTGAGATTCCTCACAGTATTTTTGGGGAGGTGGTGGAGGCATGGGGTTAGTAAAAGAAGCTTCATGGGGACTAACACAAAATTTCCAAAGGGAGATGTTCCTGAGAAGACTTTAGTGTTTCCTGATCTCCAGTGATTTTCTCACACTCTCTCTTCCCATAGCTGGCTCCTCCCTCCAATATGTATTACACATTCAAGATTATAGCCCTGATTGCACTGTACTATAATTATTTGATTAGAAATCAATCAACTTTTCTCACCTGGGAGCTTCTCTCGAGGAATAAAACACAACATCTGAAATACTTAGCTTGTGTCTGACACCGAATAAGTGCTAAGTAGTTGAGTCGTCAAATAGTCTGGGAGCTGCTTAGGCAGTTGCCATACCCATCACCAAACCGAGAGGCGTTTCTAAGGACAGAGCCTTGATCCACTTACGTACGTGTGTGTGTGCACGTGTGTGTGTGTGAGTGTGAGTACACCAGAGTCACAAACTGTCTGTGGCCCTTGTCTCTGAGGTGGCAAATTATTAGTAGGAATAAAAACAAGCACAGTCAGGTTATATGCTAGTGCCCCCAGAGTAGCTCATCTTCCAGTTCCAGGTAGCACGTTCCCAAATGCAGCCCTCCCCTTCTCTAACATAACTCAGCCCTGTCAAGCTTAACTTTTGTGGCCAACACATCACCTATAAGGTAAAGTTCCAGTCACTTGGCAGACATTCAAGAAACTTTACTGTCTCATCTCAACCCACTTTTCCAATTACTTGCTGCATGTTCCCCACTGTTTTTTTCTACTCCCTGTCTTTGAGAATCTACAATGCTCTAGGACCCCAAAATGCTGTGGCAGGTTCCCCAGGAGAGCCATATTTTTAACACCGCCATGTCTTCATCCCTGCTATGTCCTCTGCCAGGAATGCCCTTGCATCATCTGGTGCCAGCAGAACTTGTGGTTAATGCCAGCTTCTCTGGCACAGTGGCTGAGCTGCAGAAACAATGCCTGAAGAGTTGGGCATGTGAGTGCAAAGAACTGTATGCTTGGAACACAAGTGTGGGCCTCCATTATTGCTTATGCAGTAAAATGAGGGGATAGATGGGCCATCATGCCAGCCACAAACGTGTGAGATCATATGGCCTCGGCAGGAACAATGACAGCCAAAAGACAGACCTGCTCATTTCTGACCAGACTCCCCAGTTTTCTGTGCCTGGTGCCTGAGAAAAACACTGAGCCACTTTGGACATGAGTAACCCCTCAGAATTCTAGGAACACCTGTAAATTGAGTGGGAAGAGGCGATTAAAGCAGGATATACTGTTTCCTATTATTATGGGTACGTAGTAACTTCAGTGATAAATATGCAAAATAAACTATCTTTAGCTCCATGTAGACATCAACCTGACAGAGCAGGTGGCACCTTCTTATGTGAATGTTCTCACAGCAGAGATCATACTACCCTCTGTCCTCATCCTGGACGAAACAACTCGGGAAGTAATAAATTTTCAAGCCAGACTGTGTATACTCTATCTGTGTTGCAAGACTGGAAAATTCTGTTAAATAGTGCAGCTTGCATTTTAGAGCTTTTATTATATGTTAGGCAGTTTGCTAAGAACATTGCAAACATTATCTCATCTCATCTAAGCTCACAAAACACCATAAATCATGCCTGTTATTAAAGAAGGTACAGAGACGCCTATGTGTTTATGACCTAAAGACCCTTGTTTGGCTTGGGCAATGCGGCATGCAGTGGTTAAGCCACATCCAATAGAGTTCTAGGAAAATGGCTTTTCTCTATTTTGGCCTGTCCAAGACTTTCAAGAGGGAGAGAGCAAAGCTTGATAACCACAGTAATTTTGCTGCCTCTGATTAAAAACCTGAAACCAAAGGCTGCAGATGAGGCAAAGAAGTCTGAGCCTGGAGTATTTTAGTATTTTAGCAGAAGAGGAGAGTTAGTGGGAGGATATGGAGGTCACAGGCCCTTCCCAGAGGAAACAGGGCCCATTCAGAACATTCCAACTGTGATGTGGGCCTGATTTACACTTAAACATATGGCCTCGAGTCCATGTCTGCTGGGTTTCCCTGGCAGCTTTGCAGTCTATACAATGAAGGGAAAGAAGCAGAAAGAAAGAACATTCACATGTATTGTGCATACCACGTGCCAGGTACCGTGGGAGTGATAACCACTAAGGTCATCTTGTCTGATCTTACAACTCTACCAGGTGGAGAATGATATGCCTGTTTTTCAGATGAGACCTCCTGTCTTCCCCTTACTTTAGGACTTTCAAAAGCTTGGGTCAGGGAGTAGGGAACTTTGATCTGTTTCTTTCTCTCCTCCCAAGATAAGCTAGCCAAGGAGACAGGGATTAGGGAAAAGCAGTCTTTCATGGTCCTGTTGTGATCTGGCTGTAGAACCAGATAGTTCATTCTCATATGAATCATCATAAGTCATATGAATATGATACAGCAAAAGTATCTATCACCTACTAAGTACTGTTTTGGGTACTTGAATACAACAACAAACAAAAGAGACATAAACCCCTGCCCCCGTAGAGCTTTCATTCTTTAGCTCAGGCTGTTTCTGTGGGTTCTTAGGGACTCCCCATCATTTGAGGTAGGTAGTACCTCTCCTCCTCTACTTGCTTCCCGCCACATCAGTATCAGAAAGGGCACTTCCAGCTTTTTGGTCTGTGGATGCTTAAGAGGAGGAGCTGTTCAAACTCAGCCCCAGCCCACTTCCTTCTACAGCCCTCTTTCCACAAGTTCACTTGGCCTTGCTCTTGGAAGTTTTGTGTCTTTGTGCCTTCTCCAGGTGAGTGGCACCAGCCATTCTCTTCACCTCTGGTTTTTACATACCACGCCTTCTGTTGTACAAATTACAGGCGGTGTATACCAAGCCCTTTGAGGAGACCCTTTGAAGCCCCGTCACTTGACTTGAGGTGAGAGGATGCACCCTCCTCCTAATTCCTATGGAGAATGCAGAGAATAATTCTGTTTTGTCAAAGAAAAAAATAACACCCCTCTCCAGGCCTTGTCAACTTTTACCTTTTCATAGACTGTGTATCTGCAATAACCAATGCTAACCACATGTGGCTTTTGAGTATTGACAACATGACTAATCCAAATTGGAGTGTGCTGTGTGAATTTACAGACCAGATTTCAAAGACTTGGTGTGAAAAAAATATAAAACCTAAAAGTAAAATATTTTCTTAATTTTTATATTGGTTACATGTTAAAATAATCATAATTTGGATATATTGGATCAAATAAAATATATTATCATAACCAATTATTTTAAAAAACACTAACAACAACAAAAGGACCACAGATTACCTACATGGCTCACATATTTCTATCAGGTATCACTGTTGTGGATGAACAATCTAATATACTAAAAGAACCAGTTTCATAGCCTGTCTTGCATGTATGGCCTGAAACCTCTACTGACAGTGTGCAGCATTGAACATCTATTATATTGTTTTAGGCCTTTGGGGGCTCAGACTTCACAGAAAATTGAATTGTTACATCATTTTATATATGCATTTCTCTGAATAGATGCAATAGTTTTCATGAGATTCTTTGTAGGTCTGTCATCAGATTTTTTTATGAACCTGTCATTCTTTCTCAAAAAAGTTAATAATTTGTGTTTAGTATATTCCTAATATATTGTTGGGTCTAATGCATCAGAGACCATTCATTAAAACCTAGGATACAAGAGAAACACAGCAGGTACTTGGTCTACAAACCCAGTAGTATTCCCAAGAGTTGTAAGAAATGTAACTAAGCAGTGGCCTGCCATCCATAAATGGCACTCTAGGACTGAGACTCAATTTTTTTCTCCCTTATATAGCGCATTTTAGCATTTTACTATTTTCAGATACAAGATATCATTTCTTTTTCATTATACGTTGTTATTTTTTCCTCTAAAAATGTAATGTAACTCCATTAATTAATCCCCAAAGAAATAGAAACACAAGAAGTAAAAAGGAATATGAAAAAGAAAAGAAAGGTAGTATCAACCATAACCCTTGGGCTTAGTGAATCTGGGGAATCTTTCTTTTGGCATTTGACCTCTCTGAGCCTGTTTTCTCATCTGTAAAATGTGGATAACTATGCTATATAAAAAATGTTTTTGAGAATTAAGAGAAATAATAAATTCGAAGAATTTTAGGAATGTTATTTTGTTTTTCTAATCCCATCAACCAAACATAAACACTGGTCATATTTTTGTACATTTTCTTCCAAGTATTTTTCCAATGCATAAAAATTTTATTGTAGTGAACAAAATACAGACATAATTTTAGCATGTTTTTCCAAATGACTAATATGAAATAATTTTAGACTTACAAAAAAATGTAAAAACAGGAGTTTCTGTATATCACGCGTCTAGCTTCGCTATTATAACATCTTAAGTAACCATAGAACAATTATCAAAACTACAAATTAACATTTATGCAATACTTTAAATTATAGCCTTTATTTGGATTTCGCCAGGCTTTTGAATAATGTCTTTTATTTTATAATTGATAAATACCTTGTGGCAGATACTTTGGGACTATGTAAATATCCTATTTCTCCTCAAACTTCTTCCATTAATTTTTGCATCCATCGGTGCCTCTTTCCTTACCTGCACCATTTTTAATAAGGCATTCTGCTTATGATTTTCTATTTCCTTCATTCTTTCTACATGTTTTCATTGGAATTGTTCTGTAAGGAAGAGCTGCCCCTTCTCCTACTTTTGTTCATTCAGATATTATTGTGTCACTATGGAGTCATGGATCTGGCATTTTATTATCTACCCATGTTAATTATTTTGCTTCTCAGATTGTTTCAGCTCTGGCCCATGGGTGTTTGTTTACGTTGGCTTCTGTGACCTTTTAATACATCCTCATCCTTTTTGAACAGTCTCACTACATTCTTGTCTCTTCCTAGAAACACATGTGTTTTGCTTTGTTTTTTCCTATTCCCTTCCCGCAGATACGGTGGGTTTTCACCAGTGCCCCATGGCAATGATTTCTGTTCTTCCTCCTCCAGGCTAAGGGTTTTGCTCCATAGCAAAGACAGGGAACAGTGTTTAAGGGTTTTGTGCCTGTCCTGTAGTCACTGCTTTTCATCTCCCCTAACTAGCACTAGGGTGGAAGTTTTCTCAGGACTCTTCTCTGTGTTTCCTGTGAGTATCTGGTGTGTTTAGAAAAGTCTGTAAGAGAATATAAAATCTCGCTATGCCTGCAGCCCCAGGAGTTTCACACTGTCCCAGCAGCCCATATTTGACCTCAATCAATTTGTCAACAATTTCAACTCTTGCTGGAGTCTAGCGGTAAACTCCCTGCAGGTGCCTGCCTATCTCCAGATTTTAGGTTAATTTGTTGCCCTGTAACTTTAGTCATCTGACAGGTTTAAGAAAAGTTGAGAATTTGTATTCACTGTGTCTTTACTATTGCTGTAAGTGTCGGAGTGATGCTCTTTCCAACTCCATATTCCGAGTAGAACCCAGGAGACCCAGAAGGGCTAGGAGCTTACATTCGCTCTTCTTGGCAAGTTTACTGCCTCCCTGGGTCATGGGCCCAAACCTCATTAGCGTAACCTTCTTGCTTAGTAATCATCCTAAAAACGTGTACAACTCCCCAAGTGCTATTAAGCTGAGCTTTTTATAATTACAAATTTGGTTAACTTTTAGACCTCTCTGTTATTTTTCAATAGCTGCTTCTTGCTATTCTGGTTGAAATCCAGGGATCTTAGAATAGCATTACAAGTTCTTGGTGAAGATACTGGTAAAAACAGGGATTTAGAGAAAACTGCTGATGCATCCCAGTCATGCCAGAATAGAGCAAGGGGCTGGTCAGAGAAGAAGTCAATCTAAAACACTTGTGTTTGATCAGTTTTGGGTGCCTGCTATGTGACAGGTGCATGCCAGGCAAGGGGGCTACACGAATTAGAATGACGTGAGTCTTGCCTCTACTACATCACAGTCCAACATATAAGCAATTGTAATAAACTGTTATAAATACTATACCAGAGATATGTACAAATGTTATAAGAAAATATACAAGGAAGCAATTATTTTTCTTGGGGCATTCTCAGAGAACAGAGAAAAGGCAAAGCAGACTCTGGGATAAGAATTTGATGGCAAACAATTTCTTTTGGAAATAATTCCCAAGAAATACCAGCAGGAAAGTGGGCAGAAGGACAGGAAAAGAAAATATGCTAATAAAGGGCATGTTACCAAGGGACCAATCTTGCTGCAGAACCTGAGGGCCAGTGTATAGCAGACACCTCAGAGTTATTCTGTCCAAAAGCAACCCTGCTGCTTATGGATGAGAATTGCTGAGGCCAGGGCGATGGATATTAAGTGAATTCTCCTGTGCTTGCCGTGAGCCTTGCACAGACAGAATGGACTCTGCGACAATAAAGGGCTCCAAGGTATAGTCACAGGGAATGGCAGTTGGAAGTCAGGTTGACATACACAGAAAAAGGAGTCAAGGGGACATGGGTGAGCTGCTGACAGCAGTAGCTACATCATGTGTCACTTGAATTGAGCATTGAAGGATGAGTGGCATCAAAGAGAGAAGAAGAAGATATCAGGCAGAGGGACCAGCAGGAGCAGAGGATGAGAGACACCATGTCACAATGTGGTCAAGAGAAGGTGCATAGAGAAGATAGAACATTCAGAAGGGGGGTAAACAAGCCAGATGTGGAGGGTTTGATAATCACTCTGTGGGCAACAGGAACCATCAGAAAGGAGCAAGTGGGGAGGGATGAACAACTGAAGAAGGGGAGTGTGGTCAAGAACATGTTGTGATAATGTGTCTTCTCTACCTCTCTCTTTCTCTCATATGCCCATGTCTGCTTCCACATACATTTTCAGAACTCCCTGTGTCGTATCTTCACCCATACTAGGACTTGGATTTCAAAGAAAAATAAGGCAAGGTCTTGCCCTTGAAGAGCTGACATCACTGAGGTTTTCCCTCCTCCGACTTGAAACAGGATATTGTCTCATCTTTTTTCCTTACTCCCAGACAGGAGACAGCATGCCTGGCTCAGAGTAGACCTTCACTATACATTTGTGAGGGAATGAATTAAAGCCACTTTTTACCCCTCAGCAATCAATGTTGTTATTATTAGTATTATCGTTATCCCCTAGAACTGCTCTCTAGGAAACTGTGGTGGATGATAGCAGCGAGAGCCAAGATGAAGGCAGAAGACCAGTCAGGACGCTTTTGCAATAGTTGAAGTGATACATGACAGCGGCTTGGGCAAGGGTGGTAGAGTTGGACAAGACGATCTGGCATTGGATTCTGGATGTATTTTGCAGATAAAGGCAGCAGGATTTGTTGAAGATATGAGGAATGTGGGATATGAGGGAAAGAGAAGGACAAGATCATCAAAAAGCTAAAAGTCTGGGAAACTGAAAGAACGGAGTTGACATTTACTGAGGTGGGGAAGACTGAGAGGAGAAGGTTTGAGAGCCAGAAAAGCAGGATAACTATAGGACATAGAATATTAGAGACACAGAGTAAACCTTGACATGAAGCTAATCATTTGCATAGATGAGCTTTGAGCACAGAAGAGAGCCCAGCTTAATTATAAATGTGGGAGTCATCAGTACATGGGTTTATGGATGGTATTTAAAAGGGATGTGAGTGTAGATAGAAAAGAGAAATCATTGGAGTTCCTGGGAACTCCATATTTAGAAGTCCTAAGAACAAGGAAGAGTCGGAAAATGAGGTGGAAAAAGAGTGAACAAGCAGGTAGGAAGCAAATCAGAAGATCCTGGAATCCCAGAATCCAAATGAAGGAAATGTTTCAAGCATGAAAGAGTGATTCAGATTTAGCAGCATGGAGATCACTGGTGACTTTGACAAGAACAGTTTTGTTGATATAACAGAGATGAGAACCCAAGTGAAGTGGGTTTAAGAAATAATGGGAGAGGCCGGGCGTGGTGGCTCAAGCCTGTAATCCCAGCACTTTGGGAGGCCAAGGCGGGTGGATCACAAGGTCAGGAGATCGAGACCATCCTGGCTAACCCGGTGAAACCCCGTCTCTACTAAAAAATACAAAAAAAAAAAAACCTAGCCAGGCGAGGTGGCGGGCGCCTGTAGTCCCAGCTATTCAGGAGGCTGAGGCAGGAGAATGGCATGAACCTGGGAGGCGGAGCTTGCAGTGAGCTGAGATCTGGCCACTGCACTCCATTCCAGCCTGGGCGAGACAGCGAGACTCTGTCTCAAAAAAAAAGAAAAGAAATAATGGGAGGAGAGAGAGTAGATACTGTGACTACAGAAAACTTCCTGAAGAAGATTTGCCATAAGAGGAAAATGATTTGGAGGCTCGACAGTGAGTGAAATGAAATACATTTTTAATAATTTTGTTTAAGATGGAAGACATCACAGCATGTGTATGTGCATGTGACGTTCATAAGACCAGCTAGCAGGTTCTGGCCAGGCTCAGCTACATTGGTATAAGTGTGGTATAGGGTGAAAGTTTGATGTAATTAAGGTAGGGGTTTCCCAGAGTATAAACTTTAGCATAAATGCAAGGAAATAATTATAATGATGAACTATAGTATCTTTGTTGGAGAGAAATAAGGCTATGAGGGATGTATGGGATGGTGGAAGTGTGACAGGATCTACTGACCACAGGACCAGTGAGGTGAAGGAAATGTTGAAAATGGGGTGTGTTTAACACCATTCAAAGATGTAATGGCTTAAAATAACTACAATTATTCTTTCTCAGTTATAGTTCAACCTAAATTGATTCATTTACATTGGGCTTGGCTGGGCTTGCCTCTAAGCTGCAAACTAAGCCAGGTTTGCTTCACGTGTCCCTCATTCCCCTTAGAACACCAGGATTGTCTGAGTATGTTTTCCTCATGGAAACAGCAAACTTATAAGGTGAAAGTCCCACCACACAAGTACATACCAAACCACTGCTTGCAGCATGTCCTATTAATATCCATCAGCCAAAATAATTCACATGGTAAACAACAATGAGGCTAAGGAGCTATAAGTACAAAGCTCCACCCAATTATATGTCACATCCCATCAAGTCGGGAGCCTCAGGAAGTTACACACATTATTTTTGCTTAGGGTCAACCTGCCCTTAGAATGAGTGTTGAAAAGGAAAACGCTCCACTTGGAAACTGGGCCGAGCTTGAGAATTCTCAGGTATTTTTTATATCACTTCTCTGTATATAACATAATGACTTTCCTGCCCAGTAAGAAATCCCAGATTGACAGCTGTGGCTTTTCTAAGAATAAAATATGAGATCAAAGGGAAGGAAAAGCAGTTGGGCCCTGGAAGCCAAATCCAGAACATGACATCACAGTCAGGAGGGAATGTGTGTGTGTGCAGAGCTGCAGCCCACGCAGGGATGCACTGCATATCCACTGAGGTGTCCCTCACAAAGATTACTGTGCAAATGGAGCCTCCGACAAGGATACACTCACAGTTTCCCTGAATATGGGTGGGGAATAAATAGGGGTGCTAGGAAAAGTGAGCATAAATTGCAGCCTATTCTTTCTCATGAGACCACCTCGTGTATAACTAGCATAGTGTTTCACAACAATAGTTGTAATAATGCCTGTAAGTGATACCAGTAGGTCACTTGCAGCTTACATAAAGTTTTTTAATCCATTACTATATTTGTTCCTTGTAATAGCCATTTTAGTGGTGAAAAATAAAGTTAGGGGTAGGAAGATGGGAAAACAAAGCAAATAGTAGCAGAGCTGGGACTAAATCCAGGCCTGTGTATTTCCAAAACCCAAGCACTTACCAGTATGCCACGATTTCTTCAACAGCCTCTCTGCATTTTAATGAAAATTCACCAACAAACCCTAACAACTTAACCAAATAGGCCAAGTATCCCAGGCAAGCGCCTATCTCACTGTCTGAAAGCAGTGGAGCTCAGACAAGAAGCAGCCTGGACAGCTTTCCTACCTTCCTGCTTACCTAGGCCTCTCTCGTGGGAAATGCACTCAGACAAGTAACTACAGCTGTAGGAGCAATCACATGGTTAACCCAGTGACAGCTGCTGTAGTACATGCCCAACTCATCAAAGTTCCTAACAAACAGTTTGTCTGCAAAAATTCAAGAAGCATGTATGTTCTCTAGGCAAAGGACTTTTTTCTAAAAGCAAGAGAGGAAATGATTCCTCAAGTAGATCCTAATGAAATAGGACTTGTCTCTCTGTGTATGTGTTTTTTTTTTTAAAAAAAAAAAAAAGAAAAAGAAAAAAGTAAAAAGGTTCTCTCTAGCCTACATAAACCCTGATGGCTTCCCAGAAGTTACGACAGCCTGTTGAATAAACAGACAGCGTTTACATGAACATTTCTTTAGTTCTGTTTGCATGCAGTGGTTTTTCTTACTAAAAATAAAAAACAATTTTGGCGCCATGATGCAATCCTTGGCTTCAGGAGCCTATGCTTCCTTTATTCTGTCAACTGGATTTTAGAAAGAAATTGGTAGAAGTAAAATGTGGACTCAGGCCCACCTAAAGTAGCATTTCTCGAACTCTAGCATGCATAATAATTATCTGGGAGGGGGTCTTAAAATGCAGATTTTGATTCTGATTCCATAGGTCTGGAGTACAGCCCAAAGTTCCGTGTTTCTAACAAGCTCACAGGTGATGCCATTGCTGCTGATCCATGGACCATACTAGGAGTAGCAATCATCTAAAATTTAGACTTTAGTGGATTCCCCGTGGCTGTTCTTCAGGGTAGACCTTTGTTTCTGGAGTCTTCTCTTTCTTTCCACTTTCATGCACATTGTGAGAGTCTACTCTCACCAATGCACTAGCAATTCCAAAATCTTCATATCCAGTCTAAAACTTGGACTCTTCACATGGGAGTCTCTCACCTTGACATGCCCAAAATTGTGCCCATCCTCCTCCTCACCACTTCCTATATTTGCGCTCTTGTTTGTTATTGTCTAACGTCCAATGAAACTACCACCCATATAAATGTCCAAGACACACATTCATAAATCAACCCAAATTCCTTCCTTTACTTCTTTTTCATCACTTCAACTTTATTAAGGTATCATTTGTGTATTACAAAATGCACCTATTTGGAGATTTTATACTTCAGTAAATTTTGACAACCATATATACATGTATGTTACCACCACCACAATCAAAACCTAGAAGATGGTCATCATTCCAAAAGATCATCTCAATCCCATCCCATCCAAGGCCCCCAATAACCACTGATCTATTTTCTTTCACCGTAGTTTTGTCTTTTCTAGAATTTCATGTAAATGGACTCTTGTGTCTAGCTTCTTTCACTTAGCACAATGCTTTTGAGATTTGCCTGGGCATACATCAGTAGTTCAGTCATTTCTATTGCTGTATAGCCTTTCATTATATAAATTATCTTACTCAATCTCTGACTGGCTGGGAAGTCACCCTTTCCACTAGCATGGAAGAGAAAAAAGCCAACAGAACTGGTTCCACTAGGATTAAGTGCAGTGCCAGGTTATCCCACACAGAGAAAAGAAAGCTGAGCTTATATACAAAATCAACTAGGTTTTTTCGAGCAGGGTCTTTGATATTATTAATATTAGGTGTATATACACATATATTGTTAATATTAGGCATATACAAAGATTAACCTTACCCATGAAGGCCTAATTAATATTAGGTGTATACGTGTTATACACACCTAATATTATAATTAACACTAATAGTATTAAAGATTATATTTGCCTTTGGGGAAATATATGTAAACACATATGTTTTAGGGCCATAAGAAGTAGTTGACAAGTGAAGATACAACATAAATACCCCCCACTCTTTTCTGCTTTATATTTTAGCTTTTCTCCCTGCATTGTGAAAAGAGATGGAGGCTACTTTAGACAAAATGCCCAACATATATCAAGTTATAAAGTGGGTCCTGAGGAACTTAGGGCTTGGACCTAGTGCTATATATCAGACGCATAGCAGACTGCTTCAGGCCCTGGCTAAAGAGAAACCTGAAACAGAAATAACTTAACTTGACACATTCCATCCATGGGGCAGCCTCCATCACCCAAGAAGAGGCAGCTACCAAACCCTGGGCTCTAAAAAAGCTGGATTTAATTATTTACTCTTGGTGTCATGACAAACTCATAAAAGATATAACACAAGCCCCCCCAGTCAAACCACTCTGGTTATCTCTGGGCTGGCTCCACAGGCTGACTTTTGAATGAAGGTGTTTTTATAAGGATGTGGTGTACCCTGAGCTGGAGGACAAAACACTGGAAGACAGATCATCTCTCAGTCCTTGTGTTCAGCAATTGCTAGGGCTGCAAATCTGGAGCTCGATAATGGAGTATGCCCCACTGCCAAGTTCCATTAGATGGTCTGTGTGGTCTTGAAGTCTCCTGCTCTGTGACTATAGCTTTGTAGATGATAGTCAGGAGAAACTATGGAAAGGGCAACCCCTCTGTATCAGCTATTACCACAATAAGAGCTCCTCTATGTAGAAGTGGAAAAAACATGGCAATGGCTACCAAAATCCCTTTAGAAAGATTGAAAAATCCTTGAATCCAGTAATTTTTAATCTTCAGACTATTTCTTAATGGGATGTAAAGATAGAAGGAATGATAAGGATGTTAGAGCCCAGTATTCCATGCAATGGGAAACAACCTAAATGTTATTTAAGACAGGAAATAACTTAAATCTCTCTCAATAAGGAGTGATTAAACAAATAATTATATGATGATGCAATGAAATGTTGCTCAGCTGTGAAAACATAATAATGTAGATTAAGAGTTAGAAACATTTTCTGCAAAGGGCCAATAGTAAATATTTTAGCCTTCATGGGTAAAGTTATCTGTTGCAGCTATTCATGTCTGCCATTCTAGCTCAAAAACAGCCAGATATCACACGTAAATGAATAGGCATTGCTGTGTTCCAATTGAACTTTATTTACAAAAACAGGCGTTGGTCAGGATTTGGCCCTTGGACCATCATTTGCTGAAACCTGGTATAGATGATGTTCTCCTTGACATGTAAAGATGCCCACATTATATTTATTAGTGAAAAAAAACCATATTAGGAAGCATACAGTATCCTTAAAGAATAATAACAACATATAAGCCTGGAAAAAGCCCTAAAAGGCAAGGTTGTGTTTTACATTTTCTCTTCTTCATGCATGTATTCTTTTTCTTCCCAGGGGAAGGGGAATATAAAACAGAAAAGGATGTTTTAACTTAAAAAAAAAAAAGTGATCGTACCAGAGAAAGAAATTGTCCTAATGTAGAGTTAACAATGGCACTCTTATTAAATAAAATCTTCCAGTATTTTGCCACTGTCAGTCAACTCAGAAGCTGAAAATACCACATTGTCACCAGCCACAGTAAAAAGCTAAATTGCATTCATGGAACAAGTCCAACTCAAGCCACTTTTTAATTCAGGTATGACTTTTTCAATTTATCCTTCCAAATTCAGCCTGAGGGCTCCCCCCTCCCTCCCCGCATCTGTGATTCTTTCAATAGTCTAAAGTGGTGTGACATTTGACAAGTTTTTGAACTTGCAGAGTGAAGCCTTAGAATTCTTCTGTCTGAGCCCTTCCTGCAATAAAAGTTCACAATTTGGTGACTCTATGTGGAGGAACCTTTAACTGTTGACAGAGAGTAGCTTCTGCCCCAGGATGCCTATTAGAGTTACAATGGTTATCGCAGTTAGGATGCTGAAACTTTATGGTCAGCTGCTGCCTCTTCAGGAAGTTGTTGTGTTTCATTGGTTGTTTCCTAAAGCCTGTTCCATTGTGGTCAGGGGACATGAGTATTTTCTATTCATAACCTCAGCTAAGCTCAAGTTGACAGCAGTTTAAATTGAAATGGTGTGCCAGGTGAACAAGAGCTATAATTTTCTCACCTGCTATCTAAGTTGGAAAGAGAGCCCATTCCAGAGAGAACAAGTGAAATTTAATATATGTTGGGGTTGGACTTAGGAGCAAAGTCAAAGTTGTTTAAGGTGATGTTCTCTTAACATAAAATTTCACTTTCATAGACTTCCAACTCAGCATATCTGAGGAACCAGACCTCTCTACAATTCCTGTCTGGGACTATGGAGTCTACGGTCTAAGACAAGAATGCAGCAAAGAGAGGCATTTGGCAGAGAGGCAGGGAGATAACGAATGCATGAGAGCATTCCATCATTTCCAGTGAGCTTTAGTTAAGGGAAAATTGTTCATTAAATGGAGAGGCAGAGTTCTTGGGTAGGAATGACAGCCCTAGCATTTTCAGCAGGCATTTTTATCCCCCTCTCCTGATCCAAGCCTCTTCTTTGGGCCTCTTGGGGACCTCTAATGAGCTCTCCACAAGGCAAGATTCCTCTTATCAAAAGAGAATGGGCTCCCAGCTGACCTCTGTGAAATAATTTACCTTTTACCTGCTGTGTTCCTTCTTTAGAGAACAAACCGCACCACACATTAAGCTGTGAGCTAAAAATGGAACTTTCTGAGAGTACAGCAGAGTATTTGCTTTGTCCAGCTAAGAAATCTGTGTTGGCAAAGAAATCAATCCAGAAACAGTAAGCAGAAAAAAATAAATAGGGGGAAGAGGGTTTGTCTCTAGTGTGGTAGTTTAGTACTTCCTCTTTTCACCTGTTTTGAGTTTCTGTGGCATTGTTGAGAATCTACATAGACAAGAAATGCCATAAAAGATCTTGATATCCAGTAGGGTTGGGGAATGTACGTTCCTTGTTATACCAAAATTGCCAGTAATTGGGCATTGTGTGTGTGACTACAAAACCATGCTTCTGTTGAGAACATTGAAAAACTGTGTGTGGTTCAAAAAGAACAGACTTTAAAAGTCAGGCAATTGGAATGTTAGTCTGAAGTTGGCTCTTATTCCCTTAGTAAGAGGCAGGGGAAACGAGTCAAAGGCCATTAGGATGGATAATGAGGGGACAACACCATGGAAGACTCACTGGCAAAGGCTAAACCTTTGACCCATTAACTGCCATTTACCAGCAGCTCCATCAACATTATACTTCTCTTTTCTATCTAAACTGAAACTATTATTCAAAACTTTTGTTCAGATTTTCATTCATTTAACATTCAACAAATGCTTACTGAGTGCCTATATTCCTTGCCACCCAAATTCTGGTTCATAAAACATCAGCATGCATATCATCTGGGAGTGTGTTAAAATGCAGAATCTGAGGCCCTATCCCAGCCCTACTGAATCAGAATATGCATTTTAATAAGAGCCACAGGAATTTGTATACATACTCAAGTTTCAGAAGCACTAAATTATGTGATGAATATTCACTGTATGAATAAATGAGTGAATGAACACCATTAGTTCACTAGAGGCTCCCCATCAGGATAGTCCAGTTTTGCTGTGTTTACATAGGAGAATTCCCACCCCAACCCCCCAGCTTCCCCCCAGTGCCATAGATCATATAGGCTGGCTTGGTGCCATTGCACACTGGGACCTCAGAAACACACAAGTACAGAATTGAGGTGAGTAAACACGAAAAGCAGGACCTCTGTGAACTGAAAGAGTGAGGGTTGCTGCTCAAATTTCATGTTGAAAACTTGGGCTTGATCTGGGTGAGCCATTTTAATGGAGTTACCGTGATGTTTGGTGTATAGCAGGCTAGGTTTTAGATTCTAGAAGGTAAGTTTGTTTTGGATTCAACCGAATGGATTGGAGTCAAAGGCCAGACCAGGATTTGGGTTACAATCAGGCAGGTAACCCCTGAAAGAAGGTTAGAGGACAGGCTAACACAGGGACCTATGTGGATGTTCAGGGATCTGTTTGACATACCTGACTTAGCCCAGCAGGAGTAATGCAGGATCTTAACAGTTGCAAGAGGTGGGAGAAGTTTTTTGTGGCTCTGAGTTGGCCAGCAGTATACCGCTGGCTGCCCTAATTAAGATGGGCCAGGCTGGGTGCAGTGGCTCACGCCTGTAATCCCAGCACTTTGGGAGGCCAAAGTGGGCGGATCATGAGGTCAGGAGATCGAGACCATCCTGGCTAACACGGTGAAACCCCGTCTCTACTAAAAACACAAAAAAATTAGCCAGACGTGGTGGTGGGCGCCTGTAGTCCCAGCTACTCGGGAGGCTGAGGCAGGAGAATGGCGTGAACCCAGGAGGCGGAGCTTGCAGTGAGCCGGGATTGCGCCACTGCACTCCAGCCTGGACAACAGAGTGAGACTCTGTCTCAAAAAAAAAAAAAGATGGGCCCAAAGTTTGAAGGACTGAGTCTGTAGGTTAATAATGGTGCAGGCTGAAGAAAGGAGTTTGGAGAAAAGCTGGAGCATGCTTTCACCCAGAAGCGGAGAGTGGTGAAGAGAAATAATAATGGCAACCCTGCACAGAAACAACATTCCTTTTGACCTAAGTATTGTAAAACTGAAAAACAGGGAGTTAGCAGGTGTTACTGCAGCAAAGCTGGAAACTGACCACAGGGCATTTGCGTATTCTTGCAGCTTGTTTAGCATTACTATTCTGTCTACCCTTACCCAGTGGGCTCTGTGACAAATGAAACACAAGAGCTATGCAGATATTATTCGTTTTTTCCCCATACTTCCTAGTTTGCTTTGATTATGCCTCTCTGCTGATATGTTTTGCTTGAGAGATGATTTATCTCAGTACTTCTAAGCTAACTGGCATGATGGAAGAGGAAGGCAGGAGCAATTGTTCAGGAGTCCCAGACAATGATCAGATACAAATGCTTTCTTGTAAGACTAAGCCAAGTTCATAAACAGCTGCTTTTCATCTACCAAAAACCTAGTTCCTCATCATCCTTAGACTCATCATGTCCCCCATTAGCATCCTCACAGTGTTGTTCCTTCCCACTCTCAAACCATGGTGTTCGAAGGCTCCTCCGATCTGGGCTCCAGGGATGGACACTGCATTCCCTTGGCCAGTGATTGACTCAAGTTTGGCCCATGACACAGGCAATTGGCATATCCCATTATACCGTCTTCTCCCAGCTAAAGCACTGAGTCTGTTACTCATGTTGGCCTATTAAGACTTGATTCTGGAACTTGTGTCAAACTGACAAGGGAATCTTCTGATAGCCTGGAAACTGGAAGGGTTTCATCTTAGTGTTTCTGGGAACTATCATGGGAAGAAGGGAACCTGATGGAGTTCCCTTGATGGAGGAGAGCTATGATGGAGGAGAGCAAAGGCCAGAAATGAAACAGAAAGAGGCAGGGGGGCAGGGTAGAGAGAGAGAGAGACCTGTTGATATCTTCTGAGCCCTTGAATTTAGCAATGCCTCAAGCTTATCCTTTTGTGGACAATTATTTCAATTATACAAGCCAATAAATTCCCTTTTACTTATTGAACCAGTTGGTATGCTATCTCTTGCAACTAAGAGTTGAACAGCATGCTAGGGTATCAGCAGTCCTCTGACACTGTTGCACTGAAACAGACATCTTCAGAGCTGGACATGTGCAACAGAGGAGGCAATGCTGGCTGGGTCATTTTCTAAATGAGGAAAATGAGAAAAAAAGTCAGCAAGTGCATTCCCTCATCTTTGGGAAATTACAGCTTAATAAAATTAATTGTTTCTATTTATTTGTTTCCTTGATCCACACATTGAACTTTTATCATTTCTCATGTTAGTCACCACCTTTAATCTTGTGATAATACAATAGAAAGCACTACTATCTTAGAAAACTGAGGTTCAGAGTGGTTAGTTCATTCACCTTAGGTCAAATGGCCAGTATATCTCTCACTTTGTTTCTGAAAGGAAATGCTTCCATACATTGACTTTTTTTCTTTCAGTCCATTAAGAGCCAAAATGCCTGACTGATTCTTGAGCCACTTAATTAGTAATATTACTTGAGCTCTCATTGTATATCAAGAGTTGACACGAGCAGAGTTACCAAAGAACTTTATGGAAAGTTGGGTCCAAATGAAAACATTAAAAAAGGCTGGGTTGTGAGTAATCTGGGGAGGCTCAGGCTCCAGTAGTAAAATAATTATTTAAATACTATGTAGGCACCAGGTGTGGTGGCTCAAGCCTGTAATCCCAGCACTTGGGAGACCGAGGCGGGTGGATGACCTGATGTCAGGAGTTTGAGACCAACCTGGTCAACACGGCAAAACCCCATCTCTACTAAAAACACAAAAATCAGCCAGGGGTGGTGGTGGGTGCCTGTAATTCCAGCTACTTGGGAGGCTGAGGCAGGAGAATCACTTGAACCCAGGAGGCAGAGGTTGGGTTGCAGTGAGCCAAGACTGCACCATTGCACTCCAGCCTGGGCAACAAGAGCGAAACTCTGTCTCAACAACAACAACAAAAAATTCTAGGTAGGCTACATTTGTGCTTTTGAACAATTAATTAAGCATTTTTTCCCGACAACTATTTATAATCACACGTATCAGTGACATGAACAAAATGGCCACTAAGAGCTAGAGGCAAGACAATACCGTTAAATAAGGCCCCATAATTTTAATAATCTTATCTCTATGATATAGAAAGGGTTTTGCTTAGTGTGAATGGGGAAAAAAGCATGGGTATTGGAGCAATGCAAAATCTAGGTTTTTTTCCTTGCATTCTCCGTTTTTTTGTTTTTTACGACTAGCTATTGTCTTCTTAATGCCTTTGAACCTCAGTTTTAGAAACATCTATAATAGTATTAGTTATAGCCCTTCAGAGTGGCTGTTATAATGAATAAATAAGGTGCCTTGCACAGTGCCTACCACATAGTAACCATTCAACACATCTCTCCCTCTCCAGGCGAAGGTAAGAAGACTGATTTTCTGGTGAGAATTTTAGAAATTATCCTCATAAACACATGGTCCCCTGTAAATCTAGCATTCCTTTAAATTGATCCAATTAACCTTTAAGTGAAGAGAATTTCTGATTTAAATATTAAGTTATTTGTCAAACTCTTATTTGTGTGTTTGTTTTTAAAACTCTACATAGCTCCATAAAGCTTTTTAAATACTAAAGATGAAAGCAGAATCTTATTTTAAAGTTAGCAATTCATCCGTATTGTTTCTGAGGGAAATAAAATTAAAATGATTGTCCTATAAATACTCCTGAGACTTGATTATGAAATATACAGGAGAAAATTGAGAAACAAAGTTTCCATGACATTTCATATTTCTTAAAGTATGCAATACACATTAGAATATTAAAAATGTAGAAAAGAAGACAAGCTGTAATATTAAATAATATAAACAGTATTGACTCTTGAAGTCATCGTGTTATGTAGACAGAGATATTTTTCCTATTAGAAACAGAGTTAGACAGAGATAATATATGAAGAAATGCACCCCAAATTCTAGAATAAAGAAAAAGGGGGAAAAAAAAGAAAGACTTGAGTAGTGAGTGATTTGGAAATGTGGCCAACATGAATCTTCATGCTACCTCAATTATCCAATGACAATGGTAACCAGTAGGAAATGGTTACCTCGATTATCCAATGACAGTGGTAACCAGTAGGAAATGGTTACCTCAATTATCCAATGACAATGGTAAACAGTAGGAAATGGTTACCAATGCAAGGACGATTCTTTCCTCCTTGAAGTGTGGGATGGGGTGTGTATGCATTTGTGTGTTTGTGTGTGTGTGTATGTTGTGTAGGAGGTGGGGGAAGGAAGGACAAGCATAGGAAGTAGAGGAGGCCAAAGGAATTTTAGTGGCAATTCTCCCACTTATTCATATCCGGAGCAAAGAACATGGCCAGGTGAGAAAGCGCTTCCTCCCCACACATGCACTTTAGGGGCAAGTAGATTTGGAATAATAACCATGACTTTGGAATAATCTTTCCAAACTGGAGCACCTACTGTCAAATGCTAATGGTCCTACTGATAAGGACCCACCAGGCAGGTGATGAGATCAACAAACATGGGATATGACAACCTTTGTTGTCATTAAAAGTATTTCCAATGAAAATAGTTCCTAATATGTGACTGATCAAAGATGATAAGCATTAGCATAGAATTAAGTCGTTTGTTACGTACTTCATACTAAAAGTTACATCTTTGTCATGAGAATTATTTTCCCGGAAAGATAGGTGATAAGATCATCGAAAAAGTTCACAGTGGAATTAATAAGCATAATTCAAAAGCATTTTAGAAATAAATTAGCAGGTGCCAAGACACACATTACTTTGGTTGTGGTTATTTGAAAGAAACAAACACTCTCAGAGGAGAACTGGTGAAGGATGTAAGAGAAAAGCATTCCATCTGTCTTAGAGACCAAATGAGCAACAGCCAGTCTTTTCTTCTACCACAGAAAACATGGAGGTTCCCCCAAAGCTGAGATGACTCTGTGGTGACTGGAGGCCAGGCAAGACCATTTCCTACCTGATTTAGGGGTCTCCCCAATTCCTGTGACATCATTTTTTTGGAATTCTGACCCCCCTCCCCCAATCTATAGTATAACAATGAAATGACAGAAAGAGGCAGCCCCACTTCCTGAGGACAGGAAGGAAGAGCCCCCAAGCCAGGTTGGGGAGGTATTGTGGATGGTGACTCCATCCTTTAATTATGCCGTGGAGCTCTGCCATCCCACTGACAGCCACACCTAACTACTGACTGGTATAGGAAGAGGAGGTAGGGGTGCGGTCACTGCTATTGACGACCATGCCTACTTTCATTCCTGCTTCATGGGGACACTATCGCAGGACACACCACAGTGGCACCAATCAGTGATCATTTCCTTCTGCATGTGTATCATGAAGAGGTTGCCAATCCACACTCTTTGCCACAAATATTTTGGGCTAATACTGATTAGGTTGTTTATGTTCTGAAGATGCTTCAGGTGCTGTTCCTCAGAAGTGTGCCCTTGGATGAATTAGTTAGGAAGTCTTGCCAGGAAAACCAACAGAGAAGTGAAGTCAGATCGGGACAGGATGGAAGCCAAGCCAGAGTTGCCTCATTAGGTTCAGTACAACAAAGGGTGCCTTTGGTTCGGTTCTGCAGGAAAACTGTGAGAGTGAAAAGCACAACTCAGAGCTGTCCTAATCAGGAGTGAGGGTGCTGGAGGATTGGTTCCCATGCATCTCTCTGTCATGGAATAGGGGTGGCCTCTGCAGGCAGAAATTTCTAGCCTTTACTATAGACAGCAGGAAATGCCGGTTCCACCAACCTGAGGACAGTTCCCATCAAAGACTGGCTAGGCTCTGTGGCTCACACCTGTCATTCCAGCACTTTGGGAGGCTAAAGCGGGCAGATCACTTGAGGTCAGGCGTTTGAGATCAGCCTGGCCAACATGGTGAAACCCCGTCTCTACTAAAAATATAAAAATTAGCCGGGTGTGGTGGCACACACCTGTAATCCCAGCTACTTGGGAGACTGATGCAGGAGAGCTGCTTGAACCCAGGAGGCAGAAGCTGCAATGAGCCGAGATTGTGCCACTGTGCCCCAGCCTGGGTGACAGAGCAAGATCCTGTCTCAAAAATAAAATAAAATAAAACAAAGACAAACAGATGCAGGCTGTTGAAAAAGGAGGTGTACCAGGAGGCCAGTACACAGAAGCTGTCAAAGGGTCCAGGGGGCCTGGGCCAAGCATTGGGTAAGTCGGCTCTAGGCTGACTTTGCACTTGAATTCCTTACCACTATTACAGTGTTTAATTCTTGTGTCAAGCCTATGCTTAACAACTTTTTAAAGTGGAATCTACTATTATCTTCATGATACAGATGTGAAAGCTAAGCATTGGAAAGGTTAAGTCCTTGGTCAGAGGTTATACAAGTAGAATGTCATGGAGCTGGCATTCTGATCCAAGTTTATGTGTGCTCAGGGCCTAAATTCTTAATGATGCTTACTTATTATATTATGTGCAAATAAATTTAGGAAATTCTAGGCTTTAAGTGATTTGTTTCTTGATCCTTGAACAATGTACAATATAAGTACCTATATACTTATGAAAATTACAAGTATTTTCCTGAGTTATAGAAACAACTTTTTTGTACATCCCAAAGATGGTTAAAATGTCTGTGACAAATGGCATGGCTCAAGAGATTAAAAAAGCAAGTGTATGTACAAAATAAATTTATAATATTTTAGTCTCTCTAGAGTGATGGCAAATTAAATCTACATTGTAGGAGCAGTATCATATAAAAAGTAAAATGAACATAAAATTATATGCTTAGTCTTGAGAAGAAAGACAGAATCTTTAAATTTGGGAGACTTGGGAGACATTTTCCTTTATTCATGACTTATAAGGTATTTCTTTAAGATTATAGTTTGTAGTTATATCAAGCTATACTCTATAATTCATTTATTTAATTCCTGTTCTCTATTATATGAACATAATTACTGAGAACAATCAATATATCCCCATTTGATAAATGACTAAAATAAGAATAGCAGATTGCAACACACCGAGTTTTAAGGAGGTGAAGGATGTTTACTGTGATGATACTGAAAGCTCCTCTGGCTTCTAGAGAAAGAGTAATTTCCATTCCTGCTTCTCATTCCACTGACTGAGGTTTGTCTGTTTGTTTGGTGGATTAGAAATGATTTTCAAATAGCCTGCTGGATACATCTAACAGAATCCTGGGATGGGGATTGGAAATGTTCTGGAATTTATGTCCTGCACTCTGAGGTCATTTTCATGAGACTCCCACATAATTCTTTCTTCTCCAGACCATCGAGCAGTCATCCATCAGAGCTGTTTGGGAGGAAGGAAGCAGGGGTAGTTTCTGGGCAGAAGAGCCATGATCCCACATGAGGGGGACGAATGTGTGTAAGCTCCAAGGTTCTGCTGGGGGCCACACACCTAGGCAGCCAGGGTACTGCACGTGAGCTCACGGGCAGAGGAAGGCAGCGGGGAGGCATCTTCTCGGGACTCTGTGCGACACCGTCCAGAGACCTCCTGTCAAATACGGGGCTCTAGGCGTTTCTCCAGCCTTTTTATCAGGTGGTAATTTGATATTGTGGCATTCGGTACTTCATAGCCCCAAGTTTTCGGGTCTACTTTTTCTGTGTTCTTTGGTATTGCACTCTGTGGCAGACACAATCCAAGGTGACCCCAATGACCATGCTCTTGTATAATCCCCTTCCCTTGAGTGTAGAGTGCACCTGTAACTTGCTTTTACCCACTAGATTATGGCAACAGGATATCATTCCTGTGATTTGGTTATAAGATTCTATCTTAGCAGACTGGAGAGAGAGAGAGAGACTCTCCTGGGGACGTCGAAGTGGCCAGCAGCCTTGATGTGAACTGTCTCTGGAGAGGGCCACATGGCAGGGGACTACAGGTGGCATCCATGGTATCTAGCTGCTGAGGACCTCAGTCCTACAAACACAAGGAAATCAACCCTGTCAATAATCACATGATCTTGGGAAATGATCCCCAGGCTCAGGTGAGACCCCAGCCCTAGCCAACACTGATTACAGCGGTGAGGCGCTGAGCAGAGAACCAGCTAAGTCCTACTCAGACTTCCAGCCCACAGAAATTGTGAGATAATGTATGTTATTAATTGGTTACACAGCAGTAAAAGCGTGATACAGCTCCCCACACTAATGATAGATTTGACCGTGTGATCTGCTTTGACCATTGAGAATAAAGAAAACAGCACAAGCAGTGGCTTGTCAAAATAGGTGTGCATTTCTGCATTCTCTTTTCAATGCTTGCTACTGCCACAAAAATACATCTGGGCTAAGTTGCTGAAAAAATGTGAGAGAGCAGGAAAGAGAACTGATTTGTCACCTCTAGGTCCATCCTAAACCAGCTAGACCTCAGTCAACCTGCCAACTAACCACAGACACAGGAGAGAGTCTAGCAGAGATCAGTGGAGCTCTGCTCAGATAGGCAGAACTTCCAACTGACCCAGGAATTCATAAGAAAAAAATAAATGGTTGCCACTTGAAACCACTGTTTTTAGGTGCTTTGTTATACAACGTGTAGCAATAGATTATTGCTACAGGGACCCACCGATGAAAGTTGAGGTATGCATTTGAGCTTTCACACATAAATGATTGCCTTCTGGAATATTTTTTAATCAAAAGACTTAAGAGCATAAAAGAAGAAATTGGGAAAGCTGGTAAGAGAAAGGAGATGATCATTTGCTGTAAATTCTCAATAAGAGAGAAATTATTTTCCAATAAAATTGAAAATACATTTTAAAATTATTTTAGCATTTTATAGGGCATATTTAATCATAGCAAAAATAAAAGCTATTTGCATATCTTATATAAATCTTTTATAGAATCATTTCTTTTTTCTTCTCTTGAGGATCTCCGACTTTCAGGTCATTCTAGAGTAGGTGTGCTCATGAAGGAAGTGTTGCAGAGGTTTTAGAAAGATAGAAATCATGTGCAGAGAAGTACTTCCCTCTGCCTTCCACATGACGCCCCATTAAATAACTACAGAACATTCATTCCCTCTAATAACACAGCTCTGTGCAGGAAACCTTGTCTGTTCCTTGGATAGGAATAGTGGGAGGGGAAGAGGTGTCAGGGAAGAGACCCGCATGGGAGGGATGCTAGAACAACAACAACGAAAAGATACTGTTAGAGGCTAATAGGAAAAAAAAAAAAAGCACATTGAGGGTATTTTTGCTTCTGTGGGCACAGGCCTTTGTCTTGGATCCTGGGCTGTCCAGAAAACAGAAGCTCTGGGCAACATGAGATTAGGGGTTTCTCTTCCTTTCAGAGGACAGCTCTGTTCTTGTTTATCCTCACAAGCTCACCACTGGGAACAATGGAATACAGGAAGCACTATAGTTTTGTTTTGACCCACTAAATGTTAGTAAGCAAAATGCACCCAAAAGTTTTTCAAGTAATTTTTGTTTTTCAGTTTGGAAGAGTAAAATAATAGAATCTTTCTACAGCCTGATTATCAACTGGTTTGCTTACAAACAACTAAAATAGCTTGCAATGTTTCTTTTCTAATTTAGCTAGTACAAGTATATTCAAATCTGCCTGCACTTATCCATTTAAGTTTCACATATACTTCTCGTAAAATTTGCATGTCAGACAAAATGGGCCTCAGCCCACGGATGAAAAATGCGGAACATAACCCCTGAGGCAGAATCACACTCACTTAATGGCAGATAAAAGTGCTTCTTTGAAGAGTCTAATGTCTTTGGAATGCCTCCTAGGGACCCTGTCCTGTGGATTCCAGCAGCCAGCAGGTTATGAAGAGATTTTGGGGCCTTTTGCTACTGTTCTGGGTGGTCAACTTGTTGGTGACGGTGCCTGGCTAAAAGTCCAACAATAGCTGCATGCTGGTGAAGCATCTGGTCAGCTCCTTCTGGGAAACCCAGCAGCAGGAATCACTGAAGGCTCCGGAGCTACCCTTCGCCATTGCTCACCCCTTAGTGGGCAGCCTGCTGGATGACCAGGGCACTAGGCAATTCCTTGCCTTCTTCTTGCTCTCCGACTTCTCAAAACATAATTTCTATTTGAAGATTGTTCCACGTCCATGAAAGATCTATCCTTAATTTTTAGCAAGTCAAGGTTTCCCTTCTGAGTACTTATATTTATTAACCTCCCTCGAAGTGAGGTTAGGTTCATGGATATACTTCATGTGTTTTGTCATGACATGAAGTATCCCTAAACCAGCTCCATTTCCTCCAAAATTCACTGCAGTATGAGGCAAACACACAGAACATGGAGGGCAAGAGTTCTAGCTAAAATTTAATAGCCATTTACAAGCTTTATATTCTATTTCAGAATCTTGACTCAAATGGCACTTGAAATGCAGAGCTAAATCATGGGTTAAGAATATCATTTTGTAAGTGACCTTCACAGTCTGATTTAAAGGTGCTAAGGCCTTAAAGCAGTTGTTCCTCTTGGTTTGTTATTTCTGGCACAAACTTCTCTCTGCATGTTTTATGGGACCAGTTTTTAACATGTTTGCAAAAGCTGCAGCTAATTTTTCATTTGTGAACTCACCATATCAATTCCAATTATCCATCTGGATTTGTTGATTGTCAAAATGACAGCCATACTCCTCCATACATAAAGACAAAATTTGATCTTTGTTCAGGAGAAAGAAAGGTAAGCTATTTCCAAACGAGAGCATTTAAACAGTCACATACTTCTCTTATCTCTAAATACAGTAGCTGGGGCCAGTGCAAATCTTCACAGTACAAAAGGAGAGGAGAGAAAAAGGCAGCTTCTCATGTTCTGAGGAATAACATTCAGTTTTGAATTAAGACTACAGTTCATTTACTTTTAGGATAACGCAATGATCTGTATCTTAATTGTTTTATATTATTAGACAATTGTTATAAACATGCAATAAAGCATCTAGTATACCTCACATAGCAAGTATGCAGCTGTGATTTTAGGGTATGTGATCTTCATTTTTAAAAACAACCATTGCCCATGAACTCAAAAAATAAGTAAATTGGCAATATCCATCAGTTACCCCATGAAACTCATAAAATCTTTCCTGTTCCTCTTGCAGATCTCAAAACAACATCACAGCAGGACTATAATCACCCACGACAGTCATATTTACAAGATGCAATTTACTGTAATGACACATATAAGAATTCCTTTATCACAAAGTTGTTTCCCTGAGACATTTGTGTCTTCCTATCAATATGAAAAACAGCATTCAAGGGTAAGCGTACTGTTAGCAGCACAGTTCAACTGAAAAAATAATCTGCTCAAACCTGTCAATTCTCACTAAAGGATAATTAATACAATCTCAAAGATATAATATAAGTATACATGAAATTCATTTATCACATTTAGTTGTTGAACATGAAGAATTTTGTATTTGGACAGAATTTCACCCAAGGAGTCAATGTCAATATACGGAAGCATTAAGCTTCCCTTATGTTACAGCCCTTCATAGTTGTATCTCCCGGGTGCCAAGAAGCTGTTTCAGATAGATTTCTTTGCCTTTTTATTTAGAATCATAGAAAAAGTAAAAGGCAAATGATAAAAGTTCCTTAAAAAGAAGATTGTCCTGCCTTCAGACAGAAGCTAAAGTCATTTCTAAAGGAACCCAGCATATTGACTGTGCATGATTCCTCACTACTTCAAAAAAAAAGAGAGAAATAGCAATACATACATTTCATAATACATCAAATCAAAAAGAGGAATGTGGGTTCTATGCATATTAATACTGACAAAATTCATTAGCCAATATTACAGTCTTCACACATCTTAAAAATGAGTGGTGATTAATTAATGATATTTCTGGAATTGTACATAACCAGTCCTATATTTGTTTTTGGACATCAAAATTCATAGTATTTAATGAGTCATAGATGATAACTATAGGAAGACCTTAACCTTTAATCAATTATACCATTTGAGTAAATTTCATAACAGTGTTTCTTAATTGTGTTCTGCTTTAGAATGCCGAACCATTCTGTGAACACTGCCTAATGCCACACAAATGTCCACAATAAACAAGCTGCATTTCTCTAGGTGTCTGAAATTCACCCACAAGCAGTGGGTCCAAGTATCCATGTTATTATTCCCTTGAAGTCTCCATTTAAAGACTACATGCCTGGAGGAAGACAAAGTTAACAACAGGCAAGCAAATATTCCTGCTGCAGTCGCTTCCCTGAGAATGAAACATTTTGCTTTTAAAAAGCAAATTAAGGTTTCAAGTACACATAATTCAGAAAGAGCTGGTGGATCGAAACATAATTAACGGAAGCATTTGTGTTTCAAAAGTAATCTGAAAAGACTGATTCATATTCTATTCCCTACAAATATTCAGTTACGGAAATTAGGTGCATTCACAGGGATTTCACTGCACAACAAATCATTAAAAATTATACAAGAGAAAGGGAAAAATAAATAAATGCAATCAAGAAAAGATTAGGAGGTCTATTAAGTTCATGTAACAACTCCTTTGCACTAATAGACAGTTTGGAGAATCAAAACAAAATGATCATTCTTGGTCATGAGGGGAGGTGCTCCATATTTGAGTTAGAAAGGCTTCTGAAAAGTTAACTTCACTGTTGGGATGTGACTTCATGTACAAAACGGTGCTTTTGCCACTGCCTGACTTTCTCTTAGAGACATGGGAAAATGTAGACTCAGTGATTGTGGTAGTTTAGGGAGAATTCAAATACAGCATATTCATACTTTTAGCAAAACAATACATCTATCCACATAGAGTTGATAGGCCTGAAGCTGTTGTTGAAAAGGACAGCTTCTGCTTAACTTTCACGGACTTCTAGCATAATAAATGCCCATTCTTATCACCTAAAAGAGTTACAAGCAATAGCTGGGCACAGTGGCTCACACCTCTAATCCCAGCACTTTGGGAGGCCAAGGTGGGCAGATCACCTGAGGTCAGGAGTTTGAGACCAGCCTGGCCAACATGGTGAAACCCCATCTCTACTAAAAATATAAAAATTAGCTGGGTGTGGTAGCACATGCCTGTAATCCCAGCTACTCGGGAGGCTGAGACAGGAGAATTGCTTGAACCCAGGAGGCAGAGGTTGCAGTAAGCTAAGATCTCACCATTGCACTCCAGCCTGGGCAACAGAGACTCTGTCTAAAAAAAATAAAATAAAATAAAATAAAGAGTTACATGGAAAATAAGCCAACTATATGCACTTTAAAGCACCTTCAAGTAAACCATTTCTCTTCTCTTACCATGGTATGCCTTTTGAATACTATTCTTTCCTAAATTCTGTTTACTATGTATTACCATTTGGGAAAGAACTTGATTTCAAACTCTCACCCCACAATTAGAATTTGTGCCTCTCTAGGCCTGTGCTTCCTGCATGAAGAAGAAATGTGCCCCTTCCATACATTGAAAGATATAAAGAATTATAGTGCAGGTGCAAATTAACTTGGAACAGAAATAAAATTTTGCCTGGGTAAATCAATATCATAGCATTTTTGATTTTGTTTATGAATTTTACATATGGATAATGGGTTTGAAAGCTGAAACTTTCATTACTGTATTTGCATCTATTATCTTACATTACAGTGTATCTGTAATTATTATTTTGGCTTAAAGAAAGATCCACTGACAATCTTCAAAAGCATTAGTGTATGATTAAAGGGAATTTGGATATAATTTAAGTATTTAATTATGCTCATTTAAAAAATAGTGTAGATTTTCATACTATACAGAAAGGTTATAGTCTTTCAAGCACCGTATATATATTGAACTAAAATCGATTCAATCATACTAAAAAAAAAAACAATGTAAACAAAGATGACAGAACTCCATGAAAAGTAAATAAAAAGTATAATTTCAACTTTCAGATTACTAATTATGTAGAATAAATTGCTCTTTAGGTAGCTAGAAGTATAGACAGATTTGGCAATGAGGGCATTTCTTGTCATTACACCAGAGTTTTAAGAAGTTGACTGAAGAGAAGGAGTTTAAGCCCAATGAGAATCTAGTAGATTTTCATCATAATTCTCCCAGCATAAAGGATGATACACAGTTTGGCATTCTGATTTCTCTTTCATTGAGCTGTCTGAATGAGTAAAAAAGGGATTTAACTTATTTTCATTTCAAATTCCCAAACCATTAAAATTCATAAACAATTTAGGTAATTGTAATAAGGAGGGATTTAGGATGAGGAATATTGCATTTTTTTCATAGATTCTATGAACCCTTCAAAGTGCTCTAAAAATACTATAAGTTTGATTAGCAGCAAAGCATTACTCTAATCACCACCTCTATCCTTCCACCCTCATGTATGTACATATACACACACTGTACAGCAATATATTCTATTAGTCTAACTTAAATCCGACAGTTTGACAGTTGCCCCCAGAGGCTGTGCAAGGTTACAAATACTGTCTACACTGTATCACAGTTCAAGACCACCAGCACCCAAGTGGTTAAGCGAGAACCAACCCATCCATTAAAAAAAAATCAATCACATATTTTGAATTTCTTTAAAGATAAAAATGGAGGATACAGTGAATCACCCAATATATTATTCTGAGTCCTGCAACTGTCTTTATCTAAAATATTTTTTACATATGGAAGGCTAGATGCCTTTAAATATACTTTTAGCAATTCTAAGTATCAAATGTGCCTTTGAAAAATATGACAAGTTTTTTTTAATGTTGAGGAAAATTCTGTAAGAGCGTTTTGTTGTTGTTGTTGTTTTTGGGTTTTCCCCCCCACCCCCGCAAAGATGAATTTTGCAACATTTTCTCCCAGCAGCACACTGACAGCTCTGACATCCTGTATATAATGTGTTCTGGCAATGAAGCCCTCAGGCACTGCGGCTGTCATATACTCCAACACAGGACCCCCAGAAAGAAGTCCTGCAGGCCCCATGGCATCTTGGTCTTTTCCACACCCACCCTCTAGCAGCACCCAATCCTTGGGCATCTTGCGATAGTGGCTGAAGTCCAGAACTTGAACTTCACTGAGAAAACCAAGTCCACTCAAAATGCAGCATTTTCATCTTTTGCTTGGGTGATTCTTGGTGCCCCATGGATAGGAATGATACCTATAAGATTCAGAAGTGGAAAGAATTCTCTATAGTTACAAATATTTTAGTTCATACATTCAATTTCAAAAACTGGGGCTCAGGCATAAGAGTAAATAAATCACAGTAAATAAAAAGATGATTATTTTTGTTAGGATGGGAACATTTTTAGAAAGCTGCCTTTGCCTGAAGTCTGGTGCTAACAAGACCTTTCTCAAATTATGAACTCAGTAGGAACTGATAACACTTTGTAGTAGAAAAACAAATACTCATTCAAAGTAGCTTGTATATTTGAATACCTGTGTAGGTTAAAATAACTATTTTACACGCTTATCAGTCAATAGGGGAAATAAAGCAATTCAAGTTGATTCAATGTAGATTTCTTGTATATTGTTATTTCTCAACATATATTTTATTATTAAAAATAAAATATTAATGTAATACTCAAGTATATTCATAAAGATGATATGCTCATCATGTTTATTCATAACTCGGATGATTTTATCCTCACAAACAACAATGATAAAATTAAGGCATATTAAGTTGTATCCTCCTGGTAAGCAAGCTAAATGCTTATGTATGTGAAATGTAATTTATCACACAATCATGCAAATGATCAAAAATAGAGCCTGCTTTGGGAAGAGCTATGAGGCTGGCCAAGGCTTTTTGACCTTCTTTCATTTTCTTTACACAGCTTTCTTGCTTCCAACTCAGTCCTAGCTCCCTTTTTTCCAGAAGCCCAGAAATGAGAAATAGCCCACCTCAGTCAGGTCCTTGCTGCTATTTCTGTTCCAGTTACACTTTCTTTTCCTAATGCAGCATTTTATGCCTGAGACATTCTTCCTAACTGTCCAAGAAGTCTCCTCACGATTTAAACAGTTCCAGAAATCTTCCTCAAATATAGCTAACAGATAGATAATGGCTTTATCCTGAGACATTCAGTCTGAAAATGGCACCTCTCTATTCTCTTCCTTAACTAAATATAAACCCATAATTTAAGCCAAAAATGTACCTTCTCTTGAATTAATCCTTGAGTGAGTCGCTGGCTAGATGATGTGTGTACTATTCAAACTGATAGTCTTAAATTGTAAACTTGAAGAACACAGGAATTATGTATGTAACTTTCTCGGCATGGTGCTTAATTCATTTAAGAACAAATTTTGCAATGATGATGATGACAATGATGACCATGTCAATGAGAACAACAGAGATCTGGGTAGACCGTGGTAAAGGAGTGAAAACAGTGTTCCCCATTTCCAGCCACACAGCTAAAACAGCTTTCCTCAATTGTGTTCATGTAAAGAGTGAGGAAAACACTGAGGTCAACAAACAAGGTCAACAGATTTCTTTCCTATAGTACATCTCAGAGTCTTGAATACAGTAATAGGTGTCAACATTCTCCAAAAACAAAAAATTGTACATTCTGAGTTTCCCAAATATATGTGGCCATGAAACTTTATTTTTCACAGACTATGTATTGACATCTTTGATAATATTGCCCATTCTATGAAACCTATTGGGGAAAAAAATGCAGTCTACTAATTCTAAATACTGATTCTAAATACCTCTACATATGCTGTGACATTTAGCATCCTCCATCCTTTGACTGTGGAAAAAAGCACGACAGTGCCAGATAATCTGATTTGTACTTGGAGTTATATGTTATTTACAGTTTATGGATTATTAGATGCTTCTAATTTAAGCCTGACTTATTTCTTGAGAATTATTTTGGAATACTAGTAAACAAACAGTGGCTTTAGGCACAAACAAGGGTTATTTTTACAAGCAGATTCTGGAGAGTTTTTCTCCCAAGACATGTTCTATCATTGCTATTAGAAGTCAAAAGGGGGTCGGGTGCGGTAGATCACGCCTGTAATCCCAGCACTTTGGGAGGCCGAGGCAGCTGGATCACCTAAGGTCAGGAGTTCAAGACCAGCCTGACCAACATGGAGAAACCCCGTTTCTACTAAAAATACAAAAATTAGCCAGGTCTGGTGGTGGGTGCCTGTAATCCCAGCTACCTGGGAGGCTGAGTCAGGAAAATCGCTTGAACCCAGGAGGTGGAGTTTGTAGCGAGCCGAGATTGCACCATTGCACTGCAGCGCAGCCTGAGCAACAGGGCAAGACTCCATCTGAAGAAAGAAAGAAAAGAAAGAAAAGAAAGAAAG
>NW_012117500.1:341556-444244 GCF_000951035.1 Colobus angolensis palliatus | reverse complement strand
GGAAGGAAGGAAGGAAGGAAGGAAGGAAGGACATCTCAAAGAAAGAAACAAAGAAAGAAAGAAAGAAAGGAAGGAAGGAAGGAAGGAAGGAAGGAGCCAAAAAGGGAATACCATGGATATATGGATTTTTAAATGTGATTCATTTTAATTTAGAGCACTTTAAGGAAATTTAATGTAATACCCAACTTATATTGCTTAAACTTGACTGTTCCAAGGTATGAATATAATACCTTCATATTATATTCACAATTACAAATATAACTGAATAATTTTTTGCCTTTGTTATAAGGCATCCTATTATCTGTTTATCATAAGAAAATTTGCGTGTCTTTTAATAAAGCAGTGTGTCTTTGGAACTAGATCTGTTTAAAACCTAATGAAAGTAGAATTGAAAAAGAATAATGATCAATTCCAAAACAAGACTTAAATACTTTTTAATAAAGGGAAAATAAAAGTTCTTGTAAGAGCTTCCTTAAGTTCCTTGCACACTTGTTTTCCTTGATATTTAAATGATTTTCTGCAAAAAATATGAAGACATTCCTTGCCCATGATCCCAAGTCTCTGAGGAAATGCAGATAAAATGACAAGAGTGATCTTTGCCCCAGTACAAGCCAAGGGCACCTGAAATAATAAGGCTCAGAGTTAAAAACAGAAACATTCATACTATCCATGAAAGGCTGTATATACTCAGCCCTTGAATAGAAAATGAAAATTCAAAACTCTCTCCAGGGATGGTGGGAGGAGAGTAGCTGTGGAGATGGTAATTTCTATTAACGATGTATCTTTAGAAAATGAGAATTACTCATCGTTCCTCTGCAGTTACAAATCACAACAGAACTACATTTATAAAGGTAGTATTTTGAAACTCTATTATCAAGTCGAAAGAGCAAGTAGTTGAATAATTTTACTTGTGATTCATAAGAAAAACTCCTTGAAATGGGAGAAGAAGAAGAAAAAGGAGAAGAAACACTGGAGAATGAACTAACATTAAAAAAGAATCTAATTTCTATATAATGACCTTAACAGGATGTTCTTGAGCCCTCTTTCTCTTCCCGTTGTTAGTAGTCATCTTTGGTAAAGACTTCTGGAATAATTTAAATAGTGGTCACAAAATAGCTTCAATAATTGAAAAGCAAGACAGTTCCTCCAGGCATAAAAGACCACTTGAGAGAATATACTCCAAAGGACTAGGCCTCCTAAAACAACTGTGGCCCATATAGAGAGTGTGTGTGGATACTTGCAATCAATTTGATGACTCAGCTATGAGTAGGCTCCTTAGGTAAGTCAAGAGACAACTCCTGTGTAGCAGACACTGTAAACGCCCATACCCCTATCTATTCCACTTCAAAGCATGCTGGCGGATTTCTACCTGCCAATACATAAAGGAATTCAATAAAGAAATACCTGCATTTCGATAAAGAAATACCTGCATTTCTTTTCCTGAAGATTTATCTGACCCCTGGAGTCTTTGTTCATATTTACAAAAGGCCAGAAAAAAAAAAAAAAAAAAAAAAACAGAACAAAACAAAACAAAAAAACAGGGAATTAACACTTCCTAGGGAAAGGCCTTAAACAATGACTGATGGAAATTGGAGTTTACGATAAATACCCCAGCTCTCTCACTCTTTTGTGTGGGATGGTCCTGGTACATGTTCTATACCAGCTCTTAGATTTCCCCAGTGGGCAGGCTCCAATCACTTGTAATACTAATTTGCTTGATTATAAAACTTTTCTTGAATAACTTCTTAGTAAACTAATTGTACTCAAATTGTTGTGCCAACACTATTTCCAAAAGTAAAATTATAAAAATTGATGCAATTGATAAAATAGCCTATATTCTTAGAACACCAATAATAGGTATATTGGAAGATAACATACAGCTCCAGTAAATGGAGGTTTCTTATTTAGGGTAAACAAATGGCAACATATAATAGCAAAGTCTCTTCTCCACAAATATATCTTAAATTCACAAGAAATGATTCTTTGTTCAGTTGCACTTTGTCCCTAGCCTTCTGTGCAAATAGTGGGTAGATTTAAGTGATAGGAGTGAGTTTTCAGCTCTTCTAGAATGAGACAAACAAATATTTAATTTTTAAAAAACCAATCTGGAAATGCTTTTCCATTTACTTATGTTTATTTTTTTATGGGAATAAATTTCTACTAAGCAATCACCCTTTTTGTTTCAACTGAGAATACAGCAACTGTGTCCACACAAAAATGGGCACATATATTCTACTTATAGATGTATCTAGTCTAAGCAAAGATATTTTATAAAAGTATTTACAATAAAATTTAAAAAAAGAAAAAACTCTGGAATAAAGGATAGAGAAATTAGATCTAACATCTGATGACCTCAATTCATCTTTCACAATTGAAAGTAAACTCTAGTTCTTACCTGTTGGATGTAAAATTGTAATAGCCACTTTCCTCAAGGACTTCTTCAATCACAGTCTAAATTTTTTTTAAAAAATCAGGTTAGTATTGAATTAAAAGCAACAAAATAAAATCATTCAGAGACACTGCAAAAACCTCACCTGCATCTGTTCATATGTTATTCCTTCCTCCAATTCAAAGCTGGTTGGTAAGCCTGAAAAAGATAAATTATGGAAAGTCTGACATTTGGGTTCACATTTTCTTATTCTATACTGGCAATTATGACTTCAACCACAGGGCAAACAGGTCAACTTCTTAATGATAAAGATGGAACAAGCAAATTCCAAAGCATCTGCCTTGGCTTTGAATATTCAAATGTTTTGCTTTTCTTTCTTTAATAACTGACTTCCTTGGGCATGGCCATCACAAAATGATATACGGAGATTAAGGGGCATTGCTCATAGTGTCCAATTAAGTTAGAGGTGTGTGTGTGTATGTGTTAAGGGCAATTGAGGGGTGATTCCAAATGCAAATTACCTGATGGGTGTTTCTGATTAAGAAACTCTCCCTAATCCACAGGCCAAGAAGAATAAATATACATTAGAAAGAAAATGGATTCTTACAGGGAGGCAGATATAGATGTGAAAGACAGCAAAGATCTGATCCTTTCATATAACTGCCTAGAGCGAAAAAATGTATTTATTGCCAGAAGACTTTTAAAATGTTTATTATTACTATTATTATTATTATCATCATCATCTTGTAAAGATAGGGTCTCACTATGTTGCCCAGGTTGGTCTTGAATTCCTGAGCTCAAGTCATCCTCTTGCCTATAGCTTTCCAACATGTGTATATTATAAGCATATATAACATGCTTATAATTATAAGCATATGTAACATGTATATTTATATTATAAGCATATATAATATGCTTATAATGGCTATTATATAATATATATTTTATATATATTATATATATAATGTATATTATAAGCATATATAATATGCTTATAATGGCTGCCCAGACTTTTTATTTTTTTACATTTAATTTAATTTTAAGTTCCAGGATACATGTGCAGGATGTGCAGGTTTGTAATATAGGTAAACATGTGCCATGATGGTTTGCTGCACCTGTCAACTCATTAGCTAGGTATTAAGCCCAGCATGCATTAGCTATTTATCCTGATGCTTTCCCTCCCCTCACCCACTCCACCACCCCGACAGGCCCCAGTGTGTGTTGTTCCCCTCCCTGTGTCCATCTGTTTTCATTGTTCAGCTCCCACTTATAAATGAGGACATTTGGTGTTTAGTTTTCTATTCCTATGTTATTTTGCTGAGGATAATGGCTTCCAGCTCCATCCATGTCCCTGCAAAGCTCCATCCATGTCTCATTCCTCTTTATAGCTGCATAATATTCCATGGTGTATATATACCACATTTTCTTTACCCAGTCTATCACTGATGGGCATTTGGGTTGATTCCATGTCTTTACTATTGTGAATAGTACTGCAATGAACATATGTGTGCATGTATCTTTATAAGGGAATGATATATTTTTCTTTGGGTATATACCCAGTAATGGGATTGCTGGGTCAAATGGTATTTCTGGTTCTAGGTCTTTGAGGAATCGCTGCACTGTCTTCCACAATGGTTGAACTAATTTACATTCCCAGCAACAGTGTAAAAGCATTCCTATTTCTCCACAGCCTTGCCAGCATCTGTTGTTTCTTGACATTTAAATAACGGCCATTCTGACTGGCACAAGATGGTTTCTCATTGTGGTTTTGATTTGCATTTCTCTAATGGTCAGTGATGTTGAGCTTTTTATCATATGTTTGTTGGCCACATAAGGAGCTCCAGAGGCCCAGGAGCTCTCTGCCACGTCTTCCTTTGAGTAGTGTCTGTTCATGTCCTCTGCCTACTTTGTAATGGGGTTGCTTTTTTTGTAAATTTGTTTAAGTTCCTTGCAGATTCTGGATATTAGACCTTTGTCAGATAGTTAGACGCACAAATTTTCTCTCTTTCTGTAGGTTGTCTTTAACCTCTAATGATAGTTTCTTTTGCTGTGCAGAAGTTCTTTAATTAAGTCCCATTTGTGAATTTTTGCTTTTCTTATAATTGCTTTTGACATTTTTGTCATGGAATCTTTGCCCATGCCTATGTCCTGAATGGTACTGCCTAGATTTTCTTCTAGGGTTTTTATAATTTTGGGTTTTACATTTAAATCTTTAATCCATCTTGAACTAATTTTTGTATAAGGTGTAAGGAAGGGGCCCAGTTTCAATTTTCTGCATGTGGCTAGCCAGTTCTCCCAGCATCATTTATTAAATAAGGAATCCTTTCCCCATTGCTTCTTTTTGTCAGGTTTGTCAAAGATCAGAAGGTTCCAGATGGATGGTCCTATTTCTGAGTTCTCTATTCTGTTCCATTGGTCTATGTGTCTGTTTTTGTACCAGTTAATGCTGTTTGGTTACTACTAAGCCTTGTAGTATAGTTTGAAGTCAGGTAACATGATGCCTCCAGCTTTGTTCTTTTTGCTTAAGATTGTCTTGCTGTACAGACTTTATGATGGTTGATCAGAATTTGGTACACTAGCACCTTAACCCACTCCGATGCCACCCAAAGCCGTGTTGCCCAGCTTTCACTCAAACCAATCAACACTGACATGTAGAGAACCAGGAGCTCTCTGCTACTTCAAGTAGAGAAGACAGAATGGGTTTAGGGTCAAGAAGAGACATGAAAATGTGAGTACTGGCAGCTCATTTTTAAAGGCATTCCCCACAGTCCCAGCAGGCTCTGCTGTTTTTGCTTTTGCCCAGCCTGCTGTGACAAGGGCCACGCCTAATCAGCTCTGGGGTGGGGCATCCAGCTGCCCTGGGAGGAGTTTGCCAACTCACCCTCAGGTTTTTGAGAGACTTTTATCAAAGTTCTTCATTTCATCAGAGTTTCTATGATGAGGAGAAGTTTGGCCTGCAGATAAACTTCCCTGTCTTGGAAATGCTTTTAAAGCAAATGACTTTAAACAACATTTTATCTTGGATTTCTCAGGGATTATTTTAAATACAATTCTGCATACATAGGGTTAGCTTTATCCCAGAAGACCAAAGGAAAGTTTGTCAATTAATTCATGAAGTAATTCATTCCGTCAACAACAAAAGCACAACAAAATTGAGCATTTTTTCCAAGCTAAAGAGATGGCAAGTCTTCATTTAACTGTAAAATCTTCACTTCTATCCACTCCTCCAAGTGACATAGCTACCTTTTATAAAGACTAAAAAATTATTTAGGAGTACTGAAACCTCCGAGTAGCTTGAAAGCTTCCTCTTGGCCGGGCGCGGTGGCTCAAGCCTGTAATCCCAGCACTTTGGGAGGCCGAGACGGGCGGATCACGAGGTCAGGAGATCGAGACCATCCTGGCTAACACGGTGAAACCCCGTCTCTACTAAAAAAAAATACAAAAAACTAGCCGGGCGAGGTGGCGGGCGCCTGTAGTCCCAGCTACTCGGGAGGCTGAGGCAGGAGAATGGCGTGAACCCGGGAGGCGGAGCTTGCAGTGAGCTGAGATCCGGCCACTGCACTCCAGCCTGGGCGGCAGAGCGAGACTCCGTCTCAAAAAAAAAAAAAAAAAAAAAAAAAAAGAAAGCTTCCTCTTAGAATTCAGATATGACAAGAAGAGTTCAATTATGCTGAGCCCCTACTAATAGACAGGCATTTTTATTTTTACTCTAATCCTCACTATAACCTTATGATGCAAGTATTTATCCCCATTTTACAGGCAAGGAAACTGGGGTTCAGGGAGGTTAAATAATTGCCCATAGTCAGCTACTAAATGGTTTAGCCGAGATTTGAATCTAGGCACCCAGGTTTCCAAAATCTGTGCCTTTAAATCCCTATGCTATACTGCCTCCCTATGTGAATTTTATACAAAAGAAAAAAAAATTCAATGTGTCTAACGTGGATTCTTCAGGTTAGTTTCAAGGTTTCTCTATTTTGAATATTTAAACTCTTTATTTTGCTCTTTATCTCCCTGCATGCTTTAGGGAATTTGATTTCCCATCATCAGATAAGCGAAAAGAAATAAAAGGAAATACAACTCACCCACAAAGATTCTGCTGTTTGTTTATGATATTAATAAATGATCAAGGAAGCTGCCACAACTGGGTAAGATAAATCTCAGGGAATTTCTAGATTCCTAATAATCAAAATAAGCTCTATCAAAAAAAAAAATTGAAGACAATCTTTTAGAAATAGCTGCTGATCCAAACAATATATTTCTTCATGAAAGCCAGATTACCCATGTTGATCAATATTACCTGTCGGGTCATTTGGGGACAGGCTGTTTCCACTGGATGAATGATGTAATAAATGGTAATCTGCTGTGAAAAAGTTGGGCTCAATTGGTTCTGGAGATCCCTGAGATAACTGAAATAGAAAAAGCAAAATCACGTCTTAGTTTACACTCAGAAGGAAATGACAGGAGACCTCTGTGTGGGGTTTTTCATTTCCCTATGTCTCTGCACAGAAAATTTAGTGGTCTGTGGTTTTCATTCCCTTGTAAATAGATAAATAAATAATCTTCTTTCCAAAAGAATTTATAAATTGGATGCTGCAAAATAACAGGGAAAGCAAGTTAGACAATTCTCTGGTCATATGAAAAAATATATTTTATGGCCTTATGAGAGCAAAAGAAAAATGAATATAAAAATACTGGCATGAACCTGGAACATCAAGATGTTATTTTTATCAGGCATAGGAGGAATAAACTCCAATTATTCAACAGAACAATATGTTTAGCCCAAATCACTATTTTTTTCATGTATCTGCTTTGAATAATTCCTTTTTGTTTGGCCAAGGAAAGTAAGTTTCTTTTTCTCTTTTTTTCTGCAACAGTGTCTCACTCTGTCACCTAGGCTTCAGTGAAGTGGCAGGATCTCAGCGCACTGCAACCTCCACCTCCATGCTTAAGTGATTCTCCTGCCTCAGCCTCCCAAGTAGTTGGGATTCTAGGCACCTGCCACAATGCCCAGCTAATTTTTGTATTTTTTTTTTTAAGTAGGGACGGGGTTTCACCATGTTGGCCAAGCTGGTCTCGAACTCCTGATCTCAGGTGATCCACCTGCCTCGGCCTCCCAAAGTGCTGGGATTACAGGCATGAGCCATCGCATCTGGCCAAATATGTTTCTTAATACATTTTTCTAAATTACTATTAATTAATTTTAATCTCCAAATATTAATTCCCAGCACTCTGAAGGAAAGAGCAATTTGCCAAATGACAATATTTATTAAAGTTTCATTCATTTAATGCCTTTCTATAAAGCTGAATTTTTCAAGTAGAATTTTAGACCATAAATGTTTTTCAACCTCCTTTCACGTTTAATTCCAATTATCACTTGGGCTGGCCAAGTTTTAGTGCCTAAGTTACTTTTAAAATATAAATTCATAATAATAAATCAGAAACAAATGGCATAATTTGTACTATGCAATAGTAGTTAGCTTGTATTCATATACTTTGTTTATGAGTTAAAATACATCATTGTTCAATCACTTGAGAAAACTATTTGCCAATATACACTACAATTTAATAATATATGCCTACCCTATGACCCAGCAATCCCACTCTTTGGGATTTATATGAGAGAAATAAGTGCACATGTCCCATCCAAAGACATGTATAAGAATATTCATGGCACCTTTTCTTCATAATAACTAAAACCTGGGAAAACCCGAACTGTCCATGGAGAAAAGAATGGATAGACATATATCATGGTGTGTTCATACAAGGGAATTCTGCAAGGCAATAAAAAAAAGAACAAACTATGGATACTCATAGCAACATGGTTGAGTGTTGGACAAAAGGAGCCAGAAACAAAATACATAGTGTATGACTTTTCATCATCAGTGATATGGTTTGGCTGTGTCACCCAGATCTCATCTTGAATTGTAACTCCCACAATTCCCACGTGTCATAGGAGGACCTGGTGAGAGGTAATTGAATCATGGATGTGGGTCTTTCCTGTACTGTTCTTATGATAGTGAAAAAGTCTCACAAGATCTGATAGCTTTAAAAACTGGAGTTTGCCTGCACAAGCTCTCTCTTTTTGCCTGCTGCTATCCATGTAAGATGTGACTTGCTCCTCCTTGCCTTCTGCCATGATTGTGAGGCTTCCCCAGCCACGTGGAAATGTCAGTCCAATTAAACCTCTTTCTTTTGTAAATTTCCCAGTCTTGGATATGTCTTTATCAGCAGCATGAAAATAGACTAATACAATCAGACAAAACTAACCAAGGGTAACAGAAATCAGGTAATGATTACATTGTGGCAGGAGATGTAATGTGGCCAGGAAAAGGCCCAAAGGTGTCTTCTGCAGAGCTAGAAATATTCTATATATTGATGTGGGTGGTGGTGATATGGGTGAAAATGTGTTCATAAACCTTCATGAGGCTGTATATGTACCTCATTGTACTCATTATGCATTTATACCTTAAAATATTTTATATTGGTAATTAAAAATTAGTTTTTTCCATCAATGTACTTTGGATATTGTAAATACAAATCATTTATGGGTCTCCCAGTCTTCATGTTGACAAACACCTACTACCCTCTAAGGAAAAAAATATGTGATTATATCCATTCTTATCAGTGATAACTGATAACTGAGGTAATTGGATCCTGGGAGTGGTTTCCCCCATGCTGTTCTCATGATAGTGTGTGAGATCTCATGAGATCTGATGGTTTTATAAGGGTCTGGCATTTCCCCTGCTTGCACTCATTGTCTCTCCCACCACCCAGTGAAGAAGTGCCTTCCACCACGATTGTAAATTTCCTGAGGCTTACCCAGACATGTGGAACTGTGAGTCCAGCCTTTTTGCTTTATAAATTACCCAGACTCAGGTATTTCTTCATGCAGCCTGAGAACGGACTAATATATAACCCATTTGTAATATGACAAGATTGTAAGACTATAAATACTGTAATACAGGAGACCCTGATAGTCACACACTTAATAACTTTCTCATCTGTGCTGTAAGGTATCATGGAGGTAGCCCTGAGCATTCTGTACATCTCATATCCCAGCTTGTAGGTGGCTACAACTAAGCTTTTTAATGTCTTGTGATGCTGAAAATGATTTCCTGGTATTACCTTTCAAATGACTTCAGATGGAATTTTTTGTATGGTTTAGCATAAGAGTAATTGGCTGCCTAAAATCTCATCCTAATTAGGAAAAGCTTACTTAACTTATTAAGTTTATACCTTGGAATTCTAAATATTTCACAGACAGAAAGATATTTAAAGCCTCAAAGAAAATTATGTGAATTGTGACTTGGAGAGGTCAAGACTGCCATTTTAAGATGACAAGGACAAGTCCTTTTCATTGATCTCAAACCCCAAAGAGAGGAGTTTTTGAGATTTCCAGTGCTTACGTCACATTGGTAGTCTCACTAGCTTAAGAACTGAACATTTTTAGAGATATCGGCACACGGATGAAAGCAAGGACTAAAATTCATTTTGTGATGAATCCCAGATACACTGACTTTCATTCTAGGAACTTCCCAGAACTACTTTTTGCAGTTCCATTTCTAGATACACATATTGTTTTGGCAAACAATTTTTTGCCCCCTAGTATATGTTGGACAGCATGGTTTATAATCTGAGCAGGATGCAGAAATGATCTGGTTTCTGTGAGACTTGTAATCTGACTAGGAAAACAGGATAATAATGTGAAAAAATAGGATGATATCATAAATCATGAACTGTGAAATGAAATGATGATTTGTAAACTTACAAAAAGAAGGGTCCTTCATGAAGACTAGCACGGTTTTTTTAAGAGGTTCTACAGAAGAAACACTGGAGCTGATCTTTGAGGGATAAATTTAGGTAAATCATAGCAATCAAAGTGGATGTTCCAGGTAGCAGGGAACTTGGAGGTAAAGGTTGGGCATTGCATATTAATGGAAAAATGATGAAAGAGAGATGACATGATTCCGTGAATTTCTTCATTTCATCATGAATGCCTGTATTCATGATGAAGTGAGGAAAACAAGTTCCATTCATTAATTTAGTATTTTTAACCAATTATTTTGTGCCAAGCACAGATCCAAACAATGAAAAAACCCACTGATGGCCAAAAATTATACTCCTGGAGTTCGCTAACTACTTAGGGAGAAATATGTCTGTGAAATATCCACCTAGATACACGTAAAATTGCAACTGTTCTAAATGCATGGAAAAATAGGTTTGTGATTTTAGGAGGTAGCAGATAGATTTGACTCAGTCAGCAAAGGCTTCCATGAAAAAGTGACATTTATGCCAAGAGCTGTAAGAACGAGTAGATGGGGTGAGAAGAACATTACAGGCGGAGAAAAAGCATGTACAAGACTATGAAGGAAGCAGCATGCTAGATAAACACATTTTAGAAAGGGCCTGGTGGCTGATGTGGAGACAGCAAGGGGCAAGAGTGATACGAGATGAGGGTGAACAGAAAGGTAGGGGTTAGACCTGATTTTGGAATTTTATACTGAGTTCCTTGAAGGATTTTCTGTGTTGTGTGCGTTTGTACAAGTGTGACATGATCTGTTTTGAAAGGTTCATCCTGGATGTAATACACAAAACAGTTTAAGTGGGGTTGGGAACATCAGGGTGAATGCAGGCAGACTATGAAGAGGCTCCTACAAATAAGGGGGGCCTGGAAAGTGGGATCCCAGAGTTTAGATGATGAGACAGACAACAGGAATCTACTAAGGTTTTTGAGTATGCTAATAAAAAAATGCTTAATAACTATTAGTCTGACAAGATAGACTGGAGAACAAGAAAATCAGCAAAGAAGCTATGACACAAGAGAGAAGGGCCCAGAGCTTGGACTAGATGGCAACCAAAGGAAGGAATGGACATGGAAGACGGAATATTCTTGTTTAACAACAACAGTAGCACTAATTGAAATGTATTGAATACTTACAACATTCTAGACACATTAGATATTCCATTTGATTCTTACAACTACCTTCTAAGGCAAGTATTACCCCCTTTTACAAACAAGGAAATGGAGAAGGAAAGTAATTTACACAAGAAACATAGCTATTAAGGGGCAGAACCAGGGCCAGAAGCTAGGGCTGTCTTACATCAAAGGTCAGAACCTTAGAGACTACAGACTACTCAGGCATTAATGACTTAGGGAGTAAAAGAAATGAAGCAGAGCAGGTGAAAAAGCACAAGGTTCAAAGAATGAGCTGAAGGAAAACTGATGCTTTCAAGGAAACTGGCCGTGGACACAGGAAGGGAGGAGAAGCTGGTGAGTCTAATTCCAGACATGCCAGATGGCAAAGTAAATGTTCACCCAGCAGGTAGAAAGATGGAGGATACAGCAGAACATCTTTAAGCAGAGTCCCAGTGGCTGGATGAGGCCACGAGATGGTTCAGTAGTCCAATGCCAGTGTTGTGTGAGCCCTTTTTTGCCTCATGAGCATTCAGCTTATAGCTGTTCCTCCTTTTTAGCATTCAAACTGTTTGAAAGAATGTGTAAGAGCCTCCTGAGCTGATGTAACAGGGCCCTCCTGCTCTGAAAAGGCACCTACAGTTCTAAAGAGCAAATGACTGAATATACTTTTGAACTAAACTAAGTAAATATATTAAGGAGAACAGACTGTATCATTGTTACTACCTCTCCCCGCCAAAAAACATTGATTTTTGAGCAAGTATTGAGCAATTTTATCATTTATTTGGTCAATTGACAAAATTGAGAATATAGTACTTTTTAGGCACAACCTAAATAGAAAAAAAAAAAAAAGAAAGAAAGAAACTATACATGTAATCTTTATTAAAGTTCCCAAACTACATCTTTTTCATATGATAAAATAGGGTTATCCCTGCTGTGGAACAACTACACACAATATTGGGGAATCTAATGAACTGAGGTCGAACTCTGAAGGAAACTGAGCCAAACATAAATAAAATTAGGTGCCAGAAGTGAGAAAATTTTCAACACATTTCATCACTCTGCGCTCGCCAGTCTTCTGGTCTTACTTCCCTCAGATTTTCCTTATCTTCTTTGACTGAACTGCACTATTATAAGATAAAACATATTGCCTAATTTTTTAAATCTTTTCTAACCTACAGCTTCTCTATATGAGTTTTTATTAGCTTTCTATGGGACATTTTGTTAACAGAAATGTATAGTATTCCTACTTACTATTTTCTTACATATACACACACACATGTACATTTGCATGTGGACCCACACATGCATGGCCCGTCACTGGCTCCACCACACTTTCTAAGCCCCAGGGATGTACACCTCACCCTCATCCCCCTTTCTGCCAAAAGTATTCTTGTTGCTGTGGTGTTTACATTTCCAGCAAGGATTGTGTTCTAACAGAAAATTCCAAAACTAAAAGAAGACTGGAAAACCGGTGTTCTACATTGCTTACAACCAGGAGCTCATCCTCCCAGGACCTTGACTCAACACTGAAGGTGATGTCAAGGAAGAGTGAATGGGGGCTTGACCTGGCTGGGCAGGAGAGCCCTGCTATAGGAGCTTCTCGGTTTGTTCAAAACAGGTTGCTGCTGGGCACTGCTGATTCACAATGCCTCCATGGAGCCCTAATAAGAGTTGTGCAAATCTAAGTCATGATTATTATATGCATAAAGAGCCATTAATTAAAGTCTGAGGACCTAAGCAATCTGCCTACTTGGAAAAGAGCTGAAAACCTGGAGTGAGGAATTAAAGAAAGTGCCAGCTGCCAAATAAAGCAAACTTGACCTTGCTGATCTGCATTGAAGCAGAGATTAGGAACTAAATAGAAATGTCAGAAAGGCCCATGCCTACAGGAAGCAATCTGGGTAATAACACAGGGAAAATGATACTGGGTTTTGTCTGGGCTTTCTTATCAAAAGCGTGATCTATAGAATTACAGCATTAGTAACATCTGGGAGCTAGACAGAAATGCAGAATCTTGGGTCCAGGATACAACTGCATCGGGATAAATATTTGGCCTATTAGACAACCTGTTTTTCTAATAAAAAGTCTCAAGCCTGTTGGATATACCATAAGTTCACAGTAGGCAGGTACTATATTTTATAGCTTTGCCACTCAAAGTGTGTCCTTGGATCAGCAGCAGCAGCAGCCATCACCTGGAAGATGATTGGAAGAGCACAATCTCCACTCTTCCCTAGACCTACTGAATCAGAATCCACACATTAACAAGATCCCCAGATGATTGATATACACAATAAAATGTGAGAAACACTGATACTACCAGGCCACTGATTCTCACCCTTGGCTGCAAATTAGAATCACCTGGGAGAAAAAAAAAAACAAAACTTTAATCCAACCTCTAGAGAACCAACTGGCCCCATATTGTGTCTTAGTGCAAATTAGAAAAAGTCACTCCCTTCTTCCAGAGGACGCAACCCCAGTCAGTCTCTTCACCCAGGTGCTCTTGAACAGAACATAACCTGTCCAATTCTAACTGGCAGCTTTGATGGGAGAGCTGTTTTCAAAATGCTAATGCTCAATTATTGATCTAAGAGAAGCCTGGAATACACTAAAACAAACAAACATAAACCCATAAATATTTTTATTATAAAAAATTTCGAACATTTACAAAAGTAAAGATAACAATTCAATGAATTCCACGTAACCATTACCCAGTTAAAATATGTTCAATCTTGCTTCATTTAAATCTCCCCTACTTCCCTTCCTACCTTGTCTCACTCTCAAGAATTGGAAAGCAAATCCTGTACAACATATCATACTATCCATAATATTTCAGCATGGCTCTTTAAAAAAGATGGATTTCTTTTTTAAAAAATAAAACCACAATATAATTATCTCACCTAAGAGGTTATGATTCCTGAATACTGTCATGCACGGCTTAACAACAGAAATCTGTTCTGAGAAACACATCATTAGGCAATTTCGTCATTGTGCAAACATCATAGAATGTATTTACACAAAACTAGATAGTACGGCCTACTACACACCTAGGCTGTATGCTAGCCATAGGAGCAATAGGAGCCTATTGTTCCTATGCTACAAAACTGTGCAGCATTTGACTGTATTAAATACTGTAGGCAACTGTAACACTATGGTAAGTATTTATGTATCTAAACATATTTGAACATAGAAAAGGTACAGTAAAATTATGTTATTATAATCTTGTAGAACCATTGTCATATATCCAATCTGTCACTGACCAAAACATCATTATGTAGTGCATGACTCTCTAACAAATATATAATCAATGTTTTAATTTTCCCAACTTTCTTGTAAATATATATTTCAAATATTTTTAGGGTTTCTATGTTTAAGTCAGGAAGAAATAATTCCATATATTGCAAGTGGTTATTTTCCCTAAAATGCTTTGATCTTTACAGGCAATCCCTCTCCTCTTCTCCACACTTTTTCTCCCTTTTCTTTCCTTCTTCTGTCCTCCTCCCCTCTTCCTGAAATTTATTTATTGAAGAAAACAGGTCACTTTTCCTATGGATTTCCTAGCTGGATTGTGCTGATTATCCCCATGATGTCATTAAACACGTTCTCTTGTGCCCTGTATTTGCTGCAAGTAGGTAGCGAGATCCAGAGCAGAGACTGACAAACTTTCTCAGTAAAGGATCAGACAGTAAGTATTTTTGGCGCTCCAGGCCATATGGTCTCTGTAACCACTATTCAACTTTGTCTGTAAACAAAAGCAGCCATAGACAGTATTAAGTGAACCTCTGTGGTTGTGTTCCAACAACACTTTATTTACAAACACAGGCATCAGAAATGATTGGCCTGAGGGCTGTAATTTGCTGACTTCTAATCTACGGGCTTAATCAGATGTAGATTCAAGCTTTTAGCAAGAATATTTCATAGACAGTGCTGCACAGCCTCATCAGGCGGCATATAATGCCTGATTGCCCTTCCCGTGATGTTGACCCCCATTGGTGATCATATCTAGGTGCTATCATTTCAATAGGGACTGCAAAACGGGAATATTCTTTATCCCTTTGGCACTTATTAGCTTAAGTACTTCTATAATGAGAAACTTTCCCTCTCAATGATTTTGTTAACATGGGATATAATTCATAAAGGAAAGGCAGAATAAAAGCTTTCTTCTTTCCTATGTAAACAATTTTCAATATATTAAGTTGGTTACTTAGCATCTTCCAAAGGTAACCAATGAGGGATTCTTTTTTTCTCTTTTGGTATTATGAACTCTTGGGTTTAAACCTTATTTAATGCTTTCAATCCACTGTGGTTATTATTCTTATTGATGTTCCAATTATCCCATAGATAGCCAGTGGGAGCCTCTTCAATTTGACTCCTGAGAACTACCCTGAGTAGTCCTTGATACCATCCTTCCTATGCTATCTGTATGTCCATATATTCCAGTGTAATCTTGTGCAGTTCCTGCTCTAGACCAAAATCAGCTATATCCCCAAGGAGTCATGGGTGGAGGAGCTCATTGCTACTTGATTAGTTTCTAGACTATTTCAATGAAAATATTAGGAAATGTGTATATTTCTTAATAGATGAGATTTATCATGAACCCATATTCATTCATACTGATACTTCCAATTCCAATTTAAATGAATCTCTTCTATCTTGTTTCTGTTTCACCTTTCCTCCATGCTGAAAATCCTAGTTCCCAAAGATACCTATACAATTAGTTGGTTGCTTTACTCCCCTCACAATTCTAGCCAAGATTGAGCAGACTGGATTGAAGACCAGCTTAGGGGAGGTATAAATAACGAGCTTAATTTCTTAGAAAAGGGCTTTTGCACTTTCTGAATCTTCTGTATCCTTCTGGGTCTTAGGCTATTAATATGTAGGCACAATCATCCCATAATGGCTCCTTCAAACTAGGGACACAGGGCCCATGGATTTTAGAAGTTTCAGCGAGAAAGGTGGAAATCAAGTGCATTTATGGCCTGTCACCACCTACTGCTCCTATGGCCCTGGTATGGGGTGACTGTGTCAGTCAAAGGCTAATTGGCCACTCCTCTATGGTTATACAGAGAATGAAAAATGCATTTATGAACAAAAGTTGTTGCTATCAAAAGATTATATCAGAAAGGGGATAAAAATGGAGATCACAAACTCTTCTCATTTAAGTTTAGATGAGGGCAGGAAAGCTACATATATGAATATATTTTATCAGTATACCAATAAAGAATAGAACAACTATATAATATATTATACAGAATATATATTAAATGTATTATATATCCTATCTCCAATTATTAAACATTAAGTGCCTACCACATGCCAGGCACTGTGCAAAGCCCTGGGGAATCAAAGATAAATAAGACACACTCAACTAACTTTGGGGGAAACAGAAATGTAAGGTAGATAAAAAGCTATTTAAAACACAATAATACAGGTGAAAAAGTGGATTTCACTCATAAAGGTAAGATTAATTCTGGACAGGGAAAATTAAGGAAGGTTTTTTTGTCAGAGCTATTTTTTTCAGTTCGGTGGTAAAGAATAGGAAGTGTTTTAACATCCCAAACTGGAGATTTCTTTAGCACACAGGAGGCCTGCCTCTCTGACTAGGAGGATACACCCCCATGAAGTTATCATCCAACTTCGTGGGGAGATGGCGCAAGCCTGAAGCTGCCTGTAGAGGAATGGAACCACACCTCTGTTGATCATGAGCTGAGCCTGGGAGCAGAATGTTCTCCTTCCCCAATTTTAAAGCCCTAAAACAATATATAGAGCCTTTCCCTACCTAAAGGTCCATACTAGATGTCCCATAGACCACCATGAGCTTGTAATATCAGAGAAGAGAACCATGGCAGTCTTTATAGGAGAGTATAACCTGCCTCTTAAACAAGTTAATAATAAGGATGAGTCTATTCCTGAGGGTCCTCTCACCCATGCTTCCCAAATATCGACTACCACCCCATCAATTCCTGTTTTAATTTTCCCAGACGAGGTGTATCAGAAGGTAAATGCCCTAATGAGAGATGCTGCCACAATATACAGGAAGGAAGACAAGGAGTGGGTGGGGGAATTTAACAAGCAAACAAAATCTTCTCTATGAGGAGAGGAAAGAAAGTGAGGAAGAGATGCAAAACCAAAAACATAAGTAATAAAAGAGAAAACAAAAGAGAAGCACTGATGGAAAATCACTCAGTGGGAGTTGAAGCCACCTTTATGTCTCAGACAGTTTGTAGCAGATGCTTTCATCTCATAAAACTAGGATTTCTGTTAAAATAAGTCTATGCACAAACCAGATTATTCTGACCTTAATAAGAATAAAAAATAAGAATAAGGGTTATATGACCTTAACAAGAATAAAAAACCAAGCAACATGTTATCTTTTCATGGGAGAGTTAAGCTTTTGTCTTCTAAAAATGTATTTATTATGATACAATATATAAATATCATAAGATAAATATCTGAAGCCTCTTCTACTGCTTTGATCTCCGTTAGCTTTGTTTCTTGGCCCTATTTGCCAACACAACCCAGGAAAGAAACCTTGCTCTCTAATCTCTGATGGAGTAGGGTTTATGTTTTGTTTACCTGCAGCTGTGTCTTTTTCCCCCATCTGTTTTTGGTGTATGTGCAGATACCAGTGATGTGAGACAACAAAGCTAAAGCATGCTGTTTGCATTTCTTATCAAAGAGCCTATCATATTTTCTAAATAATGAGTCAGTTCATGCTTAAGCTTTGATGCATTAAGGGAAAGTGAAACCTTAAAGGAAAAGTTCACTGGCAGCATGACTATGCTAACCATTTAAAAATATGATAAAACTTTTTTTAAAAACATGAATTTGGAGTGGTACTAATTGTCTTCACGTAGGTGGGCCTGAATTGCTTGTACCTTGGGCCTTTCAGGGGAGCTTATGGTCACCTCCAGGGGCTGCACTGAAAGGGCTACCAACCAGGACAAAGGGATTTTCCAGTATCAAGTTTTGTTAACCAGAGGTAAACTATTTTCTTTCTGCCCAGTTGATTTAGTCTTTTTTTTTGTTTAGTTTCTATACGTATGGATAGAAATGTCTGCCGGTATCTAAGGTCTAGAAGGCTGTAGAATACCTAAGATGGAAAGAACCTTAGAAATAGTTCAGTCAGCTTTCCTAGATAATAAAAATCAATGGACCCAGATGGATAAATGACTTTTTCAGAGTGACAAATCTCAATGTTGGAGCTTATTGAAGATTATTCTAATCAAATATCAGAATGTAATCCTCTAGAAGAGGCTAAAATATACACATTTCAAATTAAATATTACTTTTTCTTAGGAACACATATAAAAATACTAAAAAAGTATTTTAATTTATTATCTAAAAATAGGGGCCACAGAAATAGAGAAAATCAGAAGCAAAGACATATCCTCAATTTAGTATCCAAAGCAGCAATAAGAAACTTTAATAGAGGATAGAGCTTAAAAAATGAAGCAAAGGAGGTATCAAATGTACCTCTTATGATGTGTTATTTTCAGCAAAAGAATTCCTATATATAGAATACCATACCTTTTTAATTTCAGATTTCAAATTACAAGGGTTACTATGCTGGCTGAAGAGGGATTTCTTGAATCTCTCTATAACCCTTCTTTTCAAATTGTGGTGCAAAGCTGGAGGAAGCTGCATAAAATAAGAAAACAATCATTATAAACAAATTGTTAACACTACACAGCTGACTGAAAAAGCATTCACTGAGGGCCCATGTAACAATACTCACTCAATAGGACTACATAAGAATTTAAATTTTACTGCAAATACCATGACTAGTTGCTATAATTTCTTACCCTGCAATTCAGAAGGAATATATTATTTTGCTCTTTTCAAATGGCTGCTTCCATTTATCTTGTTTCTTCATTGATTGATATTATTGCTCATATAACAAATTATTTGTTAATTGCACACGTATATTGAATTTTGTGAAGAAGAGCCTTGACACAGAATGATGCACTTTTATCAGATGTTTAGGTGCTTATAATATGGCCAGAACCATGCCAAACACTGTAGCCGTGGTACTACAGGATCTGACACTTTGGACCAAGAAACACATATCTGCATTAGTAGTATATACAGTCAGATGCCTGTCTGGGAGTGCTCCTGAAAATTCAGCTGCAGAGAGGTCAGATTTAGGTACCAATCATTCCAGAAGAAAGAGAGGATAGATTAGTATATATTAAGACCAGACCAGGATGAGTTAGTTACATTTAGTAAGTGAGTAGTAGAAAGTCATGGTAGGACCCTAGAAAACATGGTAACAAAAAAAATGGGGATTAAAAAAATGATTTGTCATGCTTTGTAGGTTGGATCTCTACAAGAAAATCAAAAGTCCTGGAAAGCACAGAAAGATGAAGTGACATTTAGAAGAAGGATAATAGAAAAGAAATTGGGTCAGAATTAAAAGGCTCTCAGAGTGGAAATAATATTTGGTTTTATTTAAATTATGGAGAGAACTTGAAGGGAGAGAAAGAGGAACCAGTCAGAATAAAGATGGCTAAGTGGAAAGGAAAATGTGATAGTAAGAGATCTCCATGTTAAACAAGAATATAATTCAAAGCTCAGATCAAAAGAAAGAAGAATGTATCAGAAATAATTATTACCTTTTCTAGGCTCCCTTACAGTTTAGTTGGTACCATGTGACTACTTTTGGCCAATAAAAATGATGTGTGTCACTCTGAGGATAAGGCAATTCAAAGTCAGTGCGTTTTCTCCACCTCTGTCCTCCCTACGGCAAGGAGCATGGCATTACCATCCTATTCTGACCACGCAGCCACAAGAAGAACAGGGCCACCTGAGCAGCCCAACTGGAACTGAGTAAGAAATAAACCTCTATTGTGTCAAGTCAAGGAATTTCAGGGTGTAACTGTTCTTGCAGCATAACTTACCTTATCCTATTTACTCAAGTTTTGTGAGACAGGAGGGCATATAAAAGATAACGGCAGAGCAAAGAATAGGGCCTACAGGGAGGGGCTCACAATGCTGATTGCATGACCAAATAAAAACTTTTCATCATCCCGAACACAGTAGAATGTAGGGCCCTTTATGAAGTACTGTAATTATATAAAACAGGAAAATAATTCAGTTGAAAATGTTTTAAAAATGTATCTTTGGCCGGGTGCAGTGGCTCATGCCTGTAATCCCAGCACTTTGGGAGGCTGAGGCAGGCGGATCACCTGACATAAGGAGTTCGAGACTAGCCTGACCAACATGGAGAAACCCCATCTCTACTAAAAATACAGAATTAGCCAGGTATGGTGGTGCACGCCTGTAATCCCAGCTACTCGGGAGGCTGAGGCAGGAAAGTTGCTTGAACCTGGGAGGTAGGGGTTGTGATGAGCCAAGATCGTGCCATTGCACTGCAGCCTGGGCAATGAGAGAGAAACTCCAACTCAAAAAATAAAAAGCGTATCTTTGATCCTAGTGTTTGAGTCTAAATAAGTTTAATTAGTGAGGAAATAAGACTCTTCGGGAGATACTTCAGTGTACTTTGAAACGTTTTGTAGGTTGGCAGCACTGACCTTTTTTCATGTCAATATTATAGCTTCCTTTTGCCTTAATCCAGATGGGATTCCTCCGTCTACTCCCAGCAAATAGTCATAATTGTTATTGTCCTTTCACATGAAATGAAAGGAGGAAATTTTAAAAATGTGGAAGAGAGAGAAAGAAGAGAGAGGAAGGAGGGTGCAGGGAGAGAGAGATTTCTCAGCATTAAGGAGCAAATCGAAGAAAGATGAGAGGAAAATGAGTATAAATGACATATGTGTGTGAGAGAGAATAGCAAAAGAGAAATGAATTTAACTTAGAATAGAAACAGACATGAAGGTGAGAAGCATGTGCATGTATTTTCCTAGTAGGAAGATGGGATGGAGTGATGAGGGGACCAGAAAGTACCTGGACAGAGCACAGGTTTAATTCCCTTTTGTAATGCACCAAAAGTTGCCACTTCCCCAAACCAAACACCAGAGAGCAGTGTTGGCCTAGAGCCCTCTAGTTGCTGCCCAGCTGACTGCAAGGGGCTGTCAAACAGAAAGGCAGGGAGCCTTCTCTGCTATGACTAACTTTTGAAAGTCTGAAACACCAGTGGGATGATAGATTCCTTCAAAGGGGACTTAACCCACTACTGGAAGCTATGAGTATCAGATGATTAATTCAGGTACTCTGAGAGTTTTTGCAATTTATTTAACTTGAGAAGCCTCTAGTTAACTTACGATTGTTTTTATTGTTTTTACTGCTCCTGATGGCCTGAATTAAGCCTCAAAAACTAATTTGAGTAAGTTAACATTCAGTCAGCTTAAGCTGCGTATATATTAGAAAGCTATTGATCTTACTGGAATAATTATCACAATGGACAGCACCCCATCTTTAAAGTTTTCATGCAAGAATTTAAAATTTTACACAAAATAATGACTCATGCATAGCTTAATTGCAGGTGATATAAACATAATAATATATAAGGACTACAATGCTAAGAATAGAATATTAATATCTATGATCCATTTGAGCCAGACACTATGACTACTCATTTATGTGCAGTCTCACTTTTTTCTCCATGACAAACTTAAAAAGCAAGTACTATTTTATAAGTGAGGAAGTCAGAGCTTAAAGACATTATGTAACATGCGAGAATACTTTCTGAGCAGTGCCTTATAGCACAGCCATTATTCTAGAACAGATGCCACAACTAGCATTACTGTAGGACAGCACTTTATAGTTTAGAAACATTTTCAACCAGGCACGGTGGTTCATGCCTGTGTTCCCAGCACTTTGGGAGGCAAAGGTGGGAGGAATGCTTGAGCCCAGGAGAGTTCAAGACCAGCCTTAAGCAACATGGCAAGATCCATCTCCGATAAAGAAACAAACAAACAAATACTTTTACATACTTTATTTCATTTGAGGCAAATAGTCTCATAAACTCCCCCATCTTACAAATGAAGAAACTGATTCTTAAAAGGATAATTACTTCCTCAAAGTCACACACCAAAAAGCTTGGTTTTTGTTTGCTTGTTTTTACTGTACTACACAAAGTAACAAAATAATGAAAACCGATCTGCATGTTTTATACTAGGTTTTCTCAAACTTGTATAATGCTAATATTGGAATAGAATATATAGATTTCTATATGTGGAAGAATATATGGATTCTTTTAAAGAAATTTCTATATTTTCTAGTATCTCCAAGAATACATCAGAAGACTATCCATTGCTCACAGGACTCCATTTGATACTTAAGTTAGTACCTAATTCTATTTTTTAAAAAGTTATTTTGACATTACTGCTTAAGAAGATATTTTCCTAAATGCTAAAACAGAATGTTCAAAGGCTATCATCAAACTAAACACACAAAACATAACACTTCTCTTAGAATTTACAAAACCTGAAAATGGGAGTCAATTTAAGAAATATAACTTTACCCTAAATATCTCATTCAGTTAAATCTTAGTCACCCTTGCCATTAGTACAGGAGATCCAGATGAGCAGGTGTGGGTGGTTCTAGTCTTATCCATCACTACAGCTGAAAAAACACAGAACGTTTCACCAATGACAGTCAGTAGCATAATTTTCATTGGAGGACAACACATTGCTATTCCGAACCACATTTTTTTCCATTGGCAATAACTGTGGTTGTGAAGATGGGCAATCCAAAAGCGCTTCAGATAAATGGCTTGCCTGTTCTCTAGGAGACCAATGTTTGATTTTTTTTTTTTTTTTTGAGACAGAGTCTCACTTTGTCGCCCAGGCTGGAGTGCAGTGGCACCATCTCGGCTCACTGCAAGCTCCACTTTCCAGGTTCACGCCATTCTCCTGCCTCAGCCTCCTGAGTAGCTGGGACTACAGGCGCCCACCGCCACACTCGGCTAATTTTTTGTATTTTTAGTAGAGACGGGATTTCACTGTGTTAGCCAGGATGGTCTCGATCTCCTGACCTCGTGATCCACCCGCCTCAGCCTCCCAAAGTGCTGGGATTACAGGCGTGAGCCACTGCGCCCAGTCCCAATGTTTATTTTTTAAAAGATGCTATATATCCTGATTTTCAAAGCATCTATTTAACAAAACAATCTAAATGTTAAGTATAAAGTTAAATCCAGTGCTTCTTTGGGCTGTGCAGGTATGTCCTAAGCAATAACACATAAAGACTCACACTAAAAGGTGACATACGTACTTTAGTCACCTTATATGCCCAAAGGTAGATTTGGGGTTCCAGCAACAGAAATAAACCACTAATTTCATTTTTAGCTTGCTGGTCTTAAGATTACCATTTCAGTTTTGATAAAAACAGAGGTCAAGTCAGTAAGAAAGCAAGGTAAGGATTTTAACATCCTGCCTTATAAAATAGTTGCTTTTAGATGATTTTCACTGATCTGTCTCCATCAGTGGAGACAGGAAAGGCCACCAACAACCAAAAGTAAGAAGTTTTCCTAGTAAGTTCATCTGCTGGTTGTCAGGAGATATGCGGCCCCTCAGTTCAGGGCAGATACCAAGTGTAAGTCTGGGAGAGTTTGACTAGTAAATAAATATGTGAAAAAAATTGTCTTTTTGTTTGTTTTTCCAATTCATTCTTACTTTCAGTCTTCCTTTGCAATTAGCAGAGTTAGAAAATTCATCTTGGTCTTTAACCTATAGCAAATACACTAGTATAATATTTATGGGTTTTTTTTTTTTTTATTTGAAAGTCATTGACTTTGCTTAGCACTGTAAGTTAAAGTTCCTCAAAGAGGAATCATTTCCGACTATGTGCAATGTCACAAACTTCAGAGTATTCTGGAAACACATTTTAAAAATCACAATAGTTATATTTGAACTTGTAGCAAGGAATGCCATTCTGCCAAAAAATATGAAATCATTTGTTACACTGGCAGTTCAAGAGCATAATAATAAGATATTTATAATAGTTTTACTCTTGCTTTAAACTACTTTGAAATCCAATAAGAAAATGGCAAATATAAAAAAGTTTTTATTACATAAAAATTAGCAAGACAGGCATATGAAATTTATATTTAAATTTCAAGGGATATTTCTCTCAATTTAATAGTTAATAGTTAACTAAAAAGCTATTTAAAGTTATTTCCATAACACTAAAGAATGCTTTTTCCATATTTCTATATCAGTATTTAAATGGATGTGCATTAATATAATCACTTTACTCAATATAGATATGGCAGATTATATTTTGATGTATTAATCAAGCTTCCCCCAATATTTCCCTGTACACCTTTACCCTCTTTTATGTAATTAGTTAGACAATTCTGTCATTGCCTAAGAGAAAGCTTGACAGCAGAAAATAGAAAAGTAATCAGTTTTAGACTCCTGCATCTCAAAAAGGCAGCCATCGGGAAAGAAAAAAGAGCACCAGAGTTTGGATAAAACTTGACAGATAAGACACAGGCTACTCAGCCCCAGGCTTAAAGACTACCCAGGCTAAAGGGAAAGCAATGAGAACTCAGAGGTACGGAGACACCAAAGAAGGCATTTCCTTGTCTAGTCCCCTAGGTTAAGTGTGCCAGTAAGCAGCCTGTCAGCTTATCCAGCCTGTGATACCGGAACATTTCTCCCTTGCCATCTGGCAGGATGCTAAGCTATATCAGAAGAGAGCCCTGGTGGGACGCTGGAGGAGGATGGATCTTGTTTCCTGGCTCCAGTGATGCTCCTGTGTTGCCTTGCTGCGGCAGCTCATAGTAAACAGCACAGGTAGGACCCCGAGAGGTTGGTGCTAACCCCCAGTCAGATCCAGTGGTATCAACTCTGCGGGTAGCTCCCCAGAGAATTCCATGGAGCAATATCTAACTCGGGGTGGCCTCCCCTGGTCCCATGGAGGGTGCTACCCAGCACAACACCCACAAGTGCTGATTCCCAGCAAGTTCCAGGGCATAGTACCTCACTGTGGAGGGCTTGCCCAGGTCTCCCAGAGGGACACTTCGCTTCAGGTTTCTCCAGCATAGCACCTGACTAATTTTTCTGATCTTTGCAGTAAGGTCAGGACTTCGACCCAGCGTGGGAGTGTCTACTTCTATATTCGTTCCTTTCTTGGGTGCTCTGCCTCAGCCCTAGAAGTTATGACTTCTTTATGTGCTCTTCCTACATTCTTTAGATTTCTCTTCCCCTCCCTAGTAGATAATACTCATCATAGTTAATAATTCTTTATATTAAACCTTCCCTGTTGAAATTATGGTATGGTTTCTGACTAGACTCTCACTGATACAGATACAGGTTTTAGGAATGTCTCAGAAGAGCCCATACAGATAGCATTTGGGAAATGGTTTGATTGTGCCCTTGGAACTGAGTCCAGTGCTGAGTTTTGTTTGTTCCTTTGCTTGTTGCCAATAGGACATGGGATGCTAGTAATCCATGGCATGCAGTTGCATCACAATTAATCAGGTTATCATCCTGATGAAGTGCCAACTGAAGCAGGTGCCTTGGAAGCCCAAATAGCTGCTGTTCTTGACTGGCACACAGTAATGAAGGACACAGGACTACGGCACAGAATGGATTCTTCTGAATGCACTGGAGCACTTACAGAAAGAAAATGACAAGCTTGGGTCCTTTACAGCTCAGTTCAAGTCATGGTCTGAGACATGGAAAGATCCCATGACAGCCCTAAAAGAATCCATTGCTTTGTTCTGCTACAGTGCTGATATGGCTGATAATCGAAACTTAATTGAGCAGCTTACTAAATTACAAGGCCGGATGAAGTCACACATGCATCAAATTTCTCATGTGAAAGTTAGAAAAAAAAGAATTCTAAAACTTGGAATAGGAACATATTGTTGAGACCACCCAAGTAAAACTAACAATCCTGAAACCAAGGTCACTCTGAGCCTTCATAGCAATTAAAAATAGCTTGCCATTCTGGGTCTGAAAAGATGAGCCTTTCTTTGCTTGAAAACCCTATGATAACCTAATGTAGGACAAATGTCTTTAAAAGGGATGTTCATTTCCTCATGAGACCCAACACAATGAGGATCAAATCCATAACTAGGGTCCTATTTCAATATGATCCAGGGGAATTAGTATAAACTGTGACTCAGTAGGAAATAGGAAAAGAATTACAAGATTTTGCTATTACATTTCAGCAGCAACACAGAGAACATGTGCAGGAGTGGATTCTAAGAAGGATAGGCTGGGAAGGGTAAAACCTATAGCACTACATCAGGCTGAATTCATTGAAATGGGTGCATGTACTAGAGATTCCAGATTTCACATGTTAGTTCATGCAGCTGGAGGTAGTTTAACTGGTTGTTTGACTAAAACTTGTACTTAACCATGGTCTGTGTTTGATGAGGGTAAAATATCAGAGCATCTCTGGCATGTGGACGGGGGAATTCAAAGGCTCAGAGAGATGGGCTCACTGGGGTACATTTACCATGTGTGACTTGCACACCCACTCCCCAACCATATTCAGCAAGAACATCCAGAAGCCACTCCTTTTACTAAGGCATTGAGAAATACATTGGAGAGGAGAGCACTAGCATCCTTGATAAGCCCTGTGGTTGCTCTCCTTTGGAGGCCAGGTATGACACCAAACGATACATGATTTCAATGTATCCAGTTGGCAGGGGCCAACTGACAGCACTTGACCACCAATAGCAAACTGAGAGCATCTTTTATAAAGGGAAGCAGGGAGGTACTATTATTTAGAATGCTTAACCAACAGAGATCTTTGGTGGTGGTTAGTTGACTAGGGTGTTCCTGGAAAAGAAACAGATGGTCTGCCTATTAAAGTATTCCTTGATCAGTTTAACAGAAAAGAATATCTAGGTGTGGTAGACAGAAACCTGCCCTAAGTTGCCATTGCTACAGTGGAGAGTTACAGCCTCTCACACAGTTTCCAGATGCAAGTCAATTCAAAGACTCAAAGCCCCTTGATTAAGTGGAAAGCTGGGACCCCTTGAGGAAGGGCCCTGAAACATTAATACAAGTGCACACTATAAATCTTCCTCCAAAGGAGAATTGCAGCCATTTACTAGAGTGACTGTTTACTGGGGAAAAGGAAATACACAGGCTTTCAGCGAATACTAGACACTGGTTGCAAATTGACATCAAGATTCCTAGAGTCTTACAATATTACTGTGGTACACCATTTTTAATGATTTTTTTGCTTTGGGATGTTTTGGGTAGGGATGGGGGTTAGTTAAATGGATTATGAGCCCAATGGGCCAAGTTGGTCCATTTTACTTGTGGTATTTCTCTTCAGTATCTGGATATTTAGTTGGAATCACCACAACTGGCAGCTGACCGCATGCCCCATCGGTTCTCTGAATCTAGAGCAAGACGATGTTTATGTTTTGCTCGTGGATGTATCTCAAGTCCCTAGAATAGCATCTGGCACATAGTAGGCACCTAATAATTATATGTCAAGTGAGTGAATGAATGAATAAACCACAAAAGATATACAATTTGAGACTTCAAAATAATGTTGGCTTTCATGTCCAAAGGTCTTCTGCACTTCTTTGTCTAAAAAAAAATTTTTTTATTAACCATATGTAACAGAGTCTTCAAGTTGCTTATTTCTAGACATATTTCTGTCAATAATTAATAGTCATTTTTAGCACTATTTTCTCAGTGCTAGAAGTCACTGAGATTTACAAATAGAAAGTTTTAACAACTCTGGATTTTGTGTGGTTTTGACTTTCACTCTCTGAAAGGTCCTACTTTCAACCTAGCATCCTCAGAATTAATGGGTGGGCACTATTTTCCTCTTTCTTTCCTATAGTAAAGCTGCTTATGAGCAAAGAATCCTAACTCTGTCTCCACTTTCACCCCTACAGAAGGGCCATTTGTGTTGAAGTTTGGTTTTGGTTGGGCACTAACAGTAAGAGAGGATGTTAGGAATCACAGGAAAAATCCTATATATTTGCTCTTTTACCCTACTACCTTCCCAGCTCTGCTGCTAAAGTGTCCCCCCACATGTATGTAGTTGGGGAGGATAAGAACAAGTACTCAACTTAAAGTCCTATAAAATAGTTCTTCAGCAATATTAGCACCAAACTTGCATTTGAGATGAAAAAGAAATAAAAAGCTAGAACACTGACCTGTGTAATATAGATTATTTTGTGCAGCTGAATTAATATCTGCTGAATAGGATCGCTGATCTGACGTACTTTCCTCTGGGACACAGCAATTCCTGCTGATGCTGTGGGTGATAAATTTTGTAGTTAGTCAAGTTCTCTTTCAAACGTTATTATTAATGAAAAAATGAAGTAAAATTCTAACAATAATTTTAAAGTAAAGACTTCACCTTATCAGTGAGACAATATGCAGAGACCCTGTAGTACTTCAATATTTTATGACATGGAATAAACAATACTTTCCTTTTACTTCTCAGACTTCTAAGTAACACAATGATATTACCTGTAATAACATCTGAAAGACTGCTTATCGCTCGGACATTTTGCTGGCATTACAGCAGGCTGCCATCAGGAGTCGGCAGTGCCTTAGATACAGTGGCTACTGAAAAGCTATGCTTCAGACATGTATAGTTAAGAGGCTATCATGCTTTTAAATTTTAAATTCATTATGCCCTCCATGACATATTTTAAGACTAATTTTATCAAAACTATGAAACGTATACACTGAATAGACATTCTTACAGAGCAAAAAAAGAAAATTCTTTTAGCTAGAATTAAATAACTTTCAAACATTTGATTACTACAAATTGTAATTTTCACCTAGATTTCTCTCCAGGTCTAAGTGGGGCACATCTATAATTTATCCTGAATTCTCATCATACAGCCACACCACCTTCACAGTTTTCAGACTAATTTGGTGTCAAATTGTATGTTAGCTGCTTTCCCAGGGTCCTCTGTCATAGCCACAAACAGTCTGTTTTTAACCTGAGGACTATAAAACTATTTAAAGGAATGGCTTTTGTCTCCAGATTACCTACAAGGCCACCTCTGCCTCTTTTCACTCACAGAACCACACTGGATAAAACAAAAAGAGACTTCAGATAGATATGTGATGTGCATTATCTTCCTTCCTTTCTCTTCCTTCTCTTTCTCTTTCCCTTCCTCCCCTTAACCGAGAGTGTGCTTTCTGCAATAAAACTTTTCTTGCCAATTTCCTTTAAAAAAAAAAAAAAAGTTGAAAGTTCCAAAGACCCTCTTTTCTTCCCTTCACACATTGAGCCACTATGAAGTTAAACATGAAGAGTCATTGCTTTAACAACAGCTAAGCATTTTTTAAAATGCTTCTTTTATAAGCACTTTCTGAGAAAGCTTGCATATTTTACCATAAATATTTTGTTTTCAAGACATTTAAAGAGACCATTCAATGTAGTCATTTAAAAGAGTCAACTTGTTTTATTATAAGCATATGAAAATGTATAAAGACATAAAATGCAAAAAAGAATAAAATATAAACATTCAAAGAAACACTGCTTTCTTTACAGATATCTTTACTGAGTTAGTTTATAATTTAGCACAAGAAATAATCTAGTTCTAGCTCATCTCCAATTAATACCTTGTTTAAATGTTTGAAATTTAAAGAGTCTATATCCCATGGACACAATGTTTACTCCTTTTAATATCAATTATTTGATTATTAATATGAGGTTTAATAAATACCCTTGAGATAAAAATATAAAGAGGCAAATACAAAGAGTTAATGTAGCTCTAAAATAGAAAACAGAGAGCTGGATTGTCTGCTCCGTCTTGTGGAGATGGTCAAGTGTACACATGCCATATTTTCTACAGTAGTGCTTCTTGGAGACATAATTCTTAAAATATAACTGTTTGTCTAGACCCAAACCAAATACTAGACACTGTGTAACATGACCAAGTTGATGTTGCTACAGAAAAATTAACTTTGCATTTTCTGAAAATGGAGAGCTTGGTTTTTTTAAAATCATTTTTATACAAACTACTTTATGTTTTTGATTTCTAGATGTAACATTCATAGGTAAAGAGCTAAAATCTCACAGCATGGCAGAGAGTTCTTAGGTCTGTGATGACATTTTGAATGTGATATCACATAGGTTTGACTCTACCTTGCCACAAGAATGTGTCCATCTGTGGCCCTAAATACAAAAACAAAGAGTTAGCTAGAATGTCTGCCTTCTGAATTAATCAACTATCCAATTTTTTTAACTTAAAAATTATTTTTCTTGAGACCTTTTGATCACTACCCTTACAATCCCAAAACATCCTTGACTTTCGGAAATAATTTTGATTACTTAGTTATTAAAAAATAAAGTTAAAAATATTTAATTACACATGCCCCTATAAAAACAAGCAAGCAAACAAAAATGTTAGTATTACAAATGAGAAATGAGATTCAAGGCTCCTAGGAGCCACCATCCATCACAGCCACCTCCCCAGAAATAACTTGTGATATCAGAGTGGTGTATTGACTTCCACTCACTTTTCTATCCATTTACGTACATAAATGTATACTTCAAAACAGTGCTTTTCAAACCATACTTGAGTCCTGAAGCCAATGTTAATGAGTCATGATCAGCATTTTGAAAAATGGTATCAAATGAATTGGAACTAGATTTTAAAACTTCAGAGTACATTGGAAGGGTCCACTCAGTCAAGATATAAAATGTGTTTTCTATTGACAGTCATTTCCAAGCGTTTGAAAGCTACTATTATGGAAAATCTGTAGTAGTCTGTCCGTTCTCCCTTCCTCCTTTCCTCTTTCTCCCTTGCACTCTTCCTCTCTTCTTTCCTCCCTCCTTCCTTCCTTTCCTTTGTAAACAAACGGTGACACATCACATCACACAAACTGTTGTACAATTTGTTTTTTCACTTTTTTCACAGTCTGTCATGGAGATTGTTTATTATCAACATATGCTGTTCTAGCCCATTCTCTGTGACCACTGAAGACCACTATGTGTCCTGGATACACTGCCGTTTACATAGCCACTTCTGTCTTAGCGGACACTTAGTTTGCTTTCACTTTCTCATGATAATAAGTGATGCCGCAGTGAATATATACATGCTGCATGCCTCATTGTGCCTAAGTACAAGAGTTCTTTTAGGGTAGACACAGTGAAGTGAAATAGCTGGACCCAAGGATACATTGTAACAAATACATTTTTAAGTGGCTGAGTCAGTTTATACTCTGATCAGAAAAGAATCCATTTTTCTACACCTCAGTCAACATTATATATTATCAAACTTTTCCACTGTGCCAATCTGATTGTTTTTTGTATTTAACTAAATGCTATGGTTGCTGTACTTCTTTGGTAAATTTCTTGCTGGTATCCGTAGTTCTTTGTTCTTACTAATTTGTAAATGCTCTTTAGATATTCTGAATACTCATCCTTTTATTGAATTTTTAAAAAAATTGAGACGGGTCTCACTCTGTCACTCAGGCTGGAGTGCAGTGGCATGATCACAGTTCACTGCAGCCTCTGCCTCCTGGGCTCAAGCAGTCCTCCTGCCTCAGCCTTCCGAGTAGCTAGGACTACAGGCATGCACCACCATATTCGGCTTTTATATTCTTTGTAGAGACAGGGTTTTACCACATTGGACAGGCTCGTCTCAAACTCCTGGCCTCAAGTGATCCACCCACCTCGGCCTCCCAAAGCGTATTTTTATTCTTCATTTAAAGGTTATTAACTGCCAAGCATTTGGCAAGTATTAGCCGTATCATTTTATCTAGCTTTAAAAACATTCTCTCTCAGTAAATCTTTTAGATTAGCCCACTGAAAATACTACACTTCCTAATTGTTCACCAAAAAAAAAAAAAGCAGCATATATTTATATTACCAATTTTGTACTGAGAATATTTGTATTAAAATCATTTTTTATTAAAAAGACATCTATGAGGCTGATCACAGTTCACATGCAATGTCAGTCATATATAATATGCCCACAATCCATGATTAATATCTATGTGGTATTTCCTACAGCAAAAATATATACACAATATTTGGTCTCCTTAAAATTTAAATGAAATCAAAGTTTAAAATATTGAGATACTTTGTATTCTTTTATAGTTTTTATTAAAATAGTAAATTTGACTAGTGTTTTAAAACTTATAAGGAAACTACAAAATTTCTTATAAGAGGCAATTTACTTAAAAGCGTCAAAAAGTCATTACATAATTATATTTGCTGGCTTACCCTGTGGCAAGCATGACACTAAAGAGCTATTTGTTTCCCCTTTGCTGAGTTAGGTCAGAGGACTTGCAAGAAGAGCAGTCCTTCTTTTTTAGCAGGGACTTGGGTGAGACACTGGGAGGTGTTTTACGTATTTAGTCTCCTTTAATCCACAGAGGAGACTAAATGAGTAAAACACCTCCCAGGGCCTGTAAACTGTCTGCTCCTTTATTGGTGTAGATTCTATCCCCATTTTACAGATGAGGAGACTGAGTGCGATGGTCTAAACGCTTCTGAACCACCAAAATTCACAGGTTGAAATCCTAATCCCCAAGGCAATGGCATTTGGAGGAAGTGAGCTTGGGAGGTGATTAGGTCATAAGGGCGGAGGCCTCATGAATGGAATCAGCATCGTTATAAAAGAGGCCAGAGGGAGGTGGTCACCCCATTCTACCACGCAAGGACACAGCTAGAATGCGCCTCTGGTTACTGCAAATACAAAACAATATCTCCTTCCCATCCTGAAATATTATTTCTCTTCTTAAAAGGATTGCTACTTTTAACATGATGTTCTACCTATCTCTCTTAACATTTAATTAACTATTTTTGGAAAGCACGTTGATATAATAAGCTGGAAGCATTAGGTCTTTACAGTGATTGCTGTGCACTACATTCTCCTTTAGTATCTCATTGTATAATAAAATAGCCAAGTTAGTTGCCCATCTCTGGTGCTTTGACACGTGATTTATACTATATGTCCATTCTATTGAAACTATAATTCACAACATACACTTTGAAGCTGTTAATAACTACAAATGAAACCCAGAAAAGTGGGTTATACTGTGTTCTCCCAGTTGACCAAAACATGGTATCAATATATTATTTTTCTGAATTCTCTCAGCTAAGAATCAGGAACTTTTGGACAACTGGAGGAAAAAAAGGTTAAGGAAGGAAATCCGTGAAGAAGCAAAAAAATATTGTTTTCATGAATGGGGGGCCAAAACATACATGAGCTTCACTATATTGGACCAACAGTCTTGTCAAACTACAATACAAATTTACTCTCACCTCTTAACTATCATAACAATGAAATAAAGTAACATAATTGTAGTTCAAATTTATAAATGTTCAGCAATCAATCCCTGTGTCCCTGGTTAGATGAAGAATCTTGAACTCATAAGGATTACATGGAAGGTTTACCCAGACAACCATGGATGTGGGATAAAGAGCAGATTCAAATGTTACATTTGAGAAGACCAGGAAGAATTAGAAGGCCTTCAATAGCACAGGAAATGCATTGGGTGTGGGGGAAGTTGTGAGTGTGGGTTCTTAGAAGAAGGAATAATTTCAGCAAAGGGCGAAGTCAGCTAAGTGACAGCTGCAACTGAAGAACAGCAAAGTGTTCAGTTTAGCTGGTGTGCAGTACAATAAAAAAAAAAAAGTACAGTATGTATACAGCTGAAGAGGTAGCCAGGGACCATACACGATGGTGAGGAGAAATAAGGCTGATTTTCTTTCAGGAGAGGTCATCTCACTGGAAGACGCTCAAACGGTTGAAGTCAGAGGCCTGGCTTGCATTGTCTCTCTGCTAGGTACTAGCAATATGGTTTTCAGAAAGTCACAACGTCTTTGAGCCTTAGTTTCTTCATCTGAAATGGGAGCATGGTAAAAATGGGACTAGAACCAAGGGGGCTGAGGTCATACACGTTGTGGGGTAAATCAATCTACAGTGCCCAGTAGCTGTTTCCACGTGGGGAGCAGGAGCCAAGGATTGCTGAAACTTGGAACTGAGACACTGAGAATATGATGTGCCATCAGAAGAGAGAGGGAAGTGACAGAGGAGATGGTGCATGGATGATGGGTACTTCCCAACACAGACCAGCAGACCATTCTATAATCAGACAAAAATTGTTCGGAAGGAGCTTGGCAGTCTAGGTCTAGATGCCCCTGCTACCCCAGCCTCCGGTGGAGTTTCTCATGGAATAGCAGGAAGCTGAGTCAAAGCATCAGCTCCTTTCACCTCTGGGTGATCAGGCAACAAACTTTCTTTCATTTGAAACTTCACGAACAAGCTGTTTAAAGGCCAGACGCAAGGCTGCTTTGAAGTCCTTAACTCTTGAATTCTGGCTGAGCGTCTTTCAGGTAATGTGTCTTATATTCCTATAATGGGTAATGTCACAGTATATTTAACTAACAATCTACACCAATAAAGGGGCAGACAGTTTACAGGCCTGCAGTGTTAGAGGGTAACCTGCTGAAATTAATACACTGGTATGATTTTACACCCAGTCAAGAACTTGATCACAAAAATGATATCATTTTATTACCCTATAGAAGTTCTACCAGTCTTACGCTTAATTTAGCAATCTTATTTCAGCTTTTTTTCTTGCCTAACTACATAAATCTCTGTTCTTCAAATGCTCTTGAATCAGCTTTTTTGTCTTCCACCTGGTTCTATCATTAATGGGTTGAAAAAACTCGAACACTTGCTAAAGAATAACTTTAAGAATTGTGCTTTTGCACCCCAATATAAAAAATAATAAGTAGCTATATAAACAGAAAAATTTTTAATTGACACACTATATGAAACATCCCAAATAAATTACTGAATCCATACTGAGCACAGTCAATTAAGAATGAACAAGGTTCCAGCTATAGTGGAGGGTAGGCAGGTAGCCCAGAGAGAAGAAAGAGGCCTTTTGCTTTCAGGAGAGGGTAGTGCTGTAGTAACCATTATAGAATGGTTTGGACACAGCCTTAGTTGTATCATCATTTTTCTTGAAGAAAGGGAATTAACAGAAGCTTAATGACTGGTTCAATGATTAATACTCCCTTATGGTTTAAATGTACTCTGAGATCCTTAGAAAAAAATACTCCCCAGACAGGAGCCAACACATGGATAGAATCTTAGCTACTGGTGCTTACATTTCCACACAGGAATAATTTGGTTAGATGTCCATATGTATGTCCAAAATAGTATGGCTCATGTGTAAAAGACTCCACATTAACCTAAAGTCTTTGATATCCACGTTTCATCTTATAATTGGCTCTTCTGTCACCATCCTCAATCCTCAAATTGGTCAATGCAACAAACTAATTCAAAGCATATTTGTAAATACTTTTAACATTTTTTAAATCCACTATAAATTACTAATAATGGCAATTTGGCATTTGAGGGTGATGTTTCTCTCTGTTAATTCAATTATTTTGTACACCATGCTACAATCATCACCCAAGTCATGCTGACCTACCTCCCTTTACTCCTACCAGAGAGTGGGATACCTTTCAACCCTTACTTACTTTAGCCTTTCCTCCCAGGCAGAAACCCAAACGGCACAAGTGTGAACTGCCATTTAACAGCTGATATGCAATTTGGATTTAGGCTTGAATTGGAACCACCAGTAACTTTTGTAAGATGAGTATCCCTTTGAAAACACATTACCCTACAATGACCATGAAAAAAAATCTACATCTCCAAGAAGCATCCTCCTGGGACCTTATACAGAGTCGTTTGGCACCTCCCTTGGTATGAAGAATGAGGAAGCAAATAATCATTAGTAAAGGAAATTTCTTATCTCAATCTGAAATCTAAAAAATATATATGTATATATTTTAATATAATAAGTTTAAATAAAAATAAAATATTTTAAAAGTCTAATATAAAAGAAAATCAGTGATTCCCTCACTGCTTCAGATTACTTATGCAGTTGCTGTCAATACAATAGCAAAGACAAACAAGAGTTTATACAGTGATGGCCTAAATCAGTTACTCAATAAATAGTTTCCAAGGGCCTGATCTCAGAGGAAATACTCAAGATATTTATAGGCATACCTCATTTCATTGCACCTTATTTTATTGCATTTCAAAGATGTTGCTTTTTTTTAAGAAATTGAAGTTTTGTGTCAATTCTGCATTGAGCAGGGCTACTGGCCCCATTTTTCCAGTAGTGTGCATTTACTTCATGCCTCTGTGTCACATTTTGGTAATTCTTGCAATATTTCAAACATTTTCATTATTAGATCTGTTTTGATGATCTGTGATGACTGATCATGGATGTTACCATTGTAATTGTTTTGGGGCACCACAAACTGCACTCATATAAGATAGCAAACTGAATGGATGGACATTGTGTGTACTCTGACTGTTTCAGCAACCAGCCTTCCCCCTCTCTCTCCCTTCTTTGTAGGCCTTCCTATTCCCTGAGACACAATAATACTGAGTTTAAGCTAGTTAATAATCCTACAATGGCCTCTAATTGTTCAAGTGGAAAAAAGAGTCACATGTCTCTTACTTTCAATCAAAAGGCAGAAATGATAAAATTCAGTGAGGAAGGCATGTCAAAAGCCAAGATACCAGAAAGCTAGGCCTCTTGCATCAAATAGTTAGCCAAGCTGTGAATGCAGAGAAAAAGTTTTTGTAGAAAATTAGAAGTGCTACTATAGTGAACACATGAATAATAACAATGACAGCCTTTTGCTTATATGGAGAAAGATTTAGAAGCTAAAAGATCAAACCCGCCACAATGTTCCCTTAAGCCAAAATTGAATCCAGAGGAAGGCCCCAACTCTCTTCAACTCTATGAAGTCTGAGAGAGGTGAGAGAGCTGCAGAAGGAAAGTTGGAAGTAGCAGATGTTGGTTCATGCAGTTTAAGGAGAGAAGTCATTTCCATAACATAAAAATACAAGGTGAAGCAGCAAATACTGATATAGAAGCTGCAGCAGGATAAGATCTTATTATGATCCAGCTAAGATAACTGATGAAGATGGCTACACTAAACAATAGATTTTCAAGGTAGACAAAACAGCCTTTTATTGCAAGAAGGTGCCACCTAGGATTTTCATAGCTAGAGAGGAGAAGTCAAAGCCTGGCTTCAAAGTATGGGCTTACTCTCTTGTTAGGAGCTAATGCAACAGGTAATCTTAGGTTGAAGCCAATGCTCATTGACCATTCCAAAAATACTAGGCTAGGGCCCTTAAGAATTTTACTAAATCTATTCTGCCTATGCTCTATAAATAAAACAACAAAGCCTGGATGACAGCAGTCTATCTATTGAATATTTTAAGCCAATTCTTGAGATCTACTGCTCTGAAATAAAGATTCCCATCAAAATATTGATATTCATTGACAAAATACTTGGTCATCTAACAGCTGTGATGAGGAGGTACAGGATATTAATGTTGTTTTCCTTTTCTTTTTTAAGATGGAGTCTTGCTCTGTCACCCAGACTGGAGTGCAGTGGCGTGATCTGGGCTCACTGCAAGCTCCACCTCCCAGGTTCACGCCATTCTCCTGCCTCAGCCTCCCGAGTAGCTGGGACTACAGGCACCCATCACCACGCCAAGCTAATTTTTTGTATTTTTAGTAAGGATGGGGTTTCACCGTGTTAGCCAGAATGGTCTCAATCTCCTGACCTCATGATCTGCCAACCTTGGCCTCCCAAAGTGCTGAGATTACAGGCGTGACCCACCACACCTGGCTATTAATGTTGTTTTCATGCATGCTAACACAACATCCATTCTTCAGCCCAATGATCAAAGAGTCATTTTGACTTTTAAGTCCTATTATTTCATAAATTCATTTCATAAGGCTATAGCTGCCATAGACAGTGATTCCTCTGATGAATCTACGCAAAGTCTATCAAAAGCCTCCCAGAAAGGATTCACTATTCTAGATGCCATGAAAAACATTTATGCATTTTAGCTCCAGATCAACTCCAAGAACAAACTAGGAATCCTGAGAGGACTCACAGACCCTCTGAAGGAAGCAGACTGCTCCTGTAGGATGTGGGAGACACCCCAAATGCTCAGCAGCAGCAAGATCTGCCCAAGGAGAGTCTGAGCTCAGGTACAGCTCTGCCCCCAACGGATGGTCCTTTCCTACCCACTCTGATAGCGGAAGACAAAGGACGTATAATCTTGGGAGTTCCAGGGCCCTGCCCATCGCCAGTCCCCCTCCATACTACCATAGCTGATGCTCTTTGGAAAATACCAGCTCCTGGGAGGAGGCCAACCAGCACAAAAATAGAGCATTAAACCACCAAAGCTAAGAACCCTCATGGAGTCCATTGCAACCCCCACCCTGCCACCTCCACCAGAACAGCCACTGGCATCCATGGCTGAGAGACCCATAGATGGTTCACATCATGGAACTCTGTGCAGAAAACCCCCAGTACCATCCTGGAGCTGGGTAGACTTGCTGGGTGGCTAGATCCAGAAGAGACACAACAATCACTGAGCTTCAGTTCACAGGAAGCCACATCCATAGGAAAAGGGTGAGAGTACTACATCAAGGGAACACCCATTGGGACAAAAGAATCTGAACAACAGCCTTCAGCCCTAGACATTCCCTCTGATAGAGCCTACCCAAATAAGAAGGAACCAGAAAACCAACCCTGGTAATATGACAAAACAAGGCTCTGCACCACCCCCAAAAAACCACACTTGTTCACCAGCAATGGAGCCAAACCAAGAAGAAATACCTGATTTACCTGAAAAAGAATTCAGGAGGTTAGTTACTAAGCCAGTCAGGGAGGAACCAGAGAAAGGCAAAGTCCAGTGCAAGAAAATCCAAAACACAATACAAGAAGTGAAGGGAGAAATATTCTGGGAAATAGACAGTTTAAAGTAAAAACAATCAAAAATTCAGGTAACATTGGACACACTTATAGAAATACAAAATGCTCTGGAAAGTTTCAGCAATAGAATTGAATAAGTAGAGCTCAAAGACAACGTCTTCAAATTAACCCAATCCAACAAAGACGAAGAAAGAGGAATAAGAAAATATGAGCAAAGCCTCCAAGAAGTCTGGGATTATGTTAAACAACCAAGCCTAAGAATAATTGGTGTTCCTGAGGAAGAAGAGAATTATAAAAGCTTGGAAAACATATTTGGGGGAGTAATCGAGGAACACTTCCCTGGCCTCGCTAGAGACCTAGACATGAGAAAACAAGAAGCACAAAGAACACCTGGGAAATTCATTGCAAAAAGATCATCACCTAGGCACATTGTCATCTATTATCCAAAGTTAAGACAAAGGAAAGAATCTTAAGAGCTGTGAGACAGAAGTGCCAGGTAGCCTATAAAGGAAAACCTATTAGATTAATAGCAGATTTCTCAGCAGAAACCCTACAAGCTAGAAGGGATTGGAGCCCTATCTTCAGCCTCCTCAAACAAAACAATTATCAGCCAAGAATTTTGTATCCAACAAAATGAAGCATCGTATATAAAGGAAAGATACAATCTTTTTCAGACAAACAAATGCTAAGATAATTCACCACTACCAAGCCACCACTACAAGAACTGCTAAGAGGAACTCTAAATCTTGAAACAAATCCTGGAAACACATCAAAATAGCATCTACTTAAAGCATAAATCACACAGGACCTATACAACAAAAATATAAGTTAAAAAGCAAAAACAAAAAACAAGAAAACAAAAGTGCACAGGCAACAAATAGCACAATGAATGCAATGGTACTTCACATTTCAATACTAACATTGAATGTAAATGGCCTAAATGCTCTGCTTAAAACATACAGAACCACAGAATGGATAAGAACTCACCAACCAATTATCTGCTGTCTTCAAGAGATTCACCTAACACATAAGGACTCACAAAAACTTAAAGGGGTGGAAAAAGGCATTTCATGCAAGTGGACACCAAAAGTGAGCAAGGTAGCTATTCTTATATCAGACAAAACTAACTTTAAAGCAACAGCAGTTAAAAGAAACAAAGAGGGACATTATATAATGGTAAAAGACCTTGTCCAACAGGAAAATATCACAATCCTAAACATATATGCACCTAAAAACTGGAGCTCCCAAATTTATAACACTAATAGACCTAAGAAATGAGATAGACAATAACACAATAATAGTGGGGGACTTCAATACTCCACTGACACAATTAGACAGGTTATCAAGACAGAAAGTCAACAAAGAAACAATGGATTTAAACTATACCTTGGAACAAATAGACTTAACAGATACAGACAGAACGTTTCATCCAACAATCACAAAACATACATTCTATTCAACAGTGCATGGAACTTTCTCCAAGATAGACCATATGATAAGCCATAAAACGAGCCTCAATAAATTTTTAAAAATTGAAATTATATCAAGCACTCTCTTAGACCACGGTAGACTAAAACTGGAAATCAACTGCAAAAGGAATCTTCAAAAGCATGCAAATACATGGAAATTAAATAACCTGCTCCTGAATGAGCAATGGGCAAAAACAAAATCAAGACGGAAATTTAAAAATTCTTTGAACTGAGTGACAATAATGACATAACCTATCAAAACCTCTGGAATACAGCAAAAGCAGTGCTAAGAGGAAAGTTCATAGCCCTAAATGTCTAATCAAAAAGACTGAAAGAGCACAAACCGACATTCTAAGGTCACACCTCAAGGAACTACAGAAACAAGAACAAACCAAACCCAAATCCAGCAGAAGAAAGGAAATAACCAAGATAAAAGCAGAACTAAATGCAATTGAAACAAAAAATATACAAAAGATATAGGAAACAAAAAGCTAATTCTTTGAAAATATAAATAAAATTGATAGACCATTAGCAAGATTAATCAAGAAAAGAAGAGAGAAAATCCAAATGACCTCACTAAGAAACAAAACAGGAGATATTACAACTGACACTACTGAAACACAAAAGATCATTCAAGGTTACTATGAACACCTTTATGCACATAAACTAGAAAACCTAGAAGAGATGGATAAATTCCTAGAAAAATACAACCCTCCTAGCTTAAATCAGGAAGAATTAAATACCCTGAACAGACCAATAACAAGCAGCGAGATTGAAATGGTAATTTAAAAATTATCAACAAAAAAAAGGGTCCAGAACCAGAGGGATTCACAGCAGAATTCTACCAGACATTCAAAGAATTAGTACCCATCCTTTTGATACTATTCCATAAGATAGAGAAAGAGGGAACCCTCCCTAATTCATTCTATGAAGCCAGCATCACCCTAATACAAAAACCAGGACAGATTATAACCAAAAAAGAAAACTATAGACTGAAATCCTTGATGAACATAGATGCTAAAATCCTTAACAAAATACTAGCTAACCAAATCCAACAACATATCAAGAAGACAATCCACCATAATCAAGTGGGTTTCATACCAGGGATACAGGGATGGTTTAAAATACACAAGTCAATAAATGTGATATACCACATAAACAGAATTAAAACCAAAAATCAAATGATCATCACAACACATGCAGAAAAAAAGCATTCAACAAAATCCAGCATCCCTTTATGATTAAAACTCAGCAAAATTGGCATACAAGGGACATACCTCAATGTAATAAAAGCCATCTATGACAAACACACAGCCAACATAATACTGAATGGGGAAAAGTTGAAAGCATTCTCTCGGAGAACTGGAACAAGACAAGGGTGCCCATTCTCACCACTCCTCTTCAACATAGTACTAGAAGTCCTAGTCAGAGCAGTCAGGCAAGAGAAGGAAATAAAGGGCATCCAAATCAGTAAAGAGGAAGTCAAACTATCACTGTTTGCTGACAATACGATCATTTACCTTGAAAATCCTAAAGACTCCTCCAGAAAGCTCCTAGAACTGATAAAAGAATTCAGCAAATTTTCCAGATGCAAGATTAATGTACACAAATCAGTAGCTCTTCTATACACCAACAGCAACCAAGTGGAAAATCATGTAAAAATATAAATACTGGCTGGGCATGGTGGCTCACACCTGTAATCCCAGCAGTTTGGGAGACTAAGACGGGCAGATCACGAGGTCAAGAGATCGAGACCATCCTGGCCAACGTGGTGAAACCCTGTGTCTACTGAAAATAAAAAAAATCAGCTGGGCATGGTAGCACGCACCTGTACTCCCAGCTATTCGGGAGATAGAGGCAAGAGAATCACTTGAACTCGGGAGGCGGAGGTTGCAGCGAGCCAAAATTGCACCACTGCACTCCAGTCTGGCAACAGAGTGAGACTCTGTCTCAAAACAATAAATAAAATAAAAATACTAAGAATATACCTAACCAAGAAGTCGAAAGACCTCTACGAGGAAAACTACAAAACACTGCTGAAAGAAATCATAGCTCACACAAACAAATGGAAACACATCTGATGCTCGGGGATGAGTAGAATCAATACTGTGAAAATGACCATACTGCCAAAAACAGTCTACAAATTCAATGCAATCCCCATCAAAATACCACCATCATTCTTCACAGAATTAGAAAAAGCAATTCTAAAATTCATATGGAACCAAAAAGGAGTCTGCATAGCCAAAGCAAGACTAAGCAAAAAGAACAAATCCAGAGGCATCACACTACCTGATTTCAAAATACACTATAAGGCCATAGTCACCAAAACAGCATGGTACTGGTATAAAAACAGGTACATAGACCAATGCAACAGAAAAGAGAACCCAGAAATAAACCCAAATACTTACCAACTGATCTTCAACAAAGCAAACAAAAACATAAATTGGGGAAAGGACACCCTTTTCAACAAATAGTGCTGGGATAATTGGCTAGCCACAAGTAGGAAAAGAAACTGGATCCTCATCTCTCACCCTATACAAAAATCAACTCAAGATGGATTAGGGACTTAAACCTAAGACCTGAAACTATAAAAATTCTAGAAGATAACCTTGGAAAAATCCTTCTAGAGGTTAGCTTAGGCAAGGATTTAATGACTAAGAAACTAAAAGCAAATGCAATAAAAACAAAAGTAAATAACTGGGACCTAATTAAACTATAGAGCTTTTGCATGGCAAAAGGAACAGTCAGCCGAGTAAATAGACAACCCACAGACTGGGAAAAAGTCTTCACAATCTATAAATGTGACAAAGGACTAATATCTAGAATCTACAACAAACTTAAAAAAATCAGTAAGAAAAAAAATCCTATCCAAAAGTGGGCCAAAGACATGAATAGACAATTCTCAAAAGAAGAGACTCAAATGGCCAATGAACATATGAAAAAACATTCAACATCACTAATGAGCAGGGAAATGCAAATCAAAACCACAATGCGATACCACCTTTCTCCTGCAAGATGGTCATAATCAAAAAATCAGAAAACAGTAGATATTGGCATGGATGCGGTGATCAGGAAACACTTCTTCACTGCTGGTGGGAATGTAAACTAGTACAGTCACCATGGAAAATAGTGTGGAGATTCCTTAAAGAACTAAAAGTTCTTTAAGCCAGCAATCCCACTACTGGGTATCTACCCAGAGGAAAAGAAATCATAATACAAAAAAGATACTTGCACATACATGTTTGTAGCCACAATTCACAGTTGCAAAATTGTGGAACCAACCCAAATGCCCATCAACCAATGAGTGGATGAAGAAACTGATATATATATATATATATCATATATATATTTATGATGGAATACTACTCAGCCATAAAAAAAGAAATGAATTAACAGCATTTGCGGTGACCTGGATGAGATTGGAAACTATTATTCTAAGTGAAGTAACTCAGGAATGGAAAACTGAACATCATATCTTCTCACTGATATGCGGGAGCTAAGCTATGAGGATGCAAAGGCATGAGAATGATACAGTGGACTTTAGGGACTTGTGGGGAAGAGTGAGAAGCGGGTGAGGAATAGAAGACTACAAAAATGGTGCCGTGTATACTGCTCAGGTAATGGGTACACCAAAATCTCACAAATCACCACAAAAGAATTGTATCCCAATGACTTATGGAAAAAGTTTTTAAAAATTAAAAAAAAAATGATTAATGGTCAAAATATCAACAGTAACAGGAGTTTGGAAGAAGTTGGTTCCAACTCTCATGGATGACTTTGAGGGGTTTAAAACTTCAGTAGAAGTAGTAATTGCAAATGTAGTAGAAACAGCAAGAAAACTAGAATTAGAAGTAGAGACTGAAGATGTGACTGAATTGCTGCAGTCTCATGATAAAACCTGAATGGATGAGCAGTTGCTTCTTAGGGATGAGCAACAAAAGTGGTTTCTTGTGATGGTATCTACTCTTGGTAAAGATGCCATGAACATTGTTGAAATGGCAACAAACAATTTAGAATAGTCTCTAAATTTAGTTCATAAGCAGCAGTAGGTTTCAGGGGACTGACTCCAGTTTTTGTAAGAAGTTCTACTATGAGTAAGATGCTACCAAACAGCATTGTACGCTACAGAGAAACTTTTGTGAAAGACTGAATTGACTGAGCAAACTTCATTGTTATCTTATTTTACAAAATTGCTACAACCACCCCAATCTTTAGCAACCACCAGCCTGATCAATCTGCAGCCATCTACATGGAGTCAAGACCCTCCACCAGCAAAATGATCATGACTTGTTAAAGTCTCAGATGATCTTTAGCACTTTTTAGCAACAAGGCATTTTTAATTACAGTTATATATGTTTTAGACATAATGTTATTGTGCACTTAATAGACTTAATATAGTGTAAACATAACTTTTATGTGCATTGGAGAACCAAAAAAATTCATGTAACATGTTTAATTGTGATATTTGCTTTATTGCTGTTGGCCGGAATGGAAACTGCAGTATCTATGAGATACGCCTATATCTATAAAAGCTGCAAAGAAGATGCTTACAGTCTGGTTGGAAAACATAACTAATACTTCACAAATCCCAACAATGTATATAATTATATGCCAAGTTATATAGTATAGACTAGTATCATAGAAGTTTTGGCTAAAATTTGTGAGCAAATTTTTGTATGATTAAAAATGCTACGCAACATAATAAAAGAAGGTATGTACCTAAATCACTTTGGCAATTGTGAAGATGAGTTTTAAGTACTTGATGTTAATAATTAACTTGAAAGTAAACTACTAAAAGTTGTTCATATAAGGACAACTAGAATGTTAGCTATGCTTTCTAGAATATTTGAGAAAAAAAATTGACAATTTGATTTAGATCTGCCTTTACTAACAAAATGGAAGCATAAAAAAAGATTCATAGTCATCCAATAAGAAAACATAATTAAGGGCCCAGAAATATAAAGTGACAATTTCTATTAAAAATGCAGCACACAAGAATATCCATACATCGGTTCAGTGCCTGGGTGTCATGTGCTGTCTAAATAAAAACCTGAGCAAGGAAGGGGAAAATGTCAGCGTTAATTGGTCAAATTAGGCCATATTTTTAGTTGACATTACATTTGCACTTGACAATTTAGGTTTGACCTACACACCCAAAAATTTACATTTGACCCACACTAAGAGAATCCATACCATTATAGTAGGTACTTGACAAAGAACATGTTTCCTGTGTTATATTTTTGTATAATTTAATTTTCACCAATATATACCATTTCTCTTGCCTTGAAAGGAAATGATTGTTTCTTTTTTTATACAAGACAGACCTGAGACCTTTTTCCCCAGTTCCAAATACTTGGTAATATTCAGTTATTTGATTAACTGATTTGACTGTATAGGCCACAGAATCAATCTATTTTTGAAGAACTGAGTTTCCCAAGGCATGGGACACCTACACAGCCTAATTTCATTAGTAGGTATATCAGGTATTAAGTAGTTCAGTAGGAAAGGTATTCCTTTTACAGTTTTCTTTCTGTTGTTTATATCAAGGATTAAGTTTCAGTATCATGCAAGCATGTTTTCACCATTTCTCAAATATGAGGCAATGCTCCTTTACAGCAAAGACAACAGACCTCAGGATAAGCAGACAACAGTATCTACTTGGAATTTAATGTTGTCTTTCTTAGATTTGTATTTACTTTTACAATGGTCATCTACTTATGGCAAGTGATACTATACTGGTTCTCATTTACAGAAATAATAACAACTTTCCTCTAAAAATGAATTTAAATTGAGTTAGTCGATAGAAAGAAAAATATTAGGGAAATAATAGTACATATAGTTCTCAGATATAGGCAAATTTGTACCATGGTAATAATTCACTAGTGACTAAAATTGGGAAAACACAGCTAAAATAATTAACGTGTTAAAAATGTTTCTTCATTCAGTTATTCATATTAATTACTGTTAATATTTTCATTTGTATAATATATGAATTCCTAAGTTGTCTACTGGCAGGGAATTGCAATCTATTATTTAATTCAAATAATTTGTAGAAAATAAATTATTGATACAATTTAGTTAGTATTAAAAGATAGAACAAGGGGATTTTTAATACAAGTAAGATAAAACAGTTTCATTGTTATTTGTTCTAGAAGAGTTTGGAGGTACTGCTGTTATTACCACGACATGAACCTAGAAGTTCAGCTTTTAGGAGTACCACACAGGCAAGATCATATTACAATATAGCCACTTGGCACTCTAAAATAATGGTTCTAACCCTGTATTCTGCCATAATACATGGAAAATAATGGTCACATACTAGATATATTCCTGGGGGAATGCCCTGATTTTGGCAAAATTCTCCCCTTTCTGCTATTTTTTCCAGAACATTTAGGCAATACAGGGCTGTAAATGTTGGTTATGCGTAAGTTCCAACATGTTCCCTTCTATCCAAGAAAGCAAAACCAAATGTTAAGTAAATGAAAAAACACTAATATAATCAGCTTATTTAACAATAAAAAATAAATCATTCACAAATTTAAGTGTTTTACCTATTTTTCACAACAAATACTTAAGGTATAACTCACTACTGACAGGACCAATAATGTCTCATGACACCTTGGTCCAAACGTACTACTTTATTGTTGGAATACCAGATTAATGTCACCTCTTTATACTTTAGTTAAGACAGAGATACCAAAGTAATGACTGGATTAGAGCATGATTTGCAGATGCAGTGACCTAAGTGAATGATACTGGCACCAGCTCTTTATAATTTGATAAAGCAACCAATCATCCAAATTTACTTGCAACACTTAAAGGTAGGAGTTTTTTAATTAATGGAAAAAACCTTCATATTAAGGTTGAGAAAAATAAAGTTCTCATTTTCTGACATGAAAGTAGAATAATTCTCAGGTGGTAACCCAAATATTCCCTTGTGAATTAATGTGTTCTACAATATCAGTAAAACCTAACCGCTCCTTTTATGTATAAAATGTAGCACTCACTGATAACAGGCCAGGAGTGGTGGCTCACACCTGTAATTCCAGCACTTTGGGAGGCTGAGGTGGGTGGATTACTTGAGGTCAGGAGTTAGAGACCAGTCTTGCCAACATGGCGGAACCCCGTCTCTACTAAAAATACAAAATTTAGCCAGGCATGGTAGTGGGCACCTGTAATCCCAGCTACTCAAGAGGCTGAGACAGGAGAATTGCTTGAACCCAGGAGGTGGAGGCTTCAGTGAGCTGAGATCGCACCACTGCACTCAAGCCTGGGCAACACAGTGAGACTCTGTCTCAAAAAAAAAAATGCTTTTGTGTATTCTGATACAAGTTTTAACAATATATGTATCAGCAGAGTTTAAAGAATTAGATGATATAGCAAACTGTAGGGATAAGAAAGAAATGTATGTAAACTGGGCCATAATGAAAACAGTTTGTTTAAAGGTCCACAGATCTGATCAGTGTCACTGACATAAAATCAAGTCTTGCACTGAACTAAGTCAGCATACTGTTCAGGAAAAATAATTTCTAATATGGATTAAAACAGAACTGCCAATTGCTTACATACATATGTGTGTCCCATTCTTGTTGTTATAACATCAGTTAATAACAATCATCTTAATTTCATAATTATATTTTGAACTTACCTTTGCCAAAATAACAGAAGCAGAGCATGGTCAACATGATAGTTTCAGGCATCTTAATAAAACCATCATTTTTGGCATCTATGCTGACATTGCAATGGCCCCAAACTGTCAATAACTCATCCAAAGCAAATTTAATAAATGTGGAGACATGGGCTAATATTACAGTCAGTTTGCCTATATTCACTATGCACATTAGCTCTACAAAAGAATGTGAATCAAGGAGGCTGAGGTGAAAATACCATTAAATAATAATCCCAAATTAACCAATAGTAAAGTAGAACTCTATGTTCAAGAGTTGTACACTCACACACATGATAAAAGCATAATCATTAAACTTTTTTCTGAATTGTCTAGGTTTAGCTAAAAATTTTAATGTTACTGATGGACTTTGGTCCTCTTTAACAAAAATGAGAAACATTAATTAACACACTCTTCCCAAACCTTTATTATAAACTTTTATGTTTAAGTATCTATAATTTTTCAATTATTAGGGAAACAATGTGATATGTCATTTTAATCGTGGGTGGATCACCTGAGGTCAAGAGTTCAAGGCCAGCCTGGCCAACATGGTGAAACCTCATCTCTACTAAAAACACAAAAATAGCCGGGCGTGGTGGCAGGCACCTGTAATCCCAGCTACTCAGGAGGCTGAGTTAGGAGAATTGCTTGAACCTGGGAGGTAGAGGTTGCAGTGAGCCGAGATCGTGCCACTGTACTCCAGCCTGGGTGACAGAGTGAGATTCTGTCTCAAAAAAAAAGAAACATAAATAAATAAAAAATAATTATTTGTGTAAGGGTATAGGAGATAGAAAAAATATATGACTTACTCTCTTCATTCTACATGTATCATGTAGGTGTGGAGTTTACAGAAATACCTTTGTAAAACATGGTTACTATTTTTTGTTTGTAGGTATGTACTTGAAGCATCAGTAGGTCAACTGGCTAACATTCCCACCATGGCAGAAATGCAAATTTTGGAAAAAACAGCCTATAATATTTCAATCAACAGTGAACACAGAAGGCATTTTGTTATCATCAAATTGCCAAACTAATAATGGTGAACAAACAAGGCAGAATTCTCCTGCTGTTTGTATCAAAATTACCACCCAAGCATCGTTCAGACATCTCAGGTCCAACTATAATTCTGCATTTGCCCATTATGTGCTTTACATCAATGTGATCTAGTAAGTACTACCATGGTCTTTGAGATTTCGAAGAATCACAGCAGGAAGGCTATGGGACTGCCACCCTGTCACTAACTCGGCCTCTAGTTCCTTAATGTGGGCCCTGAGCATGAGGGGTGGCACTTTCAGAAGCAGGTCAAGAGGCAGCAATGCTGAAGAAATAAAAGGGGGAAAGATATGAAACTGTAACATAAATTACATTGAATTTTAGAGAGCTGTGTTTGATTTTATTGCTACCAACACAAAGTTACCTGGTCTTGGTCTTGATCCTGTTCCTCCAGTGAAGTCCCTGAAAATAGAATTACAGGCCATTAGAATGACTTGTTCAACTTGGATTTGACAAACTAAGAGCCTACATCTTGCTATGGTCTACATTATAAAGATTAATAAAGATTATTTTCCCTCAAGATGCTCTCAAGAGTTTAATTAAGAGGGAAATAAATATATCACAACACACAGTACAATTGACATTCTACTGACAAATGGCAGAATCATCCCACCACAGTTGTTTTTTAGGCTCTAAGTATGACTAAGAACCTAAATCGTACGATCCTGAATAATTTTCTTGTTACACTTAAACTCGAAATATGATTTTGCACTAAAAGGATATAAGATTTAAAGTGTTATATACAATATTTTCTATGATTTTTCCTGCTCTATTAAAACAAAACAAAACACCTTATACCTCTTCCTATAAAATGTTTTTTGCATTGATGATAACTATATTTCCTAAAGTTGTCAGTGTTATTAACATCCCTTGTTTGCCTTGGAGGTGGCCTTAGACCCTACCAGGGATATCTGTAAATCACCTTCAGCCTTTTTTTTCACTGTACCCTAGAACCAATGTTTTGTTTGTTTGTTTGTTTTTTGAGACGACTCTCGCTCTGTAATCCAGGCTGGAGTGCAGTGGCACGATCTCAGCTCATGGAAACCTCCACCTCCTGGGTTCACGCCATTCTCCTGCCTCAGCCTCCCGAGTAGCTGGGACTACAGGCACCTGCCACCATGCCCGGCTAACTTTTTTGTACTTTTAGTAAAGACGGGGTTTCACCATGTTAGCCAGGATGGTCTTGATTTCCTGACCTCGTGATCCACCCACCTCGGCCTCCCAAAGTGCTGGGATTACAGGTGTGAACCACCACGCCCAGCCTAGAACGAATTTTTTAATAGTTTTCTGGAATGAAATAAGAAACATCTGTGCCCTGACAAGTTGTAAGAATCATTCTTAAACTTAATGCAATCCAACAAAAAAGGCACATGATAGGTATTTGTTAAGTAGGAATAAATACAGGAATTTAAATACAAGTAAACATGGCTGATAAGTCTCTTGTCCCAACCCTTTTGTTTTAATCATAGATTTTTTGATACATGCATGCAACACCTACCTGTGTTATTAAGTGTAACAAAATTGGCGCTCATTTACCTACCACCCAAGTTAAACACTAGAATAATACCAAAATCTTTGTATCCACTTACGAGTTTCTTCCCTGTTCCTTTCCATTCCCTCTTGATCCTCACCAGGGTAGCACTCTCTGGATCCCATAATATATTCTGTTCCATTCTGAGCTCAAGGTTCCAGAGCCTTGAAAAGTAAATGGAACCTGCCAGCCTTTAACAGTTTATATACTTTCCCTAACCCTGAGATAAGGGGCATGTTTAAAAAAAGAAATGAAGCTGATCCTGCCCTCAGAGAGTCTGAAAAGAGACATGGTCACAGCAGTGCCCATGTGCAGGCAGGACAACCTCAGGGCTGAGCTGAGAAGCAGAGCATCTGTTCCAGCTCCTCGTATGCCTGCACAAATGCATGTATGCCAGATCCCAGCGAATGCTTTCCGAATAACTTTGCCCCTTAGCCTTCTAGATGAGGCTAGCACTGTCTAATAGAAACCAATTGTAAGCATCAAACATAATTTTTAAGTTTTCTGGTAGACAAATTTTTAAAAAAGTAAAAAGAATATGGTGAAATAAATCTATTTTATTTAATCAAAAATATCCAAAATATTATTTCAACATATAAAAATTGAGATATTCAAACTTCTTATTTAGCTTCTAAATATTTTGCAGGATGGGTTCAACAAAGAAACCCAGAAAAATCCTAAACAAATTAGATTGCAAATAACTTTAGCTTTACTTAATGTTCTTTAAAGAATTATAAATACATTTTGGTATTGTCTCCTTTTAATTCAGAGAAGCCCCGGGGATTACCTGGGAGGGAGTTAAAAGTTATGAATTTTCTCTCCTCTTATTTGGCATAAATCAAAGGCTGTCTTTTATCATTTATTTTCTTCTGAAGTCTGCCCTTGTCTTTGCATTTCACTGTGAGCTCCCTGAAGGAAGAGAGCTTGTCTTAAACAAACCTGTGTTCCCTGGTAGCATGTCACACTGTATTACCACATTTCATGGCACAATTTTGCGAATGTTGCTTTAGGTCAGGTCCTGTTCACCTTGGAACACACTTTCCAAAACATCAACTTCAATGTATGGGCCATTTTCCATATCCACCTGTTGACTTGGTCATAACCCCAAGTTAAAGCTTGCTCTATATCCCTGTTTCAATGATCTTCAGATTAAACTTTGCCTTTCTGCTGATTCTAGCTTACACAATTTGTTTTAAAGCATTTAGTTAATGACTAACTTTTTAAAAACCATCTCAAGCTCTAAAAGATACAGACCATATTGGGTTTTTGTTTGTTTTTGAAGGGGTGGACATCAACCAATTTGTGCAAATAAGACAATTTTCCATGGATCCTTTCAAAAAAAGAGTAGAACTATTTTTGACAGGGCCAAGATACCTACATTCATCGGATTGGAAATTTTCATTTTAATATAAAATTCACTTAATTAGGAGTACAACATATGTCATAATTTACTTTTGAACTAAAATACTTGCTTTGTTAGTGATAGAAAGTCAGTAAGTGGGGAAGGTTGGGTACTAGCAAGCCCTAAAGATCCTTTGGAAGATCTTCTAACTCAGATCTCCAGTCCCCACAAACACCCATTGTGGTTCTCTTTGGCATTTTGGACTACTTTTCTTTCCCCTGCCCTCCCCATTACTTCTGACCATGACTGCTTTGCACTTTTGCCCACTAAAGAACGCCATGAGGTCTTACAGGGTTTTCTCAAATATCTTTCTGACAGATCACACCCCCTATTGATAAGTTTTTCTTGGGTTTTTATTCCCAGAAACACTGGGAAAAAGTTAGGAAATTAAAAGGCTCCATCCTACCTCCTCCTGGTCTTCATTTGAAGAAGATAAATGTATCAGTGATACACCTTTGACTAAACAAGAAAAGGATTTGTCTGTAGGAACCTTCCTTTGTCACCTAACTGAATTCCCCAGGAATTTGCTGAGCAGGTTCTTCTGAACTTCATTTACATTATGCGATTCCCAGCACCCTCAAACCCAGAGATAGATCCAGATAGTTCCATTGAGGCTGCCCAGCACTAACACCTGCTCCCTTCAGCAAGCACCTCTGATGGACTAGTCAAGGATCTCAGCTCTCCTCAAGGCAGTAAACAGGCACCTGATCCCAGCCAGGTCAATCTGGCTCTCTCTCTCTCAGGATTTTGAATCCTAAAAAAGGTGATATGAGAATGGAATAAACAAGCTGGAAGTTCATTTATCCCAGAGTTCTCCTGCCCTTACAAGCCTCCTAAAAATGTCTCCTTTATAGACTTCAGGGACTGAACTGGCTCGTATGTCTTCCCAAGCTTAATCCTCCAGAGTCTAAATTACACAAGCCCCATAATGCCTTCTAAAGAAACCCCAGTCACATAAGTTAGCTAGAGTCAGGCTCCTTTGCTTGTATCCAAAAAGCCATGCCTGCTATAGCACATCGCAGCCTTAGTGTTTTATCACACAGATGCTGCCACCTCCTGAGTGGGAGTCATCCCACAGCTCTGAAGACCCCTGCCTGGCATCGCCACTTATATGTGGCCCAACCTCAACAAGTGCCCCAGCCTCAGAGCAGTCTGGCAGTCCTTCCTCCATCTTCTGCTCAGTTCTTATCTCAACACTGGCTGATCCCAGCTGAATATACTCCTCAAATCTAGACAGTCCTCTCATCTGTGGCCTAGAATATCATCTAATACATAGAAACCGGCTGGGCACAGTGGTGAATGCCTGTAATCCCAGCACTTTGGGGGTCTAAGGTGGGTGGATCACCTGAGGTCAGGAGTTCGAGACCAACCTGGCCAATATGGTGAAACCCAATCTCTCCTAAAAATACAAAAATTAGCCAGGCATGGTGGCAGGCACCTGTAATCTCAGCTACTCAGGAGGCAGAGGCAGGAGAATCACTTCAACCCAGAAGGCAGAGGTTGCGGTGAGCTGAGATCATGCCACTGCACTCCAGCCTGGGCAACAGAACGAGATTTTATCTTAATAATAATAATATACAGAAACCATAAAGTATATTCTTTCTTAATCTCCCTTTCTCTATTTCTCTAGCTTAATTTTATCTTCACCTCCCTTTCTTCAGACACAAAGAAGGAGTTGCCACTCATCTTCTCCAGGCCCACTCCTCTGGCTATGGTCTATGCTGCAACTGTACACTGTCAGTTATCTCTTTTCCTCTCTAATCTCTCCTCTCCATTGGTCTCTTCTCCTTCCTCTGCCCCAAATGCCCTGAGTTCATCCTGATTCTAAGAGGTCCTTTTCCATCAAACATTCCCCACCAGCTCACTCTCCCAGCTCATTTTCTCAACTTCTTAAATGCCTCCTATGTCTGCCTCTGGAACATGGCAATCAAGTTTCTGCTCCCTCTGATCTCACCCAGTGCCAGTGAAGGGGCTCCCATGAAGGTCAGGAGAACTTGCAGAAGGCTCAATCTAATAGTTTTGTTTCAGTCCCTACTCTAAGAAACAACTGTCACTGACACAGCGAGCTGTCCTAAAATAACAACTTTACTTTGCTTTTAAAAGAGAATCTCCCAAACATATTCCACCTTCCCTTGCAACTAGCTGTGGTCATATGAGGAAGTTCTGGCCAATGATATGTGATCAGAAGTGATGAGCATAACATCTGGGTCATATCCTTAGAAGAAAGAGGGGTGCCTCTACTTCCCCTTTCTTCTTCTTGCTGGCTTGGAGGTAGGATGTGGTCTCATAAGTCATTTGGTCAAAAAGATGAAATCTATACCCTGGGGATATGGAAGAACAAGATATAAGACCAGGGCTCCACGTGACCTCATGGAGCACAGCTGCCCTACCCCGCTGGCCCACCCTGGAGCTCAGAGAGGCTAACTGATTTGCTCAAGGTCATGAAGCTAGAAAAAGGCAGAGCTAGACTAAGGCCCAAGTCCAAGATCAGCACCTGTTTCAGTATGCTACTTGGTGAACTATAAACGGTTCTGGGCAAGTAAGCTCTAACTCCTTCTATTTCCACAGGCACATGGAAACTTCTGGCTATCAGGTTTCAATTCAGCCATCAACAACTCAGCTCTGCAAAATCAAAAAATATTTCTAGGAGCTCAATTTGTACCTACCTTGTTTGGGATTGTCTTTCTCCGCCTGAAGCACTAAAACTTCTCTTTAAAATGTCTGAGATGAGAAAATAGAAATAAGTTTACATTATTTACTCTGCAAATCTTTTGTTTTTTAAGTTTTAATAAAACAACGCTGAACAACAAATGCTGGTGAAGATGCAGAGGAAAGGGAACTCATACACCGTTGGTGGGACTGTAAATTAGTGTAGCCACTATGGAAAACAGTATAAAGGTTCTCGGCCGGGCGTGGTGGCTCACACCTGTAATCTCAGCACTTTGGGAGGCTGAGGAGGGTGAATCACGAGGTCAAGAGAGCAAAACCATCCTGGCCAACATGGTGAAACCCTGTCTCTACTAAAAAGTACAAAAATTAGCTGGGTGTGGTGGAGCATGCCTGTATTCCCAGCTACTCAGGAGGCTAAGGCAGGAGAATCACTCGAACCGAGGAGGCGGAGGTTGCAGTGAGCCGAGTTGCAGCACTGCACTCCAGCCTGGTGACAGAGCGAGACTCCGTATCAAATAAATAAATAAATATTCTCTTGATAAAACTAAAAATGGAACTTCTACATGATCCAGCAATTCCACTACTGGTATATATCCAAAAGAAGGGAAGTTAGTATATCAAAAAGATATCTCCACTCTCGTGTTTATTGCAGCACTACTCACAACAGCCAGGATACGAAATCAAACTACGTACCCATCAGCAGATGAATGGATAAAGAAAATGTTTAACAATAATGTATTGAATATTTAATAGCTAGAAGGGGACATTTGAAATGTTTCCAACACAAATAAATGATAAATGTTTGAGGTGATCAATATCTGAATTACCCACACAATATGTAATTTGATGACTACACATCGTATGCATATATCAAAATATCACAAGTATCTGAATAGGAACAAATATTATATATCCAAAAAATTTAAATAAGTTTTTTATAAAATTCAAAATAATAAAGAAGATATATATTCCATGAATGGCTTTGTCTATAAACACTCTCATTGTTCTAAGGTCAAACTTTTCTCTGTAAATGGCAGGTAGGAAATATTCTAGGCTGTCACAACTGAATTCTGCTGCCACCGTAGCATGAAAGCGGTCAAACAACATTCAAGAAACAAATACGGCTTTATTCATGGCAAAACACAGTATCAACAAAAAACAATGCTGAATTTCTGTTACCTGAGCAATTGTACATACTGTAAAAATTGTCTTTGATTATGAAAACATGAGCTAAAATATGTTACAAATTGTCATTTATTTGTCAGGTTTCTTTAAGGGCCTTTTTTCTAAAGCAAATGTGTAAACAAACAAAAACAACTCTGTTATTAATATCTAACAAAACACAATAAAATGTCATGCAATAAAATGTCATAACCATCCTTCCCAAGCTACCACATGCAAATTTAAGGGTCAAGCATCTTTTTCCTACCTCCCCACTAACCCCCCAACCATTGCTGTCAGCTATATAGAACACCGAACTTATCTCAAAACAGTCAGTAATAAATTTCATCTGGAATTTGTTATATATGTTTATATGTATAAATATTTTTCCTATATGAGCTTCATGTTTTCCCAATCGCAAATTAATACACCTAGAAGGCAGGGATTTACAGAGAAAATAGGACAGAATATTGAAAACTGGGGTTGTCCCAGAAAATCTGGAACATCGAGTCATCATTTCAATGGACCAATTAAGTTTGGAAAGGACAAAGAATGTAGCTAAATCCTTAGGGTTCTACTTTGATCCTTAGAGAGACTATTTTAAATGTTCTTTTATGAGATTTTCATAGTATAGTCACTGAGGAGAGAGAATTATTTTCACTTAATTTATTTCAGAATATTTCTACCTACAGTTTTTAATATTTTATCAAGTTACTCTTTTTTTTCTTTTTTTTTTTTTTTTGAGATGGAGTCTTTCTGTGTCACCCAGGCTGGAGTGCAGTGGTGCCATCTCATCTCGGCTCACTGCAAGCTCCGGCTCCCGGGTTCACGCCATTCTCCTGCCTCAGCCTCCCGAGTAGCTGGGACTACAGGTGCCCACCATCACGCCCGGCTAATTTTTCTATTTTTAGTAGGGACAGGGTTTCACCGTGTTAGCCAGGATGGTCTCCATCTCCTGACCTTGTAATCCACCCGCCTCAGCCTCCAAAGTGCTGGGATTACAGGCGTGAGCCACCACGCCCGGTCTCAACTTACTCTTTTCAAAAAAAATTGTTTATCTTCATTTTCCATTTTAACTTCTCTTTCAGTTTCAGGTTTGTTGAGTATGTTTGATTCTATCTCTCTTTATAATCTTTAAATTTTATCTAAATATACCTTTTCCTTTTCTTTCCCATATCCCAGTATGACTATTTTTTTACTGTTTTAAATTAAGTCAAGATTAACATTATGAACTGAATCTATATGTCACATTTTTTATAACTCTAAAAACATTTCTTTTGTTTTATTGTTTTAAATGTAACACAGGCCTTTAGATTTATATAAATAAAATTATACAAAATTAGTCTATACCAAGATCAATTTCTTCTACAGACTTTGAATTTCCCTAACCAACAGGCTCGTAAAAGGTCATGTCCATTACTCCCGTGGTTATTTGGCTGTCTCCAAGATATTTTGATTCTCTAGTTAGAACCTGCATTTGCTGGTAGAAATAATAAAACTATTCATTTGACAGCTGAGAAAATATAAAACCACTGTGCTGGCTAACCTTTGGGCTCTGTCAGAGAGACAGACACATCTGTCCTAATTAGCATTGTACCTGAAAAACAAACCACTGGGTTATGTATATGGTGATATTTCCTTGACTCAAGTATGATTTCCAAATCGCTATCTTCTGGAATCCTGCAAATGGCAAATTGATAAAAGAAAGCTTACTGAATGTAGATTCTTTCAGAGGACTTGAACTGGAGCTGCTGGAGTTATCCGAAATGTCCAATTCATCATCTAGCTCTGAATATATATCTGCACATTAATTAAAAACAATAAAAACGCAAATGAGTCTTGAAACAGGAATGCATTCATGCTTACACGCTGCCACTAGCAGTACCTTTCTCAGTATTTTCCAGGTTGAAGTTATCATCTGACAGGATTTCGTCACAGGCCCTGTCTTCGTCTTTACCATAGGAGGCCTGGAAGCCTTCAGGGGGCAGGTCTGCACTTTCTGAAAGTTCACTTTTCAGGCTGGCTGCCCCACTGCTGCTGCTACTCAAGCTTGCCTTCTCAAAGGTCTCCTGGAAAGAGAAATTCAGTTTTTCATAGCCTGTTTCTCCATCCTTCCTTCTATAGGACCTAAATCTTGTTAGAACATATATTAACTGCTTCAAATATCGATATAAATGTTTGATGCAGAAGCAGCATCAGTAGTTCCACCTACACACCTGTTTCATAATCTGTTCAGTCCATAAATACAGAAAGATGCAAGTCTATAAGCTACATTGGATCAAAAAGGAGGGAGGTGGCAAGAGTGCTCAGTAGAAAAGGCCCATACAACCTTTTGGGGGAAGTTGGGGGGGAAATGTACTTCTAAGAAATAGACTATATCAATTTAGGAGAAATTTCTCTAAGTTTTTTCAAAAATATTTGCTATCAAATCCTTTCAGTACCATAGCAAATAAGCAAGGCTTATTCTCTTCAAAACTCCAGGAAAATTAGTAGCAGACAAAGCCAGGCCATGGAGAGTGAGAGGCAAGGTCTTCCAAAAAAAGAAGGGCTACAGAGAACAGAACTTACAAACCACTTGGGACTCTACACTACTGCGTGGCTTGAACACTCCCTGTGAAACTAGCCAGTGTCCTCCTGAATCCTCCAAAACAGATGGATGCATTTCCATTATGATAGCACTACAAAGTCATCAATCTGGTTGTGTAATTCCACATTTCCCTAAATAATAGCATTAGAAAATGCAAAAATTATGTCTCAAGGGTCAATAAAAATAATTAATGCTGGAAGTTTTCTTTTTTCTAACAAAAAGACCGTGTGGAAGGAATGACTATGAATCAGTAAAAAATACCACTTGTTTCTTACCCAAGCAACTCTAAAACCTAAGACGTTCTTTGTGTGGGACTATTTGCAGCAAGTGTGAAGAGCCTTCTTAGGCTGTGGGGCTAAACAGTACTGACAAAGCAAAGCTACAGAACAGGTAAACAAAAAGACAAAGAAAGGCCATGATGGAAGAAAGGATAACAGGCAGAGAGTGTGAGAAGAAAGAAAAAGGTGCATTTATTGAAGGGGAAAGAATTCCCTCTATGAATTGCATACAAGATGATTTAGCCACAAATTACCTAGCACTTCTTGACTAAAAGGCCCCAATGATGCCTATTTGAGAGACAGACTTATTTTATTTCAGATTTATGTGTTTATTTCTTTTCCTACAGTTAAAATGACGCAGCTTCAAGGCATAGGTTTCTAAAAACTCCATAATAATAGAATTTGTGGATTAAGTAAACCTAAGTTCTTAGGGATAACTAGAGTCAGAAGTAAACCTCTAAAAGCTTCCATATGGTTATGTTCTGTAGGTAAGATGAAAAGATTTAAAAAATATTAAAAACATTTGTGCATTGCAAACTGTCTAATCAATTGCTGTTTAAACTTTCTTTTCCCTGAGATTCTTTTCAGTGATTCTTCAAAGTTTCACCAAGCTCCTTGTTTTGTTAAAGTTAATTTGCAGGTGAAGGAGTATTTTAACTTTGATTTTCCATAATTAGTACATCAAATGTTCAAAGGCGGTTTTATGACTCTGAGTTGCTAATTTCTGCTTCTGAGGTCCACCCTGGTTGGCTAACTTACAACCTGAGATGGGAAATGCTTTGGTCGCTCTCCGGCAAAAGATATGTGCTACTCAGAAATTTTTCCAATGCCTAAAGCTAGTATGGGGCCTCTAAGGCCAGCCTCAGCTCTGCCACACTCAACCCCTGATACCAAATCCAGGAGCTCTTTCTAAGGCTCAAAACTTTATTGCAAAACCAACTCAACTTCTTCCATGCCTTCCTCTTTTCTTGGTCCCAAACCACAAAACCCTTCTTCCTCTAACTATCTTCAACTGAAGTCATTAGAAATTTGCATAGAAATAAAAACCCAATTCAAGGCCTTTTCCTTTTTATGACCTTTTTTATTCGAAGTAAATCATCTTCTACCCTATCCTGAAGACCACAAAGGGCATCTGCAACCTTTTAAGGGCTTTACACCCAAGATATGTCAATGTTACCAAGGCTAAAAAAGATGAAGGAGAATTTTTGAATTGAGAAAAGTTTTTATTCTGTCGATGCAATTAAGATGCTGGAATTCGAATATCTCTAAAACTAGCAAAACTTTAACAAAGGCTTCATTTATCTTAAGAACAGTCATGGATAAAACATCAGAGGAAAACATTTTTCTTTGAACATATGAAGAGTCAGGAGAAGCTGGAGTCCCCGCTGAAAAAGGCAATTCGAGACTTAAGGAGACTGGACTTGCAACCAAAACCCAAGAACCAATCGGATCATAAATCAAGTCACTTGTAACTGCCAAAATTTCATGCATAGGTAATAGACTGTTTGCATAAATTCTGATAAAGGGAAATTTACAATCTGAGAGAGATGCTTTTTCAGACTCTGTATGCATAAAAATATGATAATATAGAATGGATAGTTTTGATTTAAAATTTATATTTCTAGACAGGGCGTGGTGGCTCACGCTTGTAATCGCAGCACTTTGGGAGGCCAAGGCAGGTGGATCATGAGGTCAGGAGATCAAGTCTATCCTGGCTAACATGGTGAAACCCTGTCTCCACTAAAAAATACAAAAAAATTAGCCAGGCATGGTGGTGGGCACCTGTAGTCCCAGCTACTTGGGAGGCTGAAGCAGGAGAATGGAGTGAACCCAGGAGGTGGAGCTTGCAGTGAGCCGAGATTGTGCCACTGCACTCCCACCTGGGTGACAGAGGAAGACTCTGTCTCAAAAAAAATAAAAATAAAAATTTTTAAAAAATTATTTTTCTATAACAATCCCTTGCAGCAGTTTTTGCTTCAAAAAAATTGATATAATTTTTGACCTTGCCATAAACCATATGCCACACATTTTCCCTACTGTGATTTCTGGAGTTTTTCATTGTGAGTATTTGAGTATCCATCTCTTTATAAAATTGTTCGTTGAAGAACTGGGGGCACTTTAGTCCCTTTTAAATCCTTCAGTGCTTTGCAAAATGCCTTACACATTGTAAAGGCTCAATAAATAGTTGAGCCATTAAGTTGTCCTCAGAAGACACATCCAGCAACTACATTAAGCTATTAAAGGGATTTAGGCAAGAAAAAAGATAAAGCTTTTGAGGACAGAATTTGGCTGCTATCATCTTTTTCACTTTCTAATTACTAAGATTTATCAAGGAGTAGGAGAGGGAGTTAACTAGATATTTTTGGCATCTGCATGCATCTGTCCTAGGAATGGATAGACACATTCTGGATATCAATACGGCAGCAAGGAGAATACAATGCAAATCAGACAATAAAATTACCACTGATATGGAAATCAGCACCATTACAGAAGATGCTTCCTGTCACCACGCTAGTATAGGCACAATTATGTTGAGCTCGATTTTGCGCATTATAATGTAATATTTTTATGTGTGCAGCAGATCATAATACATTTTCAGTTGAATAGCAATTCGAACAGTAACAGACTGACATTACCCAAATTAACTGCTACAGTAGGAAAATTAAGGGCACCTATTTTATTAAAATCAGTGCAATTTTTAAAATTGCCAGAATGTTAGTTTTAGAAGGAGAGAGAGAAAGAAAATCAAGAAATAAATGTAAAGCATAACATCAGTTACATCCTATAGATGCTTTACTGTAGAACTCCAAAAAATGCACTATTTCTTTGTGTTCTGAAATGTTCATATTCTATTAGGTATATTTTTACCCAGTTTCTTCCATCTGTTTTGTTAATAAACTGTACCCTTAAATATCTCAATTTAGTGCTACCAGGTGCTCGAAATTCATCCAGCTGAGGTGATCTTTTATCAGTGCACACCACCTTCTATGGTTTTCATGGATGATTGCACAAAGAAAATTCAAACTAGGAGACAGGCCATTGACTGCATACTATTGTAAATAAACTTAGTCCCTATATTTTAAGATATATTTTTAAAAATGAGCCAGCATGGTCAGATGATTAAGGAACCTTGTGGACTAGACCACAGCTGAGTGAAATGTTCACTTTAGTGGTGAGATAGGAACCTTTCCTCCAGGCCTCCCTATGGAAGACTTGGCTTTGCCACATTAGAGAGGTGGGCTGATAAAATAAGCCTGGTCTCCACTCCCAACTCAGTGGTAGACGGAAATCTTTCAATCTTTGATCCTGAAAGTTAGTTTTGTTTACTTTTTAGAAATAAGGTCTCATTATGTTGCCCAGGCTGGTCTCGAACTTCTGGGTTTAAGGGATCATCCCACCTCGGTCTTCTGAGTAGCTGGAAATATAGAGGCACAGCACTGTGTCCAGCTTTCCCAAAATGGTTTGGATGATAACATCGTCTATTTTCATCAAGGAATCTTGAAGAATTTCCCTTTCCCCATTCTCCACATACAGTTAAGAGAGCAATAGTTAAACCAGAAAAACTGGTGTTTTGGGACCCTAAAAATAACTAATTTATATGGATTATATAATAAAGAAAATATTCTTTTTAGGTTGGATCTTATTTATTTTGAACTTTTTAAATATTTATACAAAGCTAAAAATGTTACTGTCATGACATAATTATCTCATTATTATGATACTATCTTAATTAGAACTTCTTAAAAGCACTATTACATATTAATGAATTAGGGAATTAAATAAATAAATTAAATAAATTAGGGAATAAATTGGTCATTACAATTCAGTCTAAAAATCCAGTATCAAATTTATTATGGCTAAAAATGTTTCACTGTTTCCCCATAACTAACCTAGTACTGTATCAGAAATGAAAGGATTTTCTATCACTTTTAACTCAAATACAGGTTTTCTACAACGAATAATACTAACAAAGAGGAGAAAAAAAGCAATGTCATAATCTGTCTGGTCCATCACAACAATACTGACCACCATGTTTTTCCAAGACGGCAGACTGACATGCCAATAGAACTAAATGTATATACGAATATATTCAAAAGCATTACAAACGAGGCCAGAATCAGGTAATTCTACTTAACATTTAAAAGAAACAATGGGGGCTGGGAGTGGTGGTTCACACTTGTAATCCTAGCACTTCAGGAGGCTGAGGCAGACAGATCACTTGAGGTCAGGAGTTTGAGATCGGCCTGGCCAACAAGTGAAACCTGGTCTCTACTAAAAATACAAAAATGTGCCAGACATGGTGGCAGGCACCTGTAATCCCAGGTACTAGGAAGGCTGAGGCATGAGAATTGCTTAAACCTGGAAGGCAGAGGTTGCAGTGAGCTGAGATTGTACTACTGCATTCCAGCCTGAGCAATAGAGCAAGACTGTGTCTCAAGAAAAACAAAAGAAGCTGGGCACAGTGGCTCATCACGCCTGTAATTCCAGAACTTTGGGAGGTTGAGGCGGGTGGATCACGAGGTCAGGAGATTGAGACTGTCCTGGCTAACACGATGAAACCCCATCTCTACTAAAAACACAGAAAATTAGCCGGGCGTGGTGGCGGGCCCCTGTAGTCCCAGCTACTCCGGAGGCTGAGGCAGGAGAATGGCGTGAACCTGGGAACCGGAGCTTGCAGTGAGCTGAGATCGCACCACTGCACTCCAGCCTGGGCGAAAAAAAAAGAAAAAAGAAAAAAAGAAAGAAAGAAACAATGGGCCAGGCATGGTGGCTCATACCTGTAATCCCAGCACTTCAGGAGGCCAAAAGTGGACCGATCATTTGAGGTCAGGAGTTTGAGACCAACCTGGCCAAATGGTGAAACCCAGTCTCTACTAAAAATATAAAAATTAGACAGGCATGTTGGTGGGTGCCTGTAATCTCAGCTATTCAGGAGGCTGAAGCAGGAGAACTGCTTGAACCTGGGAGGTGGAGGTTGCAGTGAGCCAAGATCACTCCATCCTGGGTGACACAGTGAGGCTATGTCTCAAAAAAAAAAAAAGAAAAGAAAAGAAAAGAAAAGAAAGAAAGAAGGGAAGGGAAGGGGAAGGGGAAGAAGAGAAACAATGTACAGAGAGCAATCAAGTGGGAGGGTTTTAAGAAATGTTTTGTTTCTCAAAAAAAAAAGCCATTGAAATTTACCAATGCTTAAGGAATTAAAGAGTATGGAATTAGACATTAGTGGTTATCGACAGGAATGAAATGCACAAATTAGAACCTCACTGATAGTTTCATTTTTAACAGCTACATAAGGAAAGGTCTAGTTCTTGTTAAACTGCACATTTTGCACATGTTGTCAAAATTCCAAATTGATTAATTGCCAGTAGAGAAAGAATTAAAAGTCAAGAAAAAGAGTCAACATTGTCTTCTGCTTGGCCCACTGCAATCTCTTTTATTTATTTATTTATTCTTGAAACGGAGTCTCACTCTGTCGCCCAGGCTGGAGTGCAGTGGCGCCATCTCCGCTCACTGCAAGCTCCGCCTCCAAGGTTCACGCCATTCTCCTGCCACAGCCTCCCAAGTAGCTGGGACTACAGGCGCCCGCCACCACGCCCAGCTAATTTTTTGTATTTTTAGTAGAGACAGGGTTTCACCATGTTAGCCAGGATGGTCTCAATCTCCTGACCTCATGATCCGCCCACCTCGGCCTCCCAAAGTGCTTCATTCTTGGCTCTCAGTGGTTTATTCCCACTCAGCAGCCAGCTATATCATTTTAAAGCCTAGTGGTGCCCCCTTGGCTTGCTCAGAGCTCACATCACTCAGGTGCATGCCAGGGAATATGGCACTTGCATCTCCAACTGTCTCTCCCTGCTTCACTGCACTCTGGATACACAGGCCTCCTTGCTGTTCCCTGAGCCTGGCAGGCTCACTCCCTCCCACCTCAGGATCTTTGGACATGCTGCTCTTTCTGCTACCAATGTTGTGCCTTCAGATATTTGCGGAGCTCATCCCTTTAATGTACAGTTGACCCTTGAACAACATGAGGGTGAGAGACACCAATGCCCCATGCAGTCAAAAATCTATGTATAACTTTTAACTTTCCAAAAACTGCTGAATAGAAGCATTACCAATAACAAACAGTTAATACAATTGGTATGTCATATGGTAAATATAGTTTCTCTTTGTTGTGATTTTCTTATTAACTTTTTTCTTTTCTTTTTTTTTTTTTTGAGACAGAGTCTTGCTCTGTCGCCCAGGCTGGAGTGCAGTGGCACAAACTCGACTCATTGCAAGCTCCGCCTCCCAGATTCATGCCATTCTCTGGCCTCAGCCTCCTGAGTAGCTGGGACAACAGGTACCCGCCATCACATCCAGCGAATTTTTTTTTTTTTTGTATTTTTTAGTAGAGACAGGGTTTCACCGTGTTAGCCAGGATGGTCTCAATCTCCTAACCTCATGATCCGCCCGCCTCGGCCTCCCAAAGTGCTGGGATTATAGGCGTAAGCCACCACGCCCGGCCTCTTAATAACATTTTCTTTTCTCCAGTTTGTTATTAAGAAAATCACAAAGAAGAGAAACTATATTTACTATTCATTAAGTGGAAGTGGATCATCATAAAGTTCTTCATCTTTGTCATCTTCACACTGAGTAGGCTGAAGACAAGGAAGAGGAAAAGGAGGGGTTGGTTTTGCTGTCTCAGGAGTGGCAAAGGCAGAAGAAAATTCATGTATAAGTGGATTCATGCAGTTCAAACCCACGTTGTTTAAAGGTCAACTGTATTCAAGTCCCTGCCCAAATGTCATGTAATTATAAAGCCCTTCACTGACATCCCTATTAAAGAGCTTCTGCACAGCAAAAGAAACTACCATTAGAGTGAACAGGCAACCTACAGAATGGGAGAAAATTTTTGCAATCTACTCATCTGACAAAAAACTACAAAGAACTCGAACAAATTTGCAAGAAAAAAGCAACCCCATCAAAAAGTGGGCAAAGGATATGAACAGACACTTCTCAAAAGAACACATTTATGCAGCCAACAGACACATGAAAAAATGCTCATCATCACTGGCCATCAGAGAAATGCAAATCAAAACCACAATGAAATACCATCTCACACCAGTTAGAATGGTGATCATTAAAAAGTCAGGAAACAACAGGTGCTGGAGAGGATATGGAGAAATAGGAACACTTTTACACTGCTGGTGGGACTGTAAACTAGTTCAGCCATTGTGGAAGACAGTGTGGTGATTCCTCAAGGATCTAGAACTAGAAATACCATTTGACCCAGCCATCCCATTACTGGGTATATACCCAAAGGATTATAAATCATGCTGCTATAAAGACACATGCACATGTATGTTTATTGCGGCACTATGCACAATAGCAAAGACTTGGAACCAACCCAGATATCCATCAATGATAGACTGGATTAAGAAAATGTGGCTCACATACACCATGGAATACTATGCAGCCATAAAAAAGGATGAGTTCATGTCCTTTGTAGGAACATGGATGAAGCTGGAAACCATCCTTCTCAGCAAACTATCGCAAGAACAGAAAACCAAACACCACATGTTCTCACTCATATGTGGGAATTGAACAATGAGAACACTTGGACACAGGAAGGGCAACATCACACATCGGGGCCTGTCTTGGTGTGGGGGGACCAGGAGGGATAGAATTAGGAGATATACCTAATGTAAACGATGAGTTAATGGGTGCAGCACACCAACAAGGCACATGTATACATATGTAACAAACCTGCACATTGTACACATGTATCCTAGAACGTAAAGTATAATAATAATAATAATAAAAGCCTGTCTCCCTATGTCTATAATCACTTTTTATTACCTTGCCATCTTTTATTTTTGTTCATAGCACTTAAATATAGTTTTATTTATCTATTATTTGTCTTCCCTCACTATGAAGGAGGGAGTCTGTGGCTAGGAGAATACTAGAATAGGTCCCAGGAAAGAACAAATGCTTAATCAATTTTGTTGAATAAGTAAAATGAAAGACTGATTTTTTAAAAAATGTTGCCAAGATTCTCCACGTTAAAACAAAGGGTAAAAATAAAAATTGTAGGTATGATTTTTTTGAAGAAATTGACAAACTTATTCTAAAATTCATAAGGAAATACAACAGACCTAGAATATCCAAATCAAATTTGACAAAGAACAACAAAGTTAGAGGACTTACAGGGCTTGTTTTGAGACTTATTAAAACACTACAGTATCAAAAGATATAAAGTCTCAGTTAGATAGGAGGCTAAGTTCAAGAGATCTATTGTACAGCATGATGACTATACTTAATAACAATATATTGTATTCTTGAAAAATACTGAGACTGGATTTTAAGTGTTCTCACCACAAAAATGATACTATGTGTGGTAATGCATATGTTAATTAACTCAGTTGAGCCATTCCACAATGTATATATATTCAAAACATCATGTTGTATACAATATATATAATTTTTTGCCAATTAAAATTAAAATAAAACATTTTTTAAAAGCTACAGTAATCAAAATGTGTGGTATTGGTCTAAGAAGAGACCTATAATCCATGGAACAGAATAGAGTTCAGAAATAGATCTGCAAGAAAGGGGAACGCTTGCATGCTGTTGGTTGGAATATAAATTAGTACAGCCACTATAATGAATAGTATGGAGATTCCTTTAAAAATTAAAAATAGAAATACCACACGATCCAACAATCTCACTGCTAGCTATTTATCCACAAGAAAATAAATCCACAAGAAAATAAATCAGTGTGTTGAAGAGATACCTGCATGCTCATTTTTATTATAGCACTATTCACAATGGCCAAGATTTGGAACCAACCTAAGTACCCATCAACAAATGAATTGATAAAGAAATGGGAAATTTTTCAGTCATAAAAAAGAATGAACTCTTGTTATTTTCAACAACATGGGTGGAACTGAAGGACGTTATGTTAAATGAAATAAGCCAGGCACAGAAAAAGAAATACAAAATGTTCCTACTTATATGCGGGAGCTAAAAAATATTGAGTTTATGGAGATAGAGAGTGGAATAATGATTACCAAAGACTGGGAAGAGGAGAGGAGAGGGGGGATAAAAAAGGAACGGTTGGGTACAAAAATACAGTAAGATAAAAGGAATAAGATTTAGTGTTTGGTAGCAAAATAGGGTGGCTATAGCTAACGATAATTTATTGTATATTTTAAAATAACTAAATGAATGCAATTGGAATGTTTCTAACACAAAGAAATGATAAATGTTGGAGGTGGTTGATACCCCAATTACCCTGATTTGATTGTTAAACATTTTATGCTTGTATCAAAATTTCACATGTACACCATAAATATGTACAACTATTATGTACCCATAATAATTAAAACTTTAAAATTTAAAATTTAAAAATCTATAAACAAAAAAAGAAAAAGGCAAATAGATCTACACATATATTGTCAGGCAATTTTCAATAAAGATGCTTAGCAAAATCAATGGGAAAAGACTACACATTTAAATAAGTGATGCTGGAAAAACTGGATACCCAAATGTACACCAAAAAAGTCAATCTCCTCATTATTCTATACATAAAATTAAATCAAAAGCGATCATAAGTCTAAAACATTTACAAAAATATAAAGAATCCTATTTTTGCAACTAGGGGTAGGCAACAATTTCATTATAAAGAGGCAAAAAGCACTGACCACCACAAACACTTACATGAATAAGTCTTTATCAAAATAAAAATTTTCTGTTTATCAAAAAAAGCCATTAATTAAAAAAAAAAAAGGCAAGCCATAGACTATACAAAATGTTTGCAATACATACGTTTAACAACAGGCTCATTATCTGGCATATATAAAGAACTCCTACAAATCAACAAAAATAGACAAGTAATCCAATAAAATCACAGGCAAAATACTTGAACAGATATTTAACACACACACACATACAAAGATATATAAATAGCTAAAAATCAAACGTAAATGTGCTCAACATCATTGATCATCAGGAAAATGCAAACTAAAACCAGAAAGAAGTATCATTACACCACAAAGGCTAAAATTGAAAAGACTGACAGTATCAAATATTGGCAAGGAAGCAGAATGCCTGGAACTCTCATATACTGCTTCTGAAAGTGTTAAAGAGTACAATTTTGAAGAACCATTTGGTACTTTATTTAACAGTTAAACATACAATTACCTATAACCCTGAAATTCTATTTCTAGGTCTTTCAGAGAAAAAGTTATAAACATTTTTGTATAGGTCTTTTTGTAAATATGTTTTCAACAGTCTTATGAAACTCCAAATCTGGAGAAAACGTAAGTGTTCATCACAGGAGGATAGATAAACAAATTATGGTGTAGCCATATAATTTACCACTGCCTAGCAATATGAACAAATTACTAATACACACCACGTGGGTGAATCTCATAGATATTTTGTCATGGAAAAAAAGCCAGCCACTAAAGAGCACATGTGTTTGATTCAAATGAAGTCAAACAACAGCAAAAGTAATTTATAGTGACAGAAATCACCAGTCTTATTGCTGGGGCAGAGAACTGTATAGAAAGAGGCTTAAGGGAATATTTCGAGGTGAGATAAATTTTCTGACTCTTGTTTGGGGTGGAGGTTACACATGTGCCAAAAGCCACTGAATTAGGCACTTAAAGACATGTACATTTTACTACATGTAAATTATATGTCAATAAAACAGAGAGAATTGTAGTTTGGACGTGAGAATTGTGTCTGTATTTGTGAGGTAGCCCATAAGGCATTGCTTTATTTTCATATAACATAACGAGCATAGAACATTTCCAAATCAAGTCATGATTTTTCCTGATATTTCTCTTCCTACGTCATTACTTGTAGCATTTTCATAGCCTTGGGGGAAATTCAGTCAACAATTAACCAGACAATAAAAGCAAAGATGTTCACAAAAATATTGTCCTTTAAAAACACATCATTTTCTACATGGCTTAATTTAATCTCTTAGCAGAGGATTGCAGACACATGCCTTTAGTGGTGTGCTCAGCAATTGTAAATGACAGATGGTATAATAAAAATAAAGCAACCCAGATAAATAAATAGCACATTTTTTATTTGCATTAAAAAATGAGAATCTAAATGCTTATATATCTGTTCAATTCTTATATGTTCAACTTTAAAGAAATCTGAGAATGTATGAAAAATATCAGTATCTGTCAATGTCTGCTAAAAATCATGATTATATCAGAAAACTACAATAAGAATTTTGTAACAAAGAAGTACAGTTATGAATGGTTTGTGAATTTAAAAATAATCTGTGCTAATAATTGCTCTATCAGCCTGGTCCTCCAAAGTAGATAGAAATGAAGATGACACTTATGTCTGCCATATTTTGACTCTCTGGCAATATCAAATTATCATAGGAATCTTTTTTTAGATCCACCAAAAAGCTTAGAGAAAATTTCTATGACTCCTTACATGAGTATTTACTTATTGTCATAAGCATGAAACAATTTACCAAGATCGGTTGTGCTTTTTGGAAAATAGTTTGGGTAGGAATGTGGAGGATGGCTAAGGGAGGGAGATGATCCCCGATAATCTGGATGGAACTGATTTAATCAGGTGGCAGGTCTCCAAAGTGCAGCTGAGGCATCTCTGAGATGAGAAAGAGATTCAGCCTGTGGACAACAGCTTCAGCCCATGACCACGATTTCCAGCCTGCTCCTCCTGCCAACCATCCCTATGGATTTTGCACTTGCCTCATCAGTCCCACAATCATGTAAGCCAGTTCCTTGCAATAAATATTTGAATATGTATCTACTACTGGTTCTGTTTCACATATTTGTGCAGGACTGTCATGTATATGACATACCAGCATCCCTGGCTGCTAACAGTGATAAACAACAATTGTACCACCCCATCCCCAGTACACACATTCCTTAATGGCCCCTAGTGGACAGCGCAGAGGTGATATACTGACTGAATCACTTGTTAGAGGTAAGGAAAAAACTACAGACAAGAAAGTTGGATCTTGCAATGATCCAATGCGAGATAATGAGAATGAGAACTGAAAGGATAAGATGGATTTGTCAGACATTTCAAAGACAGAATTAGTAGAGCTTGCTAACAAAATGAATAAAGGATTTCAGAGAGAGTGAACTGAAGATGTCAAGATTACAATTAAGGTGATATGAGGAAAAAGAACATGACCGATCAAGGGAGGAGAACCCATTCACTGTGGACTTGCCGAGCGTAAGTACCTGTTAGACATGCAGGTAAATGTTCGGTTCAAAATATAGGTCTGGCACATGGAGAGACTGAGATTAGACAGGCAGCTTTGGCGCTCTCCAGCAAATGGGTGTGGAAACTATGTTGTGAAACACATCCCAACATATCTTGCCTTTGCAGAAAATTTTGTGCACTTCTCCAGAGCTCTTTTCTTCTACTATTAAGACCAGTTTATGAGGCTGAGATTTATAGACCCTGGAGAAAATAGGGGAAAAGAATACCTGGAGAAAAAGAAGGATGTAATAGATGCAAGGGTACCTTCTGGCAGAAAGGTGGGAACTGGAAATTTCTTCTGGAGCTCAAAATAAGAGCCTGCCAGAAGGAAGAGAAAATGAAAGAGCAAGTGCAAGCCTCCTTCTTTTTCCTTCTTACATCCACTCCAGCAAATGTGAACCTTGGGATTAGACGGTTTGAGGGGGAAGCTGGGGTGCAGACAGAAAAGACTGAGAGCTTCGAAGAAGCTTCATGATCATTATAACACTATATACATAAGGTCCATGAGAGTAGAGTCCTTGTCTGTTTTGCTCACTGTGGTATACTTTGTACATATAGTGCCTGATACCTATTAGGCACTCAGTAAATACTTGTTGAATGAATAATTGAATTGTAGGCATCTGGGAAAGAAGAACAGAAAAGGATGAAGAAGGCACTGGAGCTGATGGGGCTGAGATAGGGTCGCCTAGTGCCAGTGAGTTCCCCATGGGCTGTATGTGGTGTGGATGGGAATCTAAAGCCCCCATGTGTCTTGTGCCAATGTAGAAGACAGCTCTGGGGCTGGCAGGTGAGTTCACTTGGCCGTCACGGCACTGAGGGCCACAGAGCAGGCTGCTTAAAATAAGAATCCCAAGAAAGTCACAATCAAGCCTCAGAGGATGAAAAATAGTAACCCCAAGGTGGGAGTTGGGGCATCATGGGTAATTCCTTGGGTTTAAATCAGGATGATAAAAGAGGCCATGAGTTACAGATGCCATAAACATTTAATAAGGACAGAGGTCAGCATCCCAAAATCACAGGGTTCATGTTACCTAAGTTCAGCAGGGGCCAATAGAAGAACACCAGAGCCCCTGCCCCCCTCCCATCAACATGGAGATGCTTAAGCTTTCTCCTCTACTCTGCTGCCATCTTTGGAAGAGGATATGGAAAAGAGAACCCTTGGGATAGTAAAGAAACTTCTATACCAAAAGAGACTGATACAATTGATCCTGACTACTACTACCATTTTCTGCTACCAGCACAAACAGGGGTTCAAAACAAAATGACACATAATTATAGAAAATAATGTTCCCATCTTGTACACCAATTTTTATCTAAATTCATATGAAATGAAATACCATGGGACTAGACGGAAACCAAGGAAAGCACAAGAGAGGCAGAACATTTAAAGTTAAAAGGCCAGAGCTGGAAGAGAAAATGAGGAAGAGTATTCAAAGAGAGAAGACAGAAACCAGGACAGAGGAGTGTAATGGAAAACACTGAGGGGTAAAAAACATTAAAAAGCAGGTAAGTACAATAAGAAATAATTAGCCCCTAGTGAGGTGGAGCTTGCAGTGAGCCAAGATTGTGCCACTGCACTCCAGCCCGGGTGACAGAGCAAGACTCTGTCTCAAAAAAAAAAAAGAAAAAAGAAAAAAAAGAAAAGAAAAAGAAATAATTAGCCCGCAGTTTGGCAACTTGGATGTTAGGTATTTTGGAGAAATTCAAAGTTTTAGTCCACATTACCCACAGGATTTAATTCAAACAGCTTAGAGGTATTCACAAACACCCATCATCTAGCTCCAGCCTACTTCCCCAGGCTTTTCAGACTACACATATAAAAATATGCATTATAAATCAGCAGAACCAACTTTCAGTCCTGGGGCTGTCCCTAACTAGCTGGATGACCTTGGACAAGTCTTTTAACTTCTGGTTTCCCTTTCTTTGTGCAATCAAAACATAAAACAATTCCATTTCTAAGTTTGATTCTTAGTATTAAGTGAGCTGAGCTGGAGTTTCTGCACCACTTACTTTTTTTTTTTTTTTTTTTTTTTTGAGTCGGAGTCTCACTCTGTCGCCCAGGCTGGAGTGCAGTGGCACCATCTCGGCTCACTGCAAGCTCCGCCTCCTGGGTTCGCGCCATTCTCCTGCCTCAGTCTCCTGAGTAGCTGGGACCACAGGTGCCCGCCACCACGCCCGGCTAATTTTTTGTATTTTCAGTAGAGATGGGATTTCACCATGTTAGCCAGGATGGTCTCAATCTCCTGACCTCGTGATTCACTCGCCTCGGCCTCCCAAAGTGCTGGGATTACAGGCATGAGCCACGGTGCCCGGTCTGCACTTACGTTATTCTTTTCCATCCAGGAGTGACTTCCTTATCTAGTTATCAAGACCCTATCTTCGTTTGGCTCTGAGAGCCTCCCTAGGCCTTATTTATTCATTTCCCTCTCTTATCTCATTTATTTACCCAAACTGTTTGGAATCATTAGAAAATTCCTCCTGTATATGCACATCTATCTGGTCTTTCCAAGTAGATTGTCAGCTACTTCATGACTGGGGTCATTGTTTATAATATTTTATAAACTTCACTATACCAAACGTAATGCCTTACATTCAGAAGACATCCACCAAATCATTGTTCCTTCAGTATTAGTTGTATACCACAGGCAGTTTCAATCTTTCTCTCTTTGTGTTACAGATGTGAAAGCAGTTCTCCAAACTGAACAAACTTACTAAACTAGTAAAAAGAAATCATCATTCAGCCTTTAAATAGGGGTGGTGAAGATAAACTTCCTGTCAAATATCACTGGAAAAGAAGCTGTGACACCTGCAAGCCTCGCACTGAGAGCATGCTTCTCTCGTGACTTCTCTTCAGTCTCCCTGGAATACTCAATTCTGCTCCATTTCTGCATGTAGAAATATGCTTTTTTCACCCATTTAAGTATTAGTCTAGAGGTGTATCCACGAAATCCCAATAATTCTAATGGAATTGAAGTTTCCCATTGATTCTCCAGGTTTTGTCAGGCTGAATTTCTTTAATACACATTATTATATTTGTTGGAAAAGATATAAGCAGTAGACTCTTCAGAAATGTCTTTAATTGATTTTTGTGCCTGGGATATAAGATCTATAGGGTAATGATTCTCAGTGTTCACTACACTGTGAACAGTGCCAAAACACGGATCACGATTTTCACTATTACAATGCCACAATACCCTCTACATGACAATATCCTTCTAATTATTGCACATTTAAGTTAAAATTTTACTTCCTTTTGCTCTGTGTAATTCTTATCATTCTCAACTCTATGCTCTCCTTATGATCTCTTATTTTAAGTTATAAGAATCAGAAAATATTCTTCAAAAGGAAAGGTTTGCTTCACTTTCATAGTGGGCAAACCACAGTACACAGAGTGAACATTTTAGTGGAGACTTCTCTTCCTTCTAAAATATATATTAGTACTTACCTGCAGTAGACCATTATAAAAATTGCCATAATTAAGAATAGACTAAAATATGAAAGTAAATAGAATACTTCCCCATGAAATAGAAGCCTTTAATGTTTCTTATCATTTGCTTACTCACTAATTTGCAAATTTCAGTAATTCACAATGGATCTCCTTATTGATGCTGGGAATTCATAAAGTTCTACTGAACCCACTAATTTCTCTTTCCCTTGTCTATAATTTATCATTGGATTTTGTAACTGCATTATTGATATTAACTGCTCTGGGAGAACATTCCACTATATCTGAAATGAGATAATCATAATACGCCTTAAGAAAAAAGAGTCATAAAATTTTACACTTATAGTTTTTCTGCAGCAGTGGTACAGATGTAAGTTTTTTAAAAATAATAATTGGTCCCCAGTGAGAAAAGTGCCAATTAACTGCATACTGTCTTTTGATGAAATGCAATCTTACTTCCTTCTTGTTTCTTGAATAAAGCTGCATTTTTTCCTTTTAGTTAACATTTGCTTAACCTTGAAATGAAAATATATCAGTAGACTTAAAATAGTGCAAAAGGAGAAAGATTGTATGACTGTTTAAAGCAGGAATATAAACTTTGCTTTGAAGTAAAGCATTTCTCTATGGTCCATAAAAACCTGAATGCTCAATGAGGACACTGAGGCTGGCTAGCAGCAGGTGCTAATAAATATGCATTAACTGTATGCCTGACATATGGATTTAATGTAGAGACTCCTTGGACAAGATAGCACTAGATTAACAAGTTCCATCAACAAACTATTCTAACAAAACCAATGCTCGTTTTATATAATTGATGCTGTCTTACAGTTTAAGCCACCTTTAAAGTCATACAGTATATTCAAACACATTAACTCATTTATCCTAGTACCTTCTGAGGTAGATAATATCTTCTACCCCTTAATTTACAGATGAGTATACAACCTCTGGAACATTAAAATCCCTCCCTTGGCTTCAGAGCTCTCCCTTTATTTTACCTGGCGATGGCCTGAGAGCTAGATTTCTACAGCTAAAATGACTTTTCAAATACACATGGAAATATTGATAGAGGAAATTATATGGTATCTGGGATTTACTTCAGAATAATCTGGGGAAGACAGGAAGCAAGTGGGAATAGAGATGATACAGGATTAGCCCTGAATAGCTAACTGTTGAAGCCGGGATGGGTACAGGAAGCAATCTTTGCATTTATAAACGTTTGAAATTTTCCATAATAAAGAATTTTTTAAGCTGAGAAGTACAAATAAATAGATAAGTAATGGTCCTTCTCAAGGTGTTTTGCTAAAGATAACAGACTTTCTGCTGTTAGATTGTAAACTAATGCCACTCAGCCCCACATCAGCCACATGAATCTAATATGAAATGACTCTTTCACATACAACTGGAAATTAGCTAAGTAGCTCTGTAGTGCAGAACTTAATAATAGAAGGCCCCAAATATCTAAGATATATAGAAATAGCTAAATCTCTTGCATTTTAGTCTACTAGGAATACTCTAGTTAGAATGCAACATGTACATAGAATGATGTGTTTCTCATTGCTGCCTAGTTATTATGAAGTCAGGTAGTAAAATAAAAAGCAAAGTGAGCTCTAACTCCCTGTCTGAGATTTAACTGTGTTCAGTAAGGGCTATAACTCCAAGTTATATGCTCCTTTACATAAATGTATAACTTAAATAATCATCATGGAATGTTCTGCAAAATTACAGCTAGGCTCAGCATTTAAGGCAAAGAAGATGAAAAAGTTTCCTTCCCAAATGAAAACTACGTTAAATCTTCAACTTCTGGATTCCAAACACCTTAAGACAAACCCACTAAACAGTAGTACTTTCCTTATTTTCAGAAAGGAGTTCACTGGAAACACTGTTATTCAAGAAATCAGAACTGCCTCTTTGAGACCAAGTTCTTACATAATTTTCCCAGCTTAGATGGAGTAGGTCCTTAGGATCCTGGGAAGGAATTTAATGACCAGGTACCCTAAGAAAGAGTTTCATGATCCAATTGCCTTGGGCCCACCCCGAGACAGGAAAAAAAAAAAAAAAAAGGATGAAAGGCCCCTTACCAGGTCGCCACTAGGTGGAGGCCCAAAGCACAGCAAACAACAGATCATTGATCGTGATTGCAAAAAAGACACAGAAGAAGGAAAATAAGAGACAGCAGCAACAAGAGCATCACTGGCACCGTCACTTGCACATGTGGACATTTGTAGCTTTGGCATCTCTTTTCCAAGCAATGTTCAGAAAAATACTTAAATATCAAAACAATCTAAAGGTTCTTGGCAAGAAAAATAATAAGCATATTCTGATTTGAAGCATGGCAATATTATTAATACCACAAATGGCAACGAAAGAAATTGCAAAGACCAAAATGAAAAATTTTAAAGGCAAATGTTATTTCCTTCTCTGAATTAACTCACAACATTTTCATCTATATTCCCAAAAGTTGCAGTCAGATTGCTGAATAAATTAAATATAAGCATTCACTGCTAATTTTACGAAGTTTGTAACTTAAACTTCGCTAAGAGAACTTTGTGATACCTCTGATTTTTGCAAAATACAATAAATTATGGGTTCATTCTTAGGAAGGTCAGTTATATTTATTATTTTAATTTATGTATAAGATACAGAAATGGATATAAATATGTAACTATAATACTTAAATATTGCATGTAACTATTTTTCTAACTTTTGATGAATGTTCCTTAAAACAAGCATGAACAACTTCAGACAGCTCATTTGAGTGCATCATGAACAGATTAAAATATTTGCACTTACGTGAGATAGAAGAGCCAGCTCATGGTGACATGTGACAGCGTTCCGGTTGGCTTCCATAAAATACCTTTGTGTGCGTCTTCGTTCCCGTTCTAGCTTCTTCTCCAAGGACAACTGGGATGTAGATAAGTTGTCTAAATATTTCATCATGACATCTGATATCATCGAACTGACTTGTACAATATCTGGACGAGCTTCTGCATCAGGAGTGAGGCACCTAAGATAACATTACATAACTATAACATTCTGGTCAATGTTGGGAGCAGGCCACAGAGTGTAAAGGATCAAGGTTAAACTCCACTGTGTGTCCACTATGGTATAACCTGGGGTAAGATGGATATCAAGCACAGCTTTGAGTCCAAGACTTCTCAAAAGGCATTTGGAAAGCTAAGGAAGGAAAAGGAGGCAGCACTATTTTCTTTGCACTTGGGCTGGAAGGTAAGGGTTCCAGGCTGAGCATGAAGATGCTCTTTGGGTCTCAGGATGGGCAGATGGGATCATCTTCTCCTGTACGAGTTGGCTGCTTTCTGAAATCACTGCTAACTCACTGGCAGATGAAAAAAAAAAAAAAAAAAAAAAGCCCAGTATCTAAGCCTTTCATTAGCGTGGATATTCAAATTCTTAGACTGCAGATGTTTAAACTGCTTCAAGGTAATATTAGCAGCTGAATTATCAGCTGATCTTTTTTAAAAATCAAAAAAAAAGCAACATAAGCTAGTTTTATAAATTATATAGCTACATATTATGGCACATGGGAATGGAAATGACCTTTGTTCTCCTGGCATATAGTCATCTCCTTGCCTAAGGTTACTCTCCTGGTCCTGTATTTGCCATTACTGGAAAAGGCACCAAAAAGAAGATGCAGTTTAGCATCATGACTCAGCATGCAGGCTCTGGATCATTTTGTTGGGGTTTAAAACCTCATTTACCATTTATTAGGTCAGATCCTGGGCAAGTTACATAGCTTCTAAGTCTCAGGTAGCCCACCTGTAAAATGGGATGATTATAGTAACTACCTCATTAAACTGGTATGGTGTTTGAATGAGGTAATCTCTGTGAAGGGCACACACATTGTAAAATTTCAATAAATTGAGAAGAAAATCCACACTTGTATGTATCCTCCATCCCTTCCTACATTTAACAAACACTAAGTCCTGTGACTTCTACCTTCTAAATATTTCTTGAATCCACATCCTTCCCCTGTAATCCCACAGCTATTTGGCTATTACAACATCACTTACTTGGACTACTGAAGGAGTCTCCTAAATAACACACTCATTTCTTGTCTACCTCTGGTCTGTACTGTAAACTGCTAACCAGAATAATATTCCTAAATCTGACTACATTATTTCTCTACTCAAAATTCTTCAATAGTTCTCATGGTCCAATAGGATAAAATTAAAATTCCCAGAATGCTACACAAGGTCTCTCTTGAACTGGTCATTACCTTCCTCCACTCTTTCCCCTCCTCCAGCAACACATCCAATGTGACTACCTGCACTTCCCCAAATAGCACCTGTCCTATACCCCCATTTGTTTGGTTATTTTATTCCATATGCTTGACTTTTTTTTCTTTTGCCAATGGTATCTTTCCCAGCCATCATCTCTTATATACTTGCCAAAATCCCACTCTTTTTCCAGGCTCCATTAGGAATACTTTTGGACTGCCCTCAGACAGATATCCTGAGCCCCTTTTGTACATTCTTTTTGCACCATTTGCACTTAAGTACTTAAAACTATTGTAATTATTTTATTATAATGGTCTGTTTCACCACTACACTGGAAAATTCTTCAGAAGAGGGACATGTGTCCTCCTCACTATGATCTCCCAGCACATACAATGGAATCTGAGTCCTGATAGGTATTCAGTAAATGAATGAATGAATCAATGAATAAATCCACAAACAAACTCAGCCTAACATCTAAAATGTTTACCTACCTATAACCCAAAATATTTGGCCATAGACTTTCGGATTCCCAGGAACATTTCCTACCAGAAGTTCCAGGATAGCCTCGTTGCTCTGAAATGACTCCCTGCTTAGGTATTTCAGAGGAATTCTTAAAAGCAACCGAATCAGAGTAATAATATATGCTAAAGATTATCTACCAATTATTCTGTAAACAAATAAGCATAAGATCTGGTCCTAGAAAAAACTGGGGATGTTCTCACCTCATCCACTTTGTCCCCACTCCACTCTGAGAGGCCAGATGGAAAGAATTAGAAGGATACCTTGTTCAATTACATTCATGTCATGTTTTAAGATATAAAGATTCAAAAGGGGTGAAAAATATAAAGATCCATTTGTCCTTGGAGCTGGCTGAAAGTATTAACTTTGTTATTCCTCATGACTGATTCTGAAGCAAAGCACCAGGCAGCTTATGCAACCAGGCACAGAGAGAGAAAAATAAGGCAATTGTTTTAATAGAATATTTTATGCATAAAAGGATAAGTACTTCCTTTTTACAAAGGAAATAGACAATATTCTCTTAATAGTATACTGGTAGGTAAAAATAGTAATCCTGGTACTGAGCAGAACACAAAAAAGTTATTTTCTGCCCCAAACTCCTCAGGGTTGCTAAGTTATTCTCCCAAGTTGAAGGCCTGCTAGGAAAGACAAGTTTCAATAACAAATGTACTTGTATACCACATGAGCAAACAGGAAAAAAGAAAGATACTGCACATTAGAAATGCAAACTGTGTGAGCTCTACTTGACAAGGATGTGAAAAATAATGAGAAGATAGTAAAATAGAGGAAAGAAGATATATATGATTAGAAACAATATATTGTTTAGGAATGATTATAATAAACATTTCTGTCAAGAGCGATCTTCTATTTCAAAGGCTGTATCAAATTACTAAAGATTGGCTGTGAGCCTGATCTTTTGCTGAGTCATAAATGATCATTAAGAACATTTGCCTTTATGTGTCCCTTGCATCATTGCTTTAAGAAAATAGGAGATTTGAGTTTGTTCCCTAATTCTTTCAGAACTCAACTTTTTAATACTAAAAATCCAAAGCAAATTAAATATGCAATTGCATATAATTCGTGATTGATTTCAGTTTTAAGTCAAATTTTCTAAAGATAAAACTTTATTTGGAATGTAAACCCAGACAATGAGGAGTCTTAAATAACTTTAAATGAAAATCAGTTTATTACAGAATGCACCCTGCAATCTTAATTTATTATCAGATATAAAATTGAATTGTCAGTTCTAACTTATTATGGCATCTTAGTATTTTGAATTAAAAGAAACCTCAAGTTAAAAAGCTCTTGCCCTCAGCAAAGCCTTCCCACACGCTGGTCTGCGAAATGTTGCTTACTATTTGAGAGTTAATGATTGTCCAGGTCTCAGATTACAAGTCCTTTCTTCAGAGAAACTTTTCCCAAATTCCCAGAGTAAGACAGGTCCTTCTGTAATCTCTCATTGCCCTCTTTACCACTTTTCATCACATTTATCACAATTTGCTTTATAGACTTCATTCTGTAAATCATACAATATCATTAATAATAATAATAATACCTAATTTCATTGAGTGCCCACCACTTGCTGGGTACTGTGTTAAGTGTGTCAGAAGCATTATCTTATTTAAGCTTTAAAACAAGCCCATGAAGTTAAGGGAGGAGAGTATCCTCATATTGCCTTATGCCCAATTTCTGCCTCCAAAGAAAGAAGAAGTAAAAATTAAAAGGCAGAAATGGAATCCACAAGCAGACAGCCCAGCACTGCGCCGTGGGTCTGGTAGTTAAAAATCAGCCCCTGAGCTAACTGCTTGTGTTATCTATAGATTTCGGACATTCTATGGAAAAGCATCGTGAAAATCCCTGTCCTGTTCTGTTCCGTTCTGATTATCGGTGAATGCAGCCCCCAGTCACATACCCCCTGCTTGCTCAATTGATCATGACCCTTTCACACAGACCCCCTTAGAGTTGTAAGTCCTTAAAAGAGACAGGAATTGCTCACGTGGGGAGCTCGGTTTTTAGAGACGTGAGTCTGCTGATGCTCCCAGCTGAATAAAGCCCTTTCCTTCTATAACTCAGTGTCGGAGGGGTTCTTGTCTGTGGCTCGTCCTGCTACAAAGTAATTACTATTGCTATCCACACATCACAGATGAGAAAATTGGGCCTCAGGGAACTTAAATTGAGTGGAAGAGCAGGGATTAGAATCCAGTTGACTCTAGAACCTGGTGATGCTCTAAACCTTTTCACTCTAATGTTGCTGTCTGACTCCCGTACTAGTATGTTAACCCCAAGAGTCCTGGGTAGCCATAGCCAGGGTCTATTAGTTTCAGAAGAGATTTACAGTCCTATTTGCCCAGACTCACAAAATCTGACCAATGTCTCTGTACCTTGTTCTTTGCACTATCCCTCCCTCGCCCTTTGTGGCACTCAAATACCTATTAAAAGGAGAAATTAAATGCGCAAATATGGTACTTTTGTATTGACACCTCTGAGGACTCCGTCAATTTTTAAGGTACTTTCCAAAAAACAACAGAAAACAGTAACAAATCATAGAGATGGCCAGTTTAAATATATTTGGATTCCTTAGCAACAAGACATGATCTAGTGTTTGTGGAATCAAATGATTTAAAGACAGGTTCGTCTCATTTCCCATAATATTAATCATGATGATTGCTAAAATTGCTCAAGTATTTACCATTCGCCAAGACTTACCCTAAGTGATTTGCATATGTTACTTTGTGTAAACATCACATCAGCCTAATGAGACTGGTACTATTATGATTCTCATTCTACTAGATCAGAAAACAGAGATGCAGAAATAATGGTCAAATCACTCTTTTATTTTTATTTTTATTTAAAAAAATGTTTTTGAGATGGAGTTTCGCTCTTGTTGCCCAGGCTGGAGTGCAATGGCTCAATCTCGGCTCATTGCAACCTCCACCTCCCAGATTCAGGTGATCCTCCTGCCTCAGCCTCTCAAGTAGCTGTGATTACAGGTACACACCACCAGGCCTAGGCTAATTTTTGTATTTTTAGTAGAGACAGGGTTTCACCATGTTGGCCAGGCTGGTCTCAAACTCCTGACCTCAGGTGATCTGCCTGCCTCAGCCTCCCAAAGTGCTGGGATCACAGGTGTGAGCCACCGCACCTGGCCTCAAATCACTTTTTAGAGTCTGCAGTTTACATGACTTAGCCCCAGGTAGGCCTGTCTTCAGAGCCAGAGGCCCTTAATTAAGACTACAGATTTCAGCTTCACTGTTGTTTTACAGAAATGCTAGTGACTTTCACACATTGGTTTTGTATCCTGCAACTTCGTTGTTAAGTTGTTTATAAGATTAAGGAGCTTTTAAGCCAACACTATTGGGTTTTCGAGACATAAGATAATGTCATCTGCAAACAGGGATAGTTTGACTTCTTCTCTTCCTATTTGGATGCCCTTTCTTTCCCTTGCCTGACTGTTCTGACCAGTACTTTCCATACTATGTTGAAGTATTGTCTTGTGCTGATTGTGCTTCCAGCTCTTGCCCATTCAGTACAAGGTTGGCTGTGGGTCAAGCCAAGAGCCAGATCAGGAATGCAATCCCATTCAAAACTGCCACAAAAAGAATAAAATACCTAGGAATACAGATAACCAGGGAAGTAAAAGAGCTTTACAGAGAGAACTACAAAACACTGCTCAAAGAAATCAGAGATGACACAAACAAATGGAAAAATACCCCATGCTCATAGATAGGAAGAATCAATATCATTACAATGACAATACTGTCCAAAGCAATTTGTAGATTCAATGCTATTCTTATCAAACTACCAGTGACATTCTTCACACAACTAAAAAAAAAAAAAATTTTAATTTACATGGAACCAAAAGAGCACCTGAATAGCCAAGGCAATCCTAAGCAAAAAAAAAAAAACCAAAAAACAAAGCTTGAGTCATCATGCTACCTGACTTCAAACTATACTACAGGGCTACAGTAACTGAAACAGCATGGTATTGACACAAAAACAGACACATAGACCAATGGACCAGAAAAGAGAACCCAGAAATAAGGCTGCACACCTACAACCATCTGATCTTCAAGAAACCTGACAAAAACAAGCAATGGGGAAAAGATTCCTTATGTAATAAATGGTGCTGGGATAACTGGCTAGCCATATGCAGAAAACTGAAATTGAACCCCTTTACAAAAATCTGAACTGAACCCCATATACAAAAATCAACTCAAGACAGATTAAAGACTTAAATGTGAAACCCAAAACTATAAAAACCCTGGAAGACAACTTAGGCAATACCATTCAGAACACAGGCATGGGCAAAAATTTCATGACAAAGATGCCAAAAGCAAAAATTGACAAGTTGGGGGTCTGGTGCAGTTACTCATGACTGTAATCCTAGCATTTTGGGAGGCCGAGGCAGGTGGATCACGAGGTTAGGAAATCGAGACCAACCTGGCTAACACCATGAAACCCCGTCTCTACTAAAAATACAAAAAAGTAGCCAGGTGTGGTGGCACAGGCCTATAGTTCCAGCTACTCAGGAGGCTGAGGCAGGAGAACCGCTTGAACCCGGTGAGGCGGAGGTTGCAGTGAGCCAAGATCACGCCACTGCACTCCAGCCTGGGTGACAGAGCAAGACTCCATCTCAAAAGGAAAGAAAGGAAGAAAAGAGAAGAGAAGAGAAAGAAAGAGAGAGAGAAAGAAAGAGAGAGAGAGGGAGAGGGAGAGGGAGAGGGGGAGGGAGGGAGGGAAGGAGGAAGGAAAGAAGGAAAAAAACTGACAAGTGGGATTTAATTAAACTAAAGAGCTTCTGCACAGCAAGAAAGAAAGAAAGAAAAAATTGACAAGTGGGATTTAATTAAACTAAAGAGCTTCTACACAGCAAAGGAGACTATCAACAGAGTAAACAGACAACTTACAGAACGGAAGAAAATTTTTGAAAACTATTCACCTGACAAAGGTCTAATATGGAGCTTCTATAAAGAACTTAAGCAAATTTACAAGAGAAAAACAACCCCATTAAAAAGTGGGCAAAGAACATGAACAGACACTACACAAAAGAAGACATACATGTAGTCAACAAGCATGAAATAAAGGTCAACATTACTGATCATTAGAGAAAAGCAAATTAAAATCACAATGAGATACCATTTTTTACCAGTCAGAATGGCTATTATTAAAAAGCTAAAAAAAATAACAGATGCTGGAAAGGTTCAGCATAAAAGGAACACTTCTGCACTGTTGGTGCGAGTATAAATTAGTTCCACCATTGTGGAAAACAATGTGTAGTGATTTCCCAAAGACATAAAAAACAGAACTACTATTCAACCCAGCAATCCCATTACTGGCTCTATGCCTAAAGGAATACAAATCATTCTATCATAAAAACACTTGCACACATATGTTCATTGCAGCACTATTCACAATAGCAAAGACATGGAATTAACATAAATGCCCATAAATTCTAGACTGAAAAAAGAAGATATGGTATATACACACCATGGAATACTATGCAGCCATAAAAAGCAACAACATCATGTCTTTTGTAGGAACATGGCTGGAGCTGGAGGCCATTATCCTTAACAAACTAATGCAGGAACAGAAAACCAAATATTGCATGTTCTCACTTATAAGTGGGAGTTCAATGATGAGAATACCTGGCCCCATAAAGGGGAATAGCAGACACTGGGATTTATTGGAGGGTGGAAGGTGGGAGGAAGGAGAGCATCAGGAAAAATAGCTATTGGGCCTAGGCTTAATACCTGGGTGATGAAACAATCTATACAACAAACCCCCATGACACAAGTTTACCTGCATAACAAACCTGCACATGTACCCCCGATTTTAAAAATAAAAAAAAATCAATTAAAAAAGTAAGACTGTAGATTAGTATTGTGCCAAAGAAAGAAAGGTTTAGATATCATCCTACAAAAACTGGTGAGGAGTAATATTAGTATAAACAACGGCTGGGAGGAGAAATCAAAGGGAAAGGGGTATAGTCACAATAATACATCTATTATATTTCATCAGAGATGGAGCTAAGTGCTAGCACAGATACCAACCCAAGTTTTAAAAGACTCAGAAGGCAGATGAAAAAAGATTCTATCTGGGGTGACTCTAGAATTTCTACAATCCAAAATACTGAGGATTTGGCTCAGTTTGATGGGATGGAGAAATCCCATCAACTTAAGTACCCAAGATGCAACTTAAGTACCCAACTTAAGTATCCAAGAAGGTCCAGAAATAGCAATCAGCCAGATACATGAGTCATTTACTCATACAAGCAATATTTATTAAGGGTCTACTCTGTGTCAGCCACTGCTTTGAGCAATAAAAGCTACAAACTAAACTGACTAAGTCCCTGCTCTTGAGTTTCCATTTTGCTGGGGAAGAGACAGACAATAAACAAAAAGCATGTATGCACATGTATAATATGTCAAGGATGATGAGTGCCGTGAGCTTTATAAAGCAGGCAAGGAGGTTAGAGAGTACTGTGAGGTAGTGGGGCCATCAGGGTGGGGAACATTTTAGCAGAGACCCAGATGAAGTGAGGGCTTGTGTCATGCATATATCTGAGGAAAGAGAGTTCTAGGAAACCATGAAAGCAAGAGCAAAGGTCTAGAAGGAGGGTGCATGCCAGGACTAGTGGGAAGCCCCATGTGGCTGGAGCAGAGAAAACAGGAGGGGAAGTGGGAGGGAGCATGGGTGACAGGCCAGCAGGGATTGGCCAAAACTTTGGAAGTGCAACTAGATAATGACTTTCATTAAACTCCTGCTATAGTGATAGCTGGAGCTCCTGATTCTCTTTGAAAAATTATGATAAATCACATTATCAATTTAAAAATGGAAATGAAAAAGTACCTGCAACTTTATCATCTAACATGGCTTTTTGTTTCATGTGTTCTTGTCTGGCCTTTTTCCAATTTTTTGCATATTTTTATGGGGTTTGTCATGGTTACAAAAAGCTTTACATCATATTTGTCTTACCCACATGTCATAATGTGTTTTACAGGTTGTTACAAACCCTTCCAAATAATCGTTCTAGTGGTTGCATAATACGTGAATGCTCTACTTTCTCTTGGACACTTAAGTAGCTTCCAAATAGTCACTGTTACTGATGATGCACAAACCTCTTTCTAGATTTGGATTATGTGGGGACCCTTTCTCTTTATGAGCTTTTATCCATAAATAGTGATTTATTATAGACATGAGGTATTTCTTGATTGTCCCTACATGTCTGAAGCTGCGAGACTAATTACCTGCTGATGGTGTCTGTTACTTTTTCAGAGTAGATACCTTCTGGCACTGGTTCATATACCGCCTCCACTATCTGCAAAACAAACAGACTAGAGTGATGGAAGTCAAGGGGCCACAGATGTCTCTGAATAGTTAATACTTGACCATAACCTGAGAGTTACTAATTAAGCAGTATAACTTCACACACAAATTTTAGTCAGAAATCTCAACCAAATAAAACATTTGCATCAATTAAACAGTTCTTGAACATGGAATTATATTCTCCAAGCTGAGTTAAAATTAACCTTCGATTCATAATAAAATGGTGTATGGGATAATATAAGGTGTTGGGTTGTGAGTAGTTCAGACTGCAATTAAAAATAAAAGACCAGCCAGGTGCAGTGACTCACGCCTGTAATCCTAGCACTTTGGAAGGCCAAGGCAGATGGATTACCTGAGGTCAGGAGTTCAAGACCAGCATGGCCAACGTGGTGAAACCCCGTCTCTACTAAAAAAATAAAAATAAAAAATTAACCAGGTGTGGTGGCACATGCCTGTAATCCCAGCTACTCAGGAGGCTGAGGCAGGAGAATTGCTGGAGCCCAGGAGGCAGAGGTTGCAGTGAGCCAAGATCACGCCACTGCACTCCAGCCTAGCTGACAGAGTGAGACTGTGTCAAAATAAATAAATAAATAAATACTTACATAAATAAATAAATAAATAAAATGAATAAAAAATAGAAGACCAAAAAGTCTTTAAATAATTTTGTATTATAAATAAAGACAATTATAGAGGAAAATAAGCCATTACATGAGATATATATTTAGAAGAAAGCGGAAAAAATAAACTGGATCACGCAGTTAATAAAAGAATTCTTGCTTTTAATGGGCAGTTATATTAAAATCACAAAGATCTGTTTAATAAGAAAAGGAATTGCATCTTTAGCTACATGAGACCCTTTTGTGTCACAGCGTTGCTTACTTTTGTAGCCAAGGACAGCATGTTAGTGCTGTAGAAGGGGGGATTCAAAGTCGCCATCTGATAAAGGATGCAGCCTGCTGCCCAGACATCAGCCTTCTCCCCGTACGGCTCACTCTTCAGTACCTCGGGGCTGACATAAAATAAAGACATTAATACATATTAAGAAAGGGAGAATCCGCTCAGAAAGATCCAATTTTCAAGCTTTATTGGAGTTATTTTTTAAGTATCTGAAATGCTTAACGTAATCACTATTTCAGGAAAGGATATCAAAAAGTCTGTTTGAAATTTCCCAGCCTCAGATGAACCCGGAAGCATATCAAGCAATTCCAGCTTAAACACTAAATACCAATAACTCATATAAATATCACCTAGTATGCATCCAAGGATGTGTGTATTTCCAGAAAGAGCAAGCCCACTGTGGTAGATGGAGTTGCTGGCCCCAGTTCTTTGCTGCTCTGGGAGCTTCTGTACATCCCACCCTTGCTGTAGCCTCTTCTGGGCAGTGTTCATCATCCGCTCCTGCCTTTGTTTTGACTGTGTTTTCTTCCTTTGACCAATGGAATGTGGAAGTGACAATGAGCCTGATTAGAGCCTCAGTCTGAACAGGTACTGAGGACTTCCATTTATCCTTCTAGGAGCTTCAGTCCACTACTAGAGGAAGAATGTGTCCCAGGTAGCTTCCACCCTTGCAGCCTGGGCCCAGCATAAGACACACAGAACCAGTCTGCCCCCAGACAACCCATATACCAACAGGCCAGAGGAGAACTAGCCTAGCAGGCTCACATACTTATGATTCTGAAGTTGAATGCCACTGAAACTTTGTGGTGATTAATGATAAGGTGTTAACATGGAAAAAGCTGACTGATAGAGCCTTCCCCTTTGCTATTCAGCTCTAGCATATAAAGTAGGGGGAAGACCATATTTAAATATGTTGCAGGAAATGACAATACCTACCATGTTCACTGCTTCTGAAATTGCCACACAATTTACACAACATTTAAATAGTCTGCAAGTGTTCATGAATTTATTTTTTAATTTAATTGGATTTAATTTATGTGGAGGCGAGTATAGTTCCCTTGGACATTTTGTACTAATAGAAGTTTCCTCTAAAATAAATGTGCATTAAAAAACAAAGTACTAAAAGTACTCAACACACACACACCCTAAATTAAGTAGCTTACTAATTCAGTTCCGTAATAAGTACTTGGGTCTCACCTCAGTACTCTAATGGAGTAAAGATTAATACAGTTAGCTTTGACAGTGAGTTAAAATAGAAAGAAATTTATAAATTGGCATCAAAACAATCAGGGCAGGTATAAATCAGTATTGACTTAAAAATAATCAACAAATTACTGTTCTTGAGAGGAAGAAGAATTCCTAGTTTAAGATTTATAGTATGTATTTGCAAAGAAAAGTATGATTTCTAGGTCTATCAGTTAAGCATTTTCATATTTAGTGTTTTTCAGTTCAATAATATGGAAATTGGGGAACTGGGGCTGAGATGATTTCCACAGGGCTCTGCTGGTTCTAACAGTACAAAAAGTATTCCTTGCTGTCCCTTCATCAACTGCTCACGTTGAAAAAAAAAAAAATGATTTAACAAGAAGAAAACATGCTCAACACAGAAAATGTCTTTGGCTCCCCACAGACAAATTTCTCATATTCTCATCTACTGAGATATCAGAAGAGTTGCTTCATAATTTCCAAAAGATCACAAAGCACAAGCTGTGAGTGTTCCACCCATATCCCCTCAAATCCCTTTTGCATTGCCTATTTTTGGTGTGCTTTCACTCCCCACGGCCAGCACCTGTACTTGTTCAGAGGAAAGCTTTCCATTTCTTCCTCAAAAGATAAATTTTCAATGTCTCTTTTATAAGGGCACTAATCCCATTGGTGAGGACAGAGTCCTCATGACCTAATCACCTACCACAGGCCACACTTCCTAATACTATCACGCTGCAGCTTAGGATTTCAATATAAGAATTTTGGAGAGACACAAGCATTCAATCTGTAGCAGACTTTCCTCTTGAAACATTGCGATGTTTTTCACTCATCCAGTAAATATGACTAAGCATCTCCAAAATACTAGTCACTCTTCTACCTGCTTGGAATACACCAACAAAGACATCTGTCCTTCATGGGGCTTACCTTCTAGTAAGGGACAGGAGGCAGAGAAGATATAAAACGTAAGAAAATAACTTAAAAGTAAATGATGTAGTATTTTAATAAGTGAAAAATGCTGTAGGAAAATAAACTTGACTAGAGTAAAGGAGGTCTGGAGAGGAGGTAAGGTGGCAAGTTGCAATATTAGAAAAAATGGTTCCTTCCTCCCTCTCAGATACCATAGAACGACCCTTCAGTGGCTTCCTCCTTCATTCACGCATTCATCTTCTCTTCACACTTTACTCTCTCCTTGGATAATTTCATTCACATCCAAGGCTTCCAGTGAAACCATATGCTGGTAACTCTCAGACCTAATTTTCATTCCTCAAGCCCCTCAAGTGCACACAGAGAACAAGGCTCTGTTACAAATCACTGATGAAAATAGGGTTAAAGCAGTGGACTCTAAACAATTGCCTATTTTATAAATTAGAGTAGAGAACTCTTCCGAAGTCAACAATGCTTACTTTCTTGAATTTCAAGCACTGTTTCTGAGGTGTATAAAACAACCCTGCAGGACAAAGGCCTGAGTATCTGCAACAGGAAGATAGCTCCCTGGGAGATATCTTAAAGCCCTGGGCCTGTGACTGTCTTTGCCCCCACATTACTTCCTGAGGCAAACATTACTATTTATTTTTCTACTTCCACCTCTGCTTCCATTTGCACTTCAAACCTAGTCACTTCAAGCAATCCTTTTAAATATGTGTGCGTGCTATGGGAGCTTTTTCTTAATCTGCAAGACTCCAGGGTGACTACTCTGCATCCCAGGGAACGTTTCTGATGTCAAGAGTTAATGTTTCCAGGATATCTGCTGGCTTCAGATTTGCCCCTAATTCTGGTGTGTACTGCATTACCACATTAGCAGTTAAATTTATCCTCTAAATGCTAGTTCTTTCCTCAAAAGACAAGATTATAATATCTGACAACTAAGAGTTTATAAGAACTAGTTTATTTTCACCGGGTATGAGAAATAGAAGATGAAATTAAAATCTTAAGAGAAATTGAAAAATTATCATTGCAGAAGTAACTCATTGACAATATAATGCTATAGCATCTTGGAAACAGTGACATTTAGAGATGTCATAAAAGAAAATATTCCCTTAACAAGTGTTAGAAGATACTAATAAAAGAATCTCAAGGAGTTTGGGACACAGTGAGGGCTAAATTGTTTGAAGACTATTACAATAGTCTTACAAAATAGACTTGGAGTAGTAAGTCTATTTTATTGAAGTTATTTATCCAATAATATTTGCTTCATTAGGTAAAGACAGAAAAGGGATTTTTGCATCCCACTGCAATGTGTTAATTCTGAGTCTATTAAAAAGTACATTTAGTTCTCAGGTATTGGCTATCACAGCTTCATCTCCCGGGAGTACCTTAAATATAAAGGAGAAAGAGAACTAACTTATCCCTGTTACTGAAAAAGGAACATAAACCTTCTGTCTGAAGGTTTAAGATCCACTATTTGTGCATTCAAGGAGGTAAAACTCATGAGAATAAAATGCTGAACTGAGGTGACATAATTAAGTCTGTGTGCTAATAAATACCATTTATTTAGACTGAAAATCAAATGATGCTCTAATTATAATTCATTGTACAGTATGTAGCAATATAGGATGAATCAAATGTGTGTGTGTGTATTCTTGTGTGTATGCATGTGTTTGTGGATGTCTGTGTGTTTGTATGTGTATGTGAATGTTTGTGTGCATGTCCATGGATATTTATGGTTGCTGAAGGTAGGTAAACCGTTGCTGAGAAATGGCTTAAAAAACCATCGCTATGGTAGGATAGGAGTTAATGAGAACTAATGAGGATGCAGAAACTTGCAAAAACCCTGAGGAAATAAATCTCAGTGCATTTTCTGGAAAGAGTGAGCAGCATAATATTCAGATATATAGTGAGATAAGCATAGTTTAGCAGAAAAGACACTAAGCAGAATCATGAATGTAGAGAGATCCACCCATGCCTTGATCTTTTTCTATGAGGTCCTACTTAGTATAAGCACTTAATAGCATTGATAAAATATAATCTGGTCCCACTGGAGCCACAAAAATTAAACAGCACCCTGATCAGCCTTATGGCATTCTCCACTATGGAGGAGTAAAGGGATTGAGCCTGAAAAGAGATTGGAAGGCTGGGCAAGCCCACTAATGTAGTGATCAGGGAAATGAGAAGATGAAAGCCATGGGACTTCAGAATTGACTGGGTGTGGGGAGGAGAAAAAGAGAAAGGAAAGATGATCCCCTCCTCCTCTAGGTTCCCAAGTATTTGGTTCTGGTGACTAAATGGGTATAAGAGTCATTAATACAGATACAGGGAGAGCAGATGTGCAGGAAGAAACTACATCAATTCGGAATATATTAATTCATGTATGTCTGCAAGATCCACAATTGGGAATATTCAATGGGCAACATCATTCCAGATGTGAAGAGTCTCTCAAAACCTTATCCTCAGAGCATGTGCTGTCTATAAGCCTGGCATCACAGAAATGTTCTCCGCTCATAGGTGACTACTGCCATTAAGTAGTTAGTTAAAAAGATTTGATACCTAAACAGCTCTGACTTTTCTGAACACAAACCTCTTACAGAGAGACAAGAGAATTAGATGACACATTCAAGAGCTGTGGAATAATATCCTATGCCATTAAAAGAAATTGGCACACCTTTAACACAAATTTGAGAGCCTGCCTGCTTCTGGACTGCATCCAGCATTGACAGCTTTATCCACTAAAAATACAAGACAGCCAGTTAAATTTGAATTACTTTTAAAAATGCAATAGTTGGAAAATATGCTAAAAAATACAGTAAACGGGACATAAACTAAAATGTTCATTGGTCTTTATTCAAAATTCAACTTTCATTGGACACCCTGCATTTCATCTGGCAATCCTAAATTGCAGTATTGTTCATGTACTCTCCTTTCTTAGTGTTTAAGTCATCTTTATTCTAGAAAGGCACAAAAAGAGCTATTTAAACACTATCTACGGTTTTCTGTACTTACGTTACAAAAATAGCAAAGCAGAGTATTTATATGAGGCATCTGGGACACTTCTCTAAATGCTTTCTATTTCTCTCATGTTGCATGAAGCTGTGTATTAACATGCCTTGACAACCAATGAAATCAATGATTTAAAAGTTCTTTAAAATATAAGCAGCATCTTAAAGTACAAAAGACATTTGAATATATGAAATGTTAAATTCAGGCCTAGTTTTTACAAACATTTTTACCAAATGTCTCTGTAAATGTTAAGTTAAATAATAAACAAACTGGAGTAGAAGCCATCAGAATAGCCTCCTTAGTCCCATAGCAAAGGTGGGTCATGACTGGTTTCTAGATGCCAGACCCTCTTATTAGGTCACCTAGCTCCTATGGATTATGTTTAGGGACATGCATGTGAACAAAACCAGAATATTTCACCCCCCAAAAAGCACTTCTTTGGCATATTTCCATATAGCTATTCAAAGGAACTGCAAATCACAGAAATCTTGAAAATCTGTCTTTTGTGGAGGATATTTGCATCTGTAGAGAAAATCTACACTCATGAAATAAACAGTTAGGCTTTCTCTGAGCCCACTCCCACTCCACTCCCATCTGAATCTAGGAAAGATTAACTCACAGGAATGAGAGAGAGAGTATGACATCTTTGAAAGTCTGACAGAGACATGTCACCACAGGCCACCATCTATTCTTTCTGGGAACTGCTATCTGTGAAATTTCATGTGTCTTAGTGTGTTTTCTGTTGCTTATAACAGAATACCTGAAACTAGACAATTTATAAAGAAAAGGAACTTATTTCTTACAGTTCTGGAGGCTGAAAATCCAAGGATGAGGGGCTGCATCTGGTAAGGGCCTTCTTGCTGGTGTGGACCTTCTGCAGAGTCCTGAGGCAGCACGAGGCATCACACAGCAAAGGGGCTGAGAGTGCTCACTCGGGTCTCCCTCTTTTTATAAACCTCTAGTCCCATTTTCGTAATAACTCATTAATTCTTTAATCCATGAATGGATCCTCATGATCCACTGGATCATAAGGGCTCTTCTCTCATGATCCAATGATCTCTTAAAGCTCCCATCTCCTAATACTGCCGCATGGGAAATTAAGTTTCAATATAAGTTTTGGAGGGAACAAACATTCAAACCACAGTACTCTGTATAACAAGACCACCTTCACTAGCCAGGCCTTTTCTTGTCCCTCCCTCCCATAACCTGTCTTGCCACTGTAGCAGGACAAGCTTCAGACAAAACTCCTCAGACACCGAGTTAAAGAAGGAAGGAGTTTATTCAGCCAAGGGCATCCGCAAGACTTCTGTCTCATGAGCTGAGCTCCCCGAGTGGGCAATTATTGTCCCTTTTAAGGGCTTACTACTCTAAGGGGGTGCATGTGAGAGGGTCGTGATTGATTGAGCAAGCAGGGAGTACGTGACTAGGGGCTGCATGCACTGGTAATTAGATTGGAACAAAACAAGATAGGGATTTTCACAGTGCATTTCTATACAATGTCTGTAATCTATAGATAACAGAACCAATTAGGTCAGGGGTCGATCTTTAACTACCAGGCCCAGGGTGCGGCGCTGGGCTGTCTGCCTGCGGATTTCATTTCTGCCTCTTAGTTTTTACTTCTTCTTTCTTTGGAGGCAGAAATTGGGCATAAGACGATATGAGGGGTGGTCTCCTCCCTTACCACAATCCAAGCCCCTATTCCTTCTGTAACTTCCAGATGGTATAAAACCTGCAGTCATCTGGCCTTTTCTAAGTTTTCATATTTCATATTTTTCTCATGTACACATGTGCAAGTAATAATTTATATACCTTTCTCCTATCAATTTATTATGCATTTGTTTTATGGCTCAAATTATCAAACCTTCAGAAAGGTAAGGAAGGAGGAAGTTATCTTCACTCCTACACATGATTCAGACGCCTAAATAACATTTTATGAACCAGAATGACAAGACACTCCACTTGGAAGAGTTATCAATGTACTTTTTATGAATGAGTGGTAGATAACTGCTACAACTAAAATCGATCCATCATTTGATAGATTAATGCACTACTTCTTCAAGTTAGGGAAACATTTTCTATCTAATATACATAAAATTCATAACAGTAAAAAGCAGAAGAGATTGACACTGTATTATGCAAACCAGGACCTGTGATTACCAGTGTAGCTGTTGATCTGCCTTTAATTAGTTTCTTGTTTTTACTGCAAAATGATGAGTCAAATTAGACTCAATTTTCATCTCCCTACTAGGATCAGCAGACATTGACCAAATGACACAATTGATTGCAGATCATTTTATGCGACACTCCAATTTATGTAGAATCTGTTCACGAGATAATAAATGTGCAAGTGCCATGAAAAATACTAAGTACTATACAACTGCAAAGTGGTATTATTACATAGAGAGATCTGTCACATTTCATAGGGACTGTGACAGTAAGTGAGCTAGAAAAAAACAGGCAGCAGAATAAATATGGTAGTGAAGTGGGGACTGTCATATTCCTGAATTCTGAGGAGTTCTGAGTGGACAACCAAATAGTTGACCTTCAGTCTATTAAAGTCAAAGTCAGGCCAAGAACTTTTACTATTATAGGTAAAAATGTTGCTAGTGGTGACAGGGGTGTCAGTTGTCCTTTCCATTAGGTCCAGTTTGGTAAAAGTATGTATGATCCCAAAACACGAGTGGCAGCCTACTCTCACCCTGTCCCACCCATGTTAGCCTCCCTCCTGATCTTTGCCCCTAGTTCATGGAAACCCCTATCTGGCATGTTTACCCATTCATCTCCAAGCAATACTATGTGCCAGGAGCAAACACATAATCCCTGTAGAATACAAGAGCAAACAAACACACACAAAATCCCTGGCCTCATGGAGTTTACATTCTAGTAAAGGAGACAACTAATATACTAATTAATTGATTGATTAAAATTTATTGGATGCCATGAAGAAAACAGACTATTTTTTAAAATAACATTTATCTCATGAGTTGACTTTTAAACTGTTCTGTGGCCTTAATAGCCTGTTTGACTTTGGAGGTGAGGTTGGGTAGATATTAATTTCCTCACATCTGCAAGACAGAGAGATAATTTGTAATATCTAGTCCTGTTCCAAATGCTATGTCCATCAATTAAAGACTGAAAATACCTTCATGACAGATATGCACATCGTTTTAAGATAAAGATTACATTTGTTTTTCAGTGTGGTTTAATCACTGAGGACAGAGTCAACAATATTTTCCAAATTTAATTTGTTCTATGAAAACAAATTCATGAACATGTAAATAATTTTTGATTATTGCTTTGGTACAGTATTAAAATCTGTGTTTTAAGATTTTAAAGCAAAATAAGGCATTTTTATTTTAACAGATAGCTAACACATATTTCAAAGTCACTTTTAAGCATTATAGATGTCTTAACCTGAATCATCACCATATTTGCTCAAAAAATGCTGGGCAAATAGATCCTAAATCTGTAAACTTATGTGACTGAAGAACAAAAGAAATGCATTTCTCTTTCGTCTCTGAAGCAGAAGTTCCCTCACTGAATATGCAAAATCCTATGGCCATGGCCTTTGACAACTTCCTCACAACCAATTTGACTCTGTCTCCCTATTCCCATTTGCCGAGCAGATACAAAGAAACCTGTCAACAGAAAACACAGATTTGAGGACATTTGAGGACCAAGGAATGTCCTTTACCCAAAATATCTTCCCTGAGGCCAATGTGTGAGTTCTCACAGTAGTGACTTACTCTTCTATGTTATATACTAGTTATTTCTGGAAAGTACATAAGGAGAAAATGAGGAAGAGGGGCGAAAACATGGGGAACCTAGGGCTTGAGCATGTTTGACAGTGTCTGTTGGTTGGTGGTAGACTAAAAGATAATAGCTTGATAAGATACAGAGACCAAGGCCACAGGGAACAACTTTATAGTAATTTCCCTCAAACTAGTGTGTGAGATGGAGGCAGGAGAATAGTCTGGAGGCAGGGAACATAAGGCCCATTCATGCTGATTTCCTAGAACTAAATTAAATGGAAATACTTTAGCTATGACAGGAAATATCCTCTCCATTTACATTGGGCATACCCCAAGTAAATGACTTTGTAACTTTACTTTATTCTCTTCATTTACATATGGCATACACCAAGTAACCAAAGGAAACCTCTAGAGGGTATTTAAACCCCAGAAAATCCTGTAACAGGGCTCTTGAGCCCCTATGCCCCACCCACTCCCACCTGTGGAGCATACTTTCATTTTCAATAAATCTCTGTTTTTGTTGCTTCATTCTTTCTTGCTTTGTGCGTTTTGTCCAATTATTTGTTCAAGATGCCAAGAACCTGGACTCCCTCCACTGGTAACAACATGGAGACAGAATAGGGGGAATAAAGAAAGAAGACGTTTCAGAGAGGAAGGGAGGACGAATTTTAAGTCACATTTTATTAAAACTGATCTTTGCTGTCTGTACCTCTGACATGACAACAAGCCGTTTTCCTTGGTATTTTGCTTTGTTGACATTCTGGTTTGTCATAATTGGTCATCATTTCTACTAACCTGACCAAAATTAAACTTTGAAAAAATGAGCAATTGTCCAATATATGACTCCTAGGTTTTGTAAACCAAAACTAAAATTCTAAGCCCCTCCACCGACTCCATGGACCCCTTCTCTAGGCCAAGGGAATTCCAAAGAAACCTGAAAAACTAGTTCAGGCCATGATAGGAAAGGATGTTCAAACATGCCTCATTATACTCTCCTCTGGTTGGAATTCAGGTACAGCTAACCAGCATTAACATTACAACAGAGATCTCAGGACTGATCTCTGTAGGAATAAGATACCAAATTCCAACCTGACTCTAGTGTAGCATCACATGACAGATAGGCCCTGAAAAAAATCAAAGTATTTTACCCCAAAATATATTCTTTTGACACATTTTTAAAGGCCCTGCAAAGCTGTCTCTTATGGGGGAAATTCATTTTGTAGAGAATCCCCTTCCCTTTCCAGGTCTTTTTCTGATCCTGAAGAGATTAGCTGAGAGTCTAGAACCTTTTAAAAGTCGGAATTGAAAACATTTGCCATCTATTGCCTCTAAGGGCAGCCACCTATGCAACTTCATCTACATGATAAGAACCTTGGTCTCCATAATCCCATATCTTAACCCAGACACTTGTTTCCACTGATTCCAGGTCTTTAGGTAATATCAGTTTTAACTAATCATCAATCAGAAAATCTATGACTTCCACCCCCACCACCTGCTTCAAGTTGTCCTATCTTTCTGGACCAAATCAATGTATACCTTACATATGTTGACTGATTCCTTAGGTCTCCCTAAAACCTATAAAACCAAGCTGTAACCCAGCCACCCCTAGGCACATGTTATCAGGACCTCCTGAGGCAGTGTGACTGGTGACGGTCCTCACATATGACTCAGAACAGATCTCTTCAAGTATTTTACGGAGCTTGGCTTTTTTCATCAATAATTTCTAGGCAAAAGTTAAAAAGTGAGAGTCCATATTTACTACCATTTTACCCGCACTAAATTGCTAATTTCCCTCCTCCTGTAAGCAAGAAGCTGAATGGCCTACCTCAACTTGCCTTTACTTATTCAAGTCATTCAAATGCAATGCAGGCAGCTTTTACTTTCTTTTTTTTTTTTCCTATTTTTGTTTAATTTATTTAAGACCACCTCCTCACAATTTCCAGAGAGAAAATACAAAACGAGAAACAGACTTGGTTTCAAATACATAACCAAGTGCTGGAGTTTAAAGCATTACTGATAACACTGTTACAGAAGAATGGCAGCTTACTCCAGGGTACTTCACAATTCCTGAGGAATAAACATGATTTCTCTTGTCCTCCACTGGGATGTTCTCAGGTGAAGTCACTGCTCCTGTTCTTTGACTTATTTTCCGTGTAGAAGATATGGAGCCTGGAAATCGTGCTGACAGCTGGAGTAAATCATTCCTAATCCCATGCCAGAACTGAAGGCTAATTGCCACATTCTTCTTTTAAAGGTGAGAAAACAATTCCTAATCCAAAACCAGTACCTATCTTCACGACCGCATCTGCCAGGCACGGCCCCACTTCCAGCCGAGCTCCAACTCCGACATGTACCCCACCCGCGCCTCCAGTTTTCCTCTCGGCCGGCCCCCCACCCGCTCCAACCCCTGCAAGTCTCGCCAGCTACTTTCTTTAAAAGCATTACCTTTGAAAACTTCCATAGTTTTCGGCATCTTAACACCATCAAAATTAGTCGTAAACTCTGAACACATAAAGATAATCATTTCTTCTCTCTTTTAGCACAATAACTATAGATTTTCAAAACAGAGGGCAATAAAGCACTTTATTTAGTTTCAGATTTATTATGTTCCATTTAGGAATGAACTACTATCTGGGTAACCCATGGGATGCCAACTCTATATGGACAGAATAAATCAATTTAGCAATGGACCTGGTGTAGCTAAATGGAATGACACTTCAAAATTGTAGGACTGTGGAAAATAAGATATTTACTTTGTGCCTTAGCTTCCTTTCTTATACAATAGGAAAATGACCTGTTCAGTGTGTTATAAGAATTGCCAAATGCAATACATTTTTAAAATATAAGGCATAGAATATCTTTATATTTACTCAAATAAGTTTTAACTCTTCTCCTTTCCTTGAATGTTGGCAGTTTAAATGAGAGAAAGGCAAAAGGTAAACAGAAAGCTGAAATAAGGATTGTAATTTGTTTTGTTTATCACATTTAAAGAGTGTATAAATCCGTTCTTGCGCTACTATAAAGAAATAGCTGAGCCTAGGTAATTTAGAAAGAGAAGAGGTTTAACTGGCTCACGGTTCTGCAGGCTGTAGGAAGCATGATGGCATTTGCTTCTTGGGAGGCCTCAGGAAACTTCCAATCGTAGCAGAAGGCAAAGGAGGAGCCAGCACATTTTATGTGGCCAGAGCAGGAGCAGGACAGCGAGGGGAGAGGTGCTGTACACTTTAAATAACCAGATCACATGGAAACTCACCATCATGAGAACAGCACCAAGGGAGAAATTCGCCCCCGTAATATAATCACCTCCCACCAGGCCCCACCTCTAACATACGGGATTAAAATTCAACATGAAATTTAAGTGGGGACACAGATCCAAACCATATCAGAGAGTAGACCTCGATTGTACCAACACTAAAGTTTCACTAATTTTAAATTGACATGCAAATTACTGTAAAATTTTTCTCTACTTTCTCAAATTTACGAAAAGTATAAACTAACCAGCTTTATGAATGAGGTCATTGAGAAAGAAAAGAAGCAGAAAGAAAAGAACCCCTGCCCAAGAGAAGGGTCCTCAATAGTCAAAGACAAATAATTCTAGACAGTATCATCACAAATTCAATACAGTAAATATAGTTGGATAAATATATATTGAGTATTGCAGTCTAAAAACAAAACACATTCTCTTCAAGGAATTCATAAAACTTACATAAACTTTTCTATATATCAGGTGTGGCAAACTATTACTTTGGTGATCTATTGACAAAACACTTTTACTAGTACATATGCCCTTGTGTAGTCCCTCCATACATTATTTCTGGGTTTGGCCACGTGACTGGCTTTAGTCAATGGGACATTAGCAATTGTGATTCATGCCTGTACATGCAGGCTATATTTTCAGAACTCTAACTTTCGGACCATTCCCTCTCAGATTCCAACCACGATACTGAAAAAACCAAAGCCCGGTCTAGCCATTTCAACATTGAAAGAGAACACATGGAAGTAAACCAAGAACCCAGCCAACATCCCGGGATAAGCTCCCAGCCAACAGTCAGTACTAACATCCTCCTTAAAAGAGATTCCTTCCATTCCAGTTGAGTGGCCCTAGTTAATGCTGCATGGAGCAGAGATAAGCTATTATTAACAAGCCCTGTTCAAACTGCAGAATTTGAGCAAATAAATTATTATTATTATTGTATTAAACCAATAAGTTGGGGATAAATGCTATGCAATGATTATCTGAATCATCAGAGTATGAACAATTTCTCAATTTATTCTAAACTATAATTGTACAAGCTGTATTCTGACATAGTAAAGCCAAATAAAATATAAGCTTTGAACAAAGAGAAAAAACAAAAACTTTGAAATAAAAAACATTTTATAAATTACTTATTAGTGATAAAGATAAAAAATTTTACTGACAGGCTACTTAGAAAATAAGGACGATGAAAATGATGACTAACCTCTGATTTTTTTTATCTTGTCCAAATTTCTATCTAAGGCATCTGGCGAGTCATGCCCTCAGATAGGTTTTATTTAACTCTACTTATCATGATTTACTTTCCGACCCAACTCTGGCATAACATTACAAAATAAAGAAGAAAATCCTATATTAGTGTGTTCTCGCATTGCTATAAAGAAATCCCTGAGACTGGGTAATTTATAAAGAAAAGAGGTTTAACTGGCTCACAGGCTATAGAAGAGGCATGCTGTGGAGGCCTTAGGGAACTTTGACTCATGGCAGAAGGTAAAGTGGGAGCAGGCATCTTCGCATGGCCAGAGCAGGAGGAAGAGACAGAGTGGGGAGGTGTCACACACTTTTAAACAACGAGATCTTGTGAGAACTCTATGACAAAAACAGCATCACCAAAGTGGGACATCTGCCCCCGTGACCCCATCACTTCCTACCAGGCCCCACCTCCAACACTGGGGATTACAATTCAACACAAGATTTGGGTGGGGACACAAATCCAAATCATGTCACTTCCCAACTCATTCTGTGAGGTCAGTATTAACCTGCTACAAAATCCAGGCAAATAAAATCACAAGAAAACAGACCAGTATCTCTTATAAATATAGACACAAAAATCTTCAATAAAATACTAGTAAAGTGAACCCAGCAACGTATGAAAAGAATTACACTAGTACCTCCTTAACCAGGGAAAATATGTTCTAAGACCCCCAGTGGATGCCTGAAACTGAAGATAGTACCAAACCCTATACGAACTGTTTTTCCTATATATACATATCTATGATAAAGTTTAATTAATAAATTAGATACAGTAAGAGATTAACAATAACTAATAACAAAATAGAAGAATGATAACAATATGCCAGCATAACTACTTTGATGTTTTGGAGCCATTATTAAGTAAAATAAGGGTTATTTAACAGAAGCACTGAGATACCATGACAGTTGACCTGATCACTGAGATAGCTAAGTGACTACTGCGTAGATAGAGCATGCAGTGTAGATACACTGGAAAAAGAGCAGATTCACATCCCAGATGAGAAGAAGCAGGACAGTGCAAGATTTCACCACACTGTACAGAATGGTGCACAATTTAAAACTTACAAAGTGTTTATTTCTGAAATCTTCCATTTACTATTTTCAAACTGCAGTTGACTGAAACTGTGGAAAGTGAAATCATGGATAAGAGGGGACTACTGTGGGCCGGGTGCAGTGGCTCACATCTGTAATCCCAGCACTTTGGGAGGCTGAGGCAGGCGGATCACGAGGTCAGAAGTCTGAGACCAGCCTGACCAACACAGATAGTGAAACCCTGCCACTACTAAAAATACAAAAATTAGCTGGGCTTGGTGGTGCATGCCTGTAATCCCAGCTGCTCAGGAGGCTGAGGCAGGAGAATCCCTTGAACCTGGGAAGTGGAGGTTGCAGTGAGCCAAGATCATGCCACTGCACTCCAGCCTGGGCGACATTTCGAGTCTCCATCTCAAAAAAAAAAAAAAAAGAGGGGACTACTCTGTTATCCATGACCAAGTGGGATTTGTCTCAGAAAAGCAAGGTCAGCTCAAAATACAAAAATCAATCAAAGTAAAACACCACATTAACAGAATGAAGTCTTAAAAAGAAATGATCATCTTAGCAAATGCAGACAAGAGCATTTGACAAAATCTAACTGTCTTTCATGATAAAAGCACTCAGACATGGGCATCCTTGCCCATGCCTATGTCTTGAATGGTATTGCCAAGGTTTTCTTCTAGGGTTTTTATGTTTTTAGGTCTACATTTTTTAATCCATCTTGAATTAATTTTTGTATAAGGTGTAAGGAAGGGATCCAGTTTCAGCTTTCTACATATGGCTAGCCAGTTTCCCCAGCACCATTTATTAAATAGGGAATCCTTTCCCCATTTCTTGTTT
>NW_012117500.1:298585-339614 GCF_000951035.1 Colobus angolensis palliatus | reverse complement strand
AGAAAGAAAGAAAGAAAGAAAGAAAGAAAGAAAGAAAGAAAGAAAGAAAGAAAGAAAGAAAGAAAGAAAGAAAGAAAGAAAGAGCACTCAGCTAGGAACAGAAGGAAACATCCTCAGCCCAATGAAAGACATCTGCACAATTCTCAGGTAACCTTATGCTTCACAATAAAGACCAATAGCTTCCACTCATACGGGTAAATAACATGAATCCTGAAAAATAGACACATACACACAACCACCTACGTTCTCCCTCAACACAAGACGGGTAAGAGATTTTCCACACTCCCCACCTTTTCTTAGTGCATATACCTTAGAAAACTTATAATTGTTCATTCTTTCTCTGACTTTTTAAAATGTACTATGTAAATCTTTCCAAAACTTAAATAAGCCTCTTGTCAGTGTTATAACCCAGGAATCTTTTCCTTAAAGGCGTAGGCGCCATCTCTTTGAAATGAAGCCAATGAGAAAGACAATGGGAGGGTGGGAGCCTAACTCAACAGGCACCTGGGTCCAAACCACAAACCTACCTCCTGTCGTAAAGATAGGATAAATTTGTTTTTCTTTTGGATTAAGGCGATTAGTAAACACAGATGGCTACCCCAATTATCAAGTGAATTTAGGATGAACTATGTGTGACAAATGGTGCATCAAGTCCTCTTACTTGAAGACTAGTTATCATTTATCTTGAGAACATATATGACAAGGGTTGCATCTGCTTAGCTGTATGAGATTTCTTCCTGTCCTTTCAATCTCTTTAGTGGATTGCCTATGTTGAAAACGAGATCTGGTTTACTGTTTATTCAAAAATCAAAACTGTTTTCTTTTCTACTTCTGGGTTGAGCTTGTCTGGGTTGGCAAGAGATTTTGTTTTTTAATTTATATTCCCCTAACACTTCTTCCGATCAGGAATAAGACAAGGAAGTCTGCTCTTACCACTTCATTCAACATTGTACTGGAATTTCTAGTCAAGTCACTTAGTCAGGAAAGGGAAATAAAAGGCATCCAGATGGGAAAGAAAGAAGTAAGACAGTTTCTATTTGCAGATGACATGATCTTTTGTGTAGAAAATTGCAATAAATTCACAAAAAAATTACAGCTAATATGTGAGTTCAGTAAGTTTACAGTACACAAAATCAATATGTAGAAATAAAGTATATTTCTATACTCTAGCAATGAACAATCCAAGCTGAAATTAAGAGAGCAATTCATTTACAATAGCATCAAAAAAACAACCCAAAACTTAGGAATACATTTAACAAAAAAAGTACATGACTTGTACACTAAAAACTGCATAACATCATTGAAAAAAAATTTCTTTTAAGACCTAAATAAATGGAAAGACGCTTTGTGTTCAAAAATTAGAAGACTTTCCATTGTTTAAATGGCTGCATTAGTTTCCTCTTGTTGCTGTGCAAATCACCACAAATTCAGTAGTTTAAAACACATATCGTATAGTCCTGGATTGTTCTAAAATGGTTCTTGCTGGACTAAAATTAAGGTTTTGGTAAGGCTGCATTTCTTTCTGAAGGTTCTAGGAGAGAATCTATTTCCTTGCCTTTTCCAGATTCTAGAGACTACCGGCATTCCTTGGCTTATGGCTCACTTTCATCTTCAAAGTAAGCAATGGCCAGTCAAGTCTTTCTCACAGCACATCACTCTGGCACTTACTCTTCTGCCTCCCTTTTTCATATTTAAAGACACTTGTCATTGCACTGGATCCAGTAGCCTCAAATCCATCTGCTACCTTAATTCCCCTTCACCATGTAACATAACATATCCATAGGGTCTAGGGATTATACTAGAATGTAGACTTCTTGGAGTGGGGGGGGGGGTCATTTTTGTGCCTATCACAATAGGCAAAATGATCTACAGATTCAACACAATTAGCTTTTTTTTTTTTTTTTTTTGCAGAAATTGACAAGATGATCCTAAAATTTATCTAGAAACACATGGGACACAGAACAGCCAAAGCAATTTTGAAAACTAAGAACAAAGTTGAAGGACTCATACTTCTTCATTTCAAAACTGACTACAAAGCTACAGTAATTAACACTGTGTGAGACTGGCATAAGGATATGCATATAGATTGATCAAATAAAACTGAGAATCCCTTGAGCAATAAACCTTATATATACGGTCACTGATTTTTGACAATAATGACAAGAAAATTCAATAGGAAAAGAAGTTATTTCAACAAATGGTACTGAGACAACTGGAAACACACATGCAAAAGAATGAAGCTGGAACCTTGCCTCACATCACATGCAAAAATTAATGTTAAATGAGTCATAGACCTAAATATAAGAATTAGAACTATAAAACTTATGGAAGAAAATATAGGTGTAAGTCTTTGTGATTTTGGATTACACAATGGTTTCTTAGAATGACTCTTAAGCACAAGCAGCAAAATCAATAAGTTTAATTTCATCAAAATTAAAAACTTTTGTGCCTCAAAAGACATTATCAAGACAATGAGAAGAGAATGCATAGAAGAACACATTTACAAATCATATGTCTGATACATATCTGCTTTCCAAAATAAGTAAAAACTTTCATAACTCAATAATAAAACACAAGTAACCCAGTTTAAAAATGGGCAAAAAAAGTTGTTAAACTTCATGAGTCATAGAGAAACGCAATTCAAAACCATAGTGAGATACCATGTCATACCCATTAGTGTGGCTATAATCCAAACACAGATTAAATAATAACTATTGGCAAACATGTAGAAGATTGGAACCTTCACATATTCCTGGTAGAAATGGAAAATGGTGCAGTCACTTTGGAAAACAATTTGGCAGTATCTCAAAAAGTTAAACATAGAATTACTATATTGAGGAGTATGGCTCCAGGCCAAAATCCTATGTATTATCTTTCAGGCAGGACCATAGACAGTGACAAGGCTTTGCCCAGCAGACCTCATTGGGGGAAACTGCCATCTCCACACCAGATTTGGTACACAGCTAGCATGTTACAGCTTCTGGAGGGATTTGCAGTCAAGAACTCAGTCCCTGCTCCCTCCACCCCAACCAGCCCTGCTCATAGGCTTCTCTGCTTCCCTAGCCCAGGCACTTCCATTCAGAGGCTTCCACTCAGGCACTTTTCAGGAGTCCCAGCTGAGACCTCCTTAGAGAGGGCAGTGCTTTCAGCTACCAGTGATACTTCTTCATATTGAATGAATAGTTACACACATCATAAAAGTATAAAAACACAGAAAGGATATATACCAACTTCCAGATAGTGGAAGTAGCAAGGGGAAGTAGGATGGAGAGGAGCCTTTAATTGACTCCATAACATTATTTCTCTAAAAAACTTTTCTTGGCCAGGCGCGGTGGCTCATGCCTGTAATCCCAGCAATTTGGGAGGCTGAGGAGGGTGGATCACCTGAGGTCAAGAGTTCGAGACCAGCCTGACCAATATGGTGAAACCCTGTCTCCACTAAAAATATAAAAATTATCCAGGCATGGTGGCCGGCACCTGTAGTCCCAACAAGTCCAGAGGCTGAGACGGGAGAATTACTTGAAACTGGGAGGCAGAGGTGGCAGTGAGCCAAGATAGTGCCACTGCACTCCAGCCTGGGTGACAGTGAGACTCCATCTCAAAACAACAAAACAAAATAAAAACCTTTTTTTAAGAAAATATATATAAAAAAAAGAAAATATAATAAAGTCATAATGTAGTGAAACCTAGTATGCATAAATGGACATTTGTTATACATATGAAATATTTCATAATACAAAAGAATGAAAAATATTGAAATAATTCTTAGCCCTAGGTGGTGAAATTATATGTGATTGTGATTTTAGTTTTTTCTTGATATGTATATACACTTTTCAAACCCTTCCAACCAACATGAATTTCTTTTATAATGATAACAAATAATACATGTGTTTCACAGAGAGGTATTACTACCCATAACTTTACTTAAGCAGAGAGCTATAAACATGTATTTTGGCTTAAAAATCTATTATATGGCTTAAAAATTGAACCAGTATTAAAATCTCATTTTCATGTAAAAAAATCTCTACAAATATTTTAATAGTTCAGTGCTGAGAAATGCTTTTATTTTTCAAATGCAAACCAAAATTTAAAAGCTGAAATTTACACATGTCCAAATTTGTAAGAGCTAGTCAGGAAATGAAATGCAAATAATTACAGCTTTAATAATCACTCCTATTAAGTTTTTCTTTTGGCAACATGACCTTAAATAGCACAGGATTATCTGAATGTGGTCATTCAGGCTATTACTATAAATTACTCAATGTAGAGGTATAATTAATAATTAATAGAACTTTTTAGAGCGAGGACATCAAATTCAACAATTTCCAATGATTTTCTAGAACCCTTTCTTCATATTAAATAATGTGCAGAAGCTCAACATGTAGAAGAAGCCATAACAAAGGTGCTGTGTTTGAAGCTGGGAGCTGCATTCTGAGCCCTTGCTTGCTCCCTTTCTCACATCTTTATCCTCTTCCTCCATCAGTGGCTCTTTCCTGTCTGGAAACAAGCATTGTCAAGTCTCCTGATTTCTAACCACACCTCCCGTTCTCATATTTCATCATAGCACAATTTTCCTCTATTGGCTGTTGCCACAGTTCTACCTACCATTGCTTGTCATGATCCCCATGCACCCCAGCCCTTACCACTCTCCTGAAACCTCTCTGGATAACCATTGTCCATCTGCAAATCCAAGGGATATTCTTCCATCCTTTACATGGACTCATATGAAATCATCATACAAAAACAATTCTCAATACCTGGCTTCCCTGTAGTACTGTTGAGCTTAGAAAAGCATTGTGTTCCTCCTTGGGAACTTTTGTTCACATCATGTCTGACACTACTTTCTCCTAGTGTTTTTCTTTTGAACTTCCTGTCTGCCTACTCCTTGTAAATCACCTCAACCTTCCTGTCTCTGTGTTTGACTCTTAAGCATTGTGGCTCCTCAAGGTTTTATTCATCACTTGTCTATTTCACAGCCAGTTTCACACAGATGCTGATGACCCTATGTCTCCTTACCAGTCAGAAACACTCCCCTGAAGCTCCAGAAACATATTTGGGTTGCTTATTGGACATAACAGTCTTACTGTCTCAAAAGCAATTAAAACTCAACATACTCAAAACTAAATTAATCACTGCCCTTTCTCTGCATGTCTTCTCTAATCATCAAGATGTTGTGTGGGTTGGATTGTATCCCCTGAAAAGATACGTTGAAGTCCTAACTCCCAGTACCTGTGAATGTGACCTTGTTTGGAAAGAGGATCTTTGCAGAAGTAATCAAGTTAAGATGAGATCATACTGAATAAGGGTGGGCCCTAATCCAATATGACTACTGTACTTCTGAGAAAACAAACACACAGGTATAGACACACAGAGAATGCCAGGTGATGACAGAGGCAGAGACAAGAGTGATGTCTCTTGCCAAGTATTTCCATCCCAGATCTGTCCTGTCCCAACTGCCTCCCTGCATTTCGGTAGCCTGTTCAATGGACAGTCCCATTTCTTAACACTGTCAGCTGTCTGGCTTCTCGGGGTGAGGGCTGGCTTCCAGCATGAATTCCCTCATGGCAGTGTGGTGAGAACTGTAGCAGCTTCTGTACCCAGGGCCTTGCCAACTGCTCTAAAAGTGGTGCTGGCTGCATACCCCCACCCCCACAACACTTCCAGTGGGGCTGAGTAACACAATCCAAAAGAATCCAGAGGTTAAATAAGGCTTATGGGCAAACTTTCATCAATGAGAGACAGGAGATGAATTATTCTTCTTTTCCTCCCACAATCAACTCTTCTAATGCACAGAAGTCCCATAAGATCTGTCCAGAGACATCTCCCATGACCGAGTAATTGCTGCTTCTTAATAAAGCTGTGACAAGCACAGTAACAGTACATTGTATTTGCTGTCCTTCCTTCCCTTCTTTGTTTCTTGTTTTTTTCCTTACTCTCACTACCCTGGGATTACCAGCTCTCCTCTCCAATAAAGAGCTCACATGTAAGCTCCATTTTCTACGGAATCCGGGCTAAGATAGCAAGTTGCTTAAACATCATTTTTTCTCTTCTAAAAATAGAGATAATGATGGCTCTTCTCATAGGACCACTAAAAGTATCATATGAGACAATATCTGAAAAGCACAGTAACTTGAAATAGTTAGTGCTCACAAAATGTCACTTGTTACTATTAATTATAACAACCTGAAGATCCAGAGCTATTTTTGCATTCTTCTCCCACTGTGTTAGTCAGGGTTCTCTAGAAGGACAGAACTAATGGAATTGATATGTATATAAAGGGGAGTTTATAAAGGGTTAACTTACACGATTGCAAGGTCCCACAATAGGCTGTCTGCAGGCTGAGGAGCAAGGAGAGTCAGTCGAAGTTCCAAAACTAAAGAATTTGGAGTCCAGTGTTTGAGGGCACGAAGCATCCAGCATGGGAGAAAGATGTAGGCTGGGAGGCTAGGCCAGTCTCTCTCCACATTTTTCTGCCTGCTTATATTCTAGCCATGCTGGCAGCTGATTAGATTGTGCCCACCCACATTAATGGTGGGTCTGCCTTTCCCAGCCCACTGACTCAAATGTTAATCTCCTTTGGCAACACCCTCACAGACACACCCAGGATCAATACTTTGTATCCTTCAATCCAATCAAGTTGACACTCAGCATTAACCATCAAAGTGCACCAAAAGTGGGTGCACTTTGTTACAGGAAGAAGAAACTGGAGAATATGCACATAACGTCCCCTCTTTTCTTTAATCCTTATTGTGCTACATTAAAAACCATTACCACTGTACCTTGTGCTATAGAAACATTAAAGTTCATTTACACAGGAAAACACTTATTAAAAGCTGTTAGGAGGCTTACAAAGTCCCTGGGAGGTAGTACCCTGCAGTCAGGCTTGAAGGCCCGATGGGGAGGGATAAAGCTTTTGCCAACATTGTATTGGGTCAGGCACAACTTGTACCACTGACAGTGGAAAGTAGACCCAGGACCCCAATCCTGCCATCTTCCACCACCACCCTTTCCCCAACCCCAAACTGGACTCTATTCAATATACACTTTCTCCCATTTCTCACTTGCAAATCCAAGTCTTGCTGACATAATCTGATTGACGGAGTCTGACTCACATGGTTGTGCTTCAGCTGCAAGGGAGGTGAAGATTACACATTTTTCTGTTGACTTGTGTAAGGAAAAGATATTCAGAAGGTGGGAAGTCTCCCCCAAATATAGGAAATGAGTTTGTAAGATTAACCGAGCAGCCAGAAAATATGACAAATGTACACTCTATATCTACTTGAAGAAATGTGCCAAACCAAATAAAATATAGTTACAAATTTTTATTTATTTATTTATTTTTGAGATGGAGTCTTGCTCTGTCGCCCAGGCTGGAATGCAGTGGCGCGATCTCGGCTCACTGCAAGCTCCGCCTCCCGGGTTCACGCCATTCTCCTGCCTCAGCCTCCTGAGTAGCTGGGACTACTGGCACCCGCCACTATGCCTGGCTAATTTTTTTTTTTTTTTTTTTTTTTTTGTATTTTCAGTAGAGACGGTGTTTCACCATGTTAGCCAGGATGGTCTCGATCTCCTGACCTCATGATCAGCCCGCCTCGGCCTCCCAAAGTGCTAGGATTACAGGCATGAGCCACTGCGCCTGGCCACAATTTAAAAAAAAGAAAAGAAAAGAAAAGAAAGACTGAAAGAGGAAGGTGGGAATAATCTACTTATTGAGGGAATTCTTGCAAAGTATATTCCATGTCTAGGTAGTCCATAGTGCACTAGCTATTTCTTGAGTAGACCTAACGGCTGCTGCGGAGGTCACAGTAACGCTTTCAGATGCTCTGGGCAAAGTGGGCTAAATGCTGTTTCACTCTGGGTCACCTCTTTCTCGCCCTCAACTGACTCCAAAGAGTAATTACAACTCATAGTGAACACAAGTAAATTCCTCTCAGGCTCAACATTAATAATCTACCATTAGTTATACATCTTAAAAGAAAACATTTCCTGGCCAATGAATATATGTAATATTAAGATGATAAGATTTTTATTCTTAGAAAAATATATGAAAAAACGGAAAGAAAAATACTTGAAGGAGGAAAATAAACCACTTCTATCAAGTATATCCTTATCAGTTATACCACAAAATAATCTTATTATCAAACACACAATCCTAAAATCACAGGTTATTTCCCCTCCTGTATTACATATGTATATAATAACTAACCAAGGATTTTTAATTCTTTCTTCAAAGTTTATATCCTACCTCCCATTTCTTTTTATTCTCATTGCCAACAAGTCCAAATCAGCCCACCCCTAAGTTATTACAAAAGCCTTACTCCCTTAAGTGCTTTCATTCATTTATTCTTTCATTCATTTATTCATTGAACAAGTATTTTTCTGAGCACTTGCTATGTGCCAAGTCCCCTTTTTCATGGATTATTTTTCTCATGGGAAAAATGACAGAATGCCACCAAACTGGTAGAAATGAGCTAATGGAGGTGTAGAAATTGATGCATGAGAGAATTGCTGGAGTGATGCCCTTGAGGAAATGGACAGACAGGAGGAGGGTTGGCCTTTACCAGGACCATGGAAGCAGAGTCACATGAGAGAAGGCTGGTTACAGGAACACAGGTATGGGTAAGGGGAAAGACATGGAAGCAGGAGCTTGTGAAAGTTCTCTTCTATAGCTCCCAGCTTCTCTGTGAAGTAGGGAGAAGGCTCATTAGCATAAAGGTTAGAGTCAAAACTTCTTCCTCCTGTCAAATCCTCCTAATCCAAATATTAATTATAGTCAAACACCTCCTCCTCAGATATCGGGCACATATTGATTTCCCATTTCACGGACCTCCTGCAGCCCCTTCAACTCCTGTGACCTTCCTAGGCTTGCTCTGCTGTTCCCTACTGACATGGTGGCTAAAGGGGTACAGGATAAACAGTTGATTCCATCAGAACATACATTATATGTCAGTAATTCAACAGCATAAAACTTGAAAGTAAATGTCACTAAGTAGGTGATACCCATAACCAAGGAAACATTATTTTATTCATATGAACAGGTATAAACAGAGAATAATAAAAATGCTTTTCTAATTGTACATAAACAGTAGAAGGGCACTGTTAATCTGAGAAGTGCCATAGGCATGGCCACTTTGCCTATGGCCCTTGGCCACTCTTGAGTAGTATAATAGCATGGTAGGCAATTTGAGTAAAAACTGCTTGGTCAAAAAGCATTCAAGTTAAAGCAGATTTTGTTTAAACTCAGACACTGACACATATAAAAGTACAATAACTTCTAGCTAGTTATTGTTACTTTAATGGTCAGGAAGAAACTTGTAATAGTCAAGAAGGGAATATTTTATTTGATAAAATGAGAAAATGATCACCAATGAATATTCCTAGTCACTGGATATTCTACATCTTGATCACTATCTTGTCACTAAAAAAACCTTTCAGTCAAGGGGAACATCACACACCGGGGCCTATTGTGGGGAGGGGGGAGGGGGAAAGGATAACATTAGGAGGTATGCCTAATGTAAATGACGAGTTAATGGGTGCAGCACACCAACATGGCACATGTATACATACGTAACAAACCTACACGTTTGTGTTTTTTTAATGCTGTATCAGGCAAGATCAAGTTTAAATTCTCACTGCCCAGTTTACTAGCTATGTGATTTGATTATTAAAACAAAGATATTATACCAACCTCCACTTCTTACACATCTTACTCTCTTCATTTCCTCATGATGACTTAAAATAATATATTTGGAATTACCACTTTCCCTCCCATTGCTCAGATTATATGCTCTCTTCAGGCCCTCCTGCTATCTCCTGTTATAGAGAAACTCTCTGGCCCTATTTTCTCAGTAGTCTAAAACAATTTCAGTAAATAATGTTAGCTAGATGCTGATGTTTTCTTCCTGGCAATTAGCACATTCTGCTTATTTCTACCATGGCCCATCACATCTTGGCAATATGTGAAAGCTGCATAAAGAGGTTTCATGTAGGACAACATGATCTAAAGGTGGGAGCTGAGTGGGAGCAGGTTGTTTCAGATGAGAAAATGGAGAGCATCAACCTATAGACAGCCTTCTTGGAGCAACTTAGAATGATTGTAGCCCCACAGGAGGAGCAATCCCCAGATTCAGGCTTGCACGAGAGGCAGAGGGACAATTCCTCCTTACCTGGAACATCAACATTCCTACAGATGAAAAGAGATGCCTGTCTGATGTGAACAGCTGGAACTCTGGGACAGGAGTAAGGCTGCGAGGCGGATTCCTTTCCTCCTGGCCTGGCAGAGGAGTTGAGGTAGCTCCCAGCCTTCACCCTGATAAAAACCTCAGCACATCTCATTGAGAACTCCCCCAGCCACCTTCATGGAGACTGGGACCTCTGCTCACCACTGGGTATTACATCTACCCACCTGCCTTAGCTACAACTGATTCCTACTCAGGGATAGCCTCCCTACTGGCCTGAAGCCTGAATCATCACCTCAGTAAATAAAATACTGGGGGAAAATTAAATAACTAAATAAAGTTTGCCCCTCAAGAGAATGGGATAAGCTTCAAGACATCCCTGCCATTCCAACCCAATAGAAGACAGTGAACTTGCCCACACACCAAACACATAATTACCACAACCAGCATCTGGGAAAGCCAGTGCACAAAGTCTACAACTTAGGAACTCATACAGAGTATTTATCCCTAACAGCACAAAGAATCAAAATAGGCTATAATAAACTATAAACATTAAAGTCTGATCCTTAAAAGGAAAACTAGGAACTCAGGAAAAACAAAGTCAAATCAAAAATAAATTCAAGAGCAATCTGAAGAAACAGTCTACCCAAATGAGAAGGAACCAGAAAAGTAATTCTGGCAATACAACAAAACAGGGTTCTATAACATCCCCAAAAGATCACACTAGTTCCACACTAATGAATCTAAACCAAAGGGAAATCTTTGAAATGCTAGATAAAGAAGTCAGAAGTGTGATTATTAAGTTACTCAAGGAGATAACAGAGGAAGGTTAAAACCAACATAAAGAAATTATTTTTTAATCTAAGAAATGAATAAAAACTTTTCTGGAGAGATAGATATCATAAATAAAAACCAATCAGAACTTCTGGAAATGAAAGACACACTTAGGGAAATACAAAATGCAATGGAAAGTTTCAACAATAGACTAGAACACGTAGAAGAAAGAATTTCAGAGCTCAAAGAAAAGGCTTTCAAATTAACCCAATCAAAGATAAAGAAAAAAGAATCAAAAGACATGAACAAAGTCTCCAAGAAATACGAGATTACGTAAAACAGTCAAACCCAAGAATAACTGGTGTTCCTGAGGGAAAAAAACAAACAAGTTTGGAAAAGTTATTTTAGGGAATAATCGAGGAAAACTTTCCTGGCTTTACTAGAGATCTAGATATCGAAATACAAGAAGCTCAAAGAATTCCTGGGAAATTCATTGCAAAAAGATCAACACCAAGGCAGATAGTAGATATCCAAATACATGAAGAGATCTAGATATCCAAATATAAGAAGCTCAAATAACTCCTGGAAAATTCATTACAAAAAGATCATCACCAAAGCACATAGTTATCAGGCAAACCAAAGTCAACATGAAGAAAAGAATTTTAAGAGCAGTGAGACAAAAGCATCAGGTGACCTATAAAGAGAAACTTATCAGACTAACAGAAGATTTCTCAGGAGAAACCTTACAAGCCAGAAGGGATTGGGATCCTATCTTTAGCCTCCTTAAACAAATTAATTTTCAGCCAAGATTTATATAGCCAGCAAAACTAAGATTCATAAATGAAGGAGAGAGAAACTCTTTTTCAGACAAACAAATGCTGAGGGAATTTGCCACTACCAAACTAGCACTACAAGAAATGCTAAAAGGACTTCTAAATCTTGAAACAAAAGTTCAGTGTGCACCAAAATAGAACCGCCTTAAAGCATACATCTCAGAGGGCCTATAAAACAATAATACAATGTTAAAAAAGTATCTAGGTAACAACTAACATGATGAATAGAATAGTACCTCACATCTCAGTATTAACAATGAATATAAATGGCCTAGATGCTCCACTTAAAAAATACAGGATAGCAGAATGTATAGAAAATCACCAACCAAATATCTGCTGTCCTCTAGAGATTCACCTAACACATACGGATTCAAATAAACTTAAAGTACAAGGGTGAAAAAAGATAATCCATGCAAATGGAAACCAAAAGCGAGCAAGAGTAGCAATTCTTAATGAGACAAAACAGGCTTTAAAGCAACAATAGTAAGAAAAGGCAAAGAAGGACATTATATATTGAAGAAAGGATTAGTCCAATAAGAAGACATTACAATCCTAAATACATATGCACCTAACACTAGAGCTCCCAGATTTATGAAACAATTACTACTAGACCCAAAAAATGAGATAGACAGCAATGCAATAATAGTGGGGGACTTCAATACTCCCAATAGACAGATCATCAAGACAGAAAGTCAACAAAGAAACAGTGGACTATATCCTAGAACAAACGGACTTAACAGGTATTTACAGAACACTCTTCCCAACAACTGCAGAATATACCTTCTTCTCTTCAGCACATGAAATATTCTCCAAGATGGACCATAATGATAGGCCACGAAACAATTCTCAATTAATTTAAGAAAATCGAAATCATATGAAGTATCTTCTCAAACCACAGTGGAATAAAACTGGAAATCAACTCTATAAGGAACCCTCCAAATCAAACAAATACATGAAAAGTAAATAATCTGCTCTTGAGTGATTTTTGGGTTAAAAATAAAATCAATATGAAAATTTAAAAATTATTTGAAATGAATGATAACAGTGACACAACTTATCAAAACCTCTGGAATACAGCAAAAATGGTGCTAAAAGTAAAGTTCCTAGCATTAAATGCCTATATCAAAAAGTCTGAAAGAGCACAAATTGATAATCTAATTTCACACCTCAAAAAACTACAGAAACAGGAACAAACTAAACCCAAACCCAGCAGAAGAAAAGAAATAACAAACATCAGAGCATAACTAAGTGAAATTGAAACAAAAATGTACAAAAGATAAAGAAAACAAAAATCTGATTCTTTGAAAAGATAAACAAAATTGATAGGTCATTAGTGAGATTAACCATGAAAAGAAGAGAGAAGATCCAAACAAGCTCAACTAGCAATGAAACTGGAGACATTACAACCAATACCACTGAAATAAAAAAGATCATTCAGGGCTACTATGAACACCTTTACATGCACAAATCAGGAAATGTAGAGGAAATGGACAAATTCTTGGAAATACACAACCCTCCTAGATCAAATAAGAAAGAAATGGAAACCCTGAACAGACCAATAATAAGCAGTGAGACTGAATCAGTAACAAAAACATTGCCAACAAAAAGCCAGGACCAGACAGATTCTCAGCTGAATTCTACTAGATGTTCTAAGAAGAACTGGTATTGATTCTACTGAAACTATTCCAAAAGGCAGAGAGAGAGGGAATCATCCCTAATTCATTCTAGGAAACCACTGTCACCCTAATACAAAAACCAGGAAAGGACATAACAAAAAAAGAAAACTACAGACTAATAACTCTGATGAATATAGACGGAAAAGTTCTCAATAAAATACTAGCTAACCAAATCCAACAGCATATCAAAAAGATAATACATCACGATATGATCATATACCCAGAAAACCTAAAGACTCATCCAAAAAGCTCCTAGATCCAATAAATGAATTCAATAAAGTATCAGAATACAAAATCAATGTACACAAACCAGTAGTACTGCTACACACCAAGAATGACCAAGCTGAGAATCAAATCAAGTACACAACCCCTTTTACAAAGACTGCAAACAGGCCGGGCATGGTGGCTCATGCCTGTAATCCCAGCACTTTCGGAGGCCGAGGCAGGCAGATCATGAGGTCAGGAGATCGAGACCATTCTGGCTAACATGGTGAAACCCTGTCTCTACTGAAAATACAAAAAAATTAGCCGGACATGGTGGCGGGTGCCTGTAGTCCCAGTTACTTGGGAGGTTGAGGCAGGAGAATGGTGTGAACCCAGGTGGAGCCTGCAGTGAGCTGAGATCATGCCACTGCACTCCAGGAATATACTTAACCAAGAAAGTGAATGATCTCTGCAAGGAAAACTACCAAACACTGCTGAAAGAAATCAGAGATGACATGCACAAATGGGAACACATCCCATTCTCATGGATGGGAAGAATCAATATTGAGAAAATGACCAAACTATCCAAAGTAATATCAGATTCAATGCAATTTCCATCAAAACATCATCATCATTCTTCACAGAATTAGAAAAAACAATCCTAAAATTCATATGGAACAAAAAAAGAGCCCACATAGCCAAAGCAATGATAACCAAAAAGTGTAAATCTGGAGGCATCACATTACCAGACTTCAAATTATACTACAAACAGCATAGTACTGGTATAAAAACAGGCATGAAGACAATGGAACAGAATAGAGAACCAAGAAATAAAGCCAAATACTTATAGCCAACTGACCTTCAACAAAGCAAACAAAAACATAAATTGGGGAAATGACATACTATTCAATAAATGGTTCTGGGATAATTGGCATGCCATATGTAGAAGAATAAAGCTGGATCCCCATCTCTCACCTTATACAAAAATCAAATCAAGATGTATCAAACACTTAATCGAACACCTGAATCAGAAAACCTCTATTGGACATTGGCTTAGGCAAAAAAATTCATGACTAAGACCCCAAAACCAAATGCAACAAAAACAAAAATAAATAACTGGGACCTAATTAAACTAAAAATCTTCTGCACAGCAATAGAAATAATCAGCAGAGTAAACAACAGACAACCCACAGAGTGGGAGAAAATATTCACAAACTATATATCCAACAAAGGACTACTATCCAGAATCTACAAGGAACTCAAAACAAATCAACAAGAAAAAAACTAATAATCCCATCAAAAAGTGGGCAAAGCACATGAATAGACAGTTCTTAAAAGAAGACATACAAACAACCAGCAAACATATGAAAAATGTTCAATATCACTAATCATCAGGGAAACACAAATTCAAACCACAATGAGATACCACCTTACTCCTGCAAGAATAACCATAATTAAAACGATTTTTTAAAAAATCCAAAACAATAGATGTTGGGATGGATATGGTGAAAAGGGAACATTTTTACACTGCCGTTGGGAATGTAAGTAAGTATAATCACTATGGAAAACAGTAAGAAGATTACGTAAAGAACTAAAAGTAGAACTACCATTCGATCTAGCAATCCCACTACTGGGTACCTACCAAAAGGAAAAGAAGCTGTTTTATGAAAATGCATGTTTGTAGCAGCACAATTCACAATTGCAAAGATATGGAACCAACCTAAGTGCCCATCAACCAACAAGTGGATAAAGAAAATGTGGTATAAGATGTACAAAGAAGAGCTGGTACCATTCCTACTGAAATGATTCCAAAAAATTTTAAAGGAGGAACTCTTCCCTAACCCATTCTATGAGGCCAGCATCATCCTGATACTAAAACCTGGCAGAGATACAACAAAAAAGGAAAACTTCAGGCCAATATCCTTGATGAATATCAATGCAAAAATCCTCAACAAAATACTGGCAAACTGAATCCAGCACCACATTAAAAAGTTTAACCACCATAATCAAGTAGGCTTCATTCCTGGGATGCAAGGTTGGTTCAACATATGCAAATCAATAAATGTGATTAATCACATAAACGGAACTAAAGACAAAAACAACATGATTATTCTCAATAGATGCAGAAAAGGCTGTTGATAAAATTCAACATCCCTTCATGCTAAAAACTCTCAGTAAACTGGTATTGAAGAAACATACCTCAAAATAATTAGCACCATATATGACAAACCCACAGCCAATATTATACTAAATGGGCAAAACCTGGAACATTTTCCTTGAAAACCAGCACAAGAATGCTCTCTTACAACTCCTATTCAACATAATATTGAAAAATCTGGCCAGGACAACCAAGCAAGAGAAAGTAGTAAAGGATGTTCAGATAGGAGGAAAGGAAATCAAACTATCCCTGTTTTCAGATGACATGATCCTATATCTAGAAAACCCCATGGTCTCATCCCAAAAGTTTCTTAAGCTGGTAACCAACTTCAGCAAAGTCTCAGGATACAAAATCATGTGCAAAAATCACTAGCATTCCTATACACCAACAACAATCAGGCCAAGATCCAAATCACAAATGAACTCCTATTCACAATTGCCACAAAAAGAATAAAATACCTAGGAATACAGCTAACAAGGAAAGTGAAGGATCTCTATAAAAAGAACTACAAACCACTGCTCAAAGAAATCAGAAAGGACACAAACAAATGGAAAACATTCCATGCTCATGGACAGGGAAAATCAATACTGTGAAAATGGCCATACTGCCCAAAGCAATTTAGAGATTCAATGCTATTCCCATGAAACCACCATTTGACATTCTTCACAGAACTACAAAAAGCTATTTTAAAATTCATATGGAACCAAAAAAAAAAAAAAACTATTTTAAAATTCATATGCCCAACTAGCCAAGGAAATCCTAAGCAAAAAAGAACAAAGCCAGGGGTATCACACTACCTGACTTCAAACTATACCACAGGGCTACAGTAACCAAAACAGCATGGTATTGGCACAAGAACAGACACATAGACCAATGGAACACAATAAATAACCCAGAAATAAGACTGCACACCTACAACCATCTGATCTTTAACAAACTTGACAAAAACAAGCAATGGGGAAAGGATTCCCTATTTAATAAATGGTGCTGGATTTACTGGGTAGCCACATGCAGAAAATTGAAACTGAACCCCTTTCTTATACCATACACAAAAATCAACTCAAGATGGATTAAAGACTTAAATCTAAAACCCAAAACTATAAAAACCCTAGAAGAAAACCTAGGCAATACCATTAAGGATATAGACACTGGCAAAGATTTCATGATGAAGATGCCAAAAGCAACTGTAACAAAAGTAAAAATTGACAAATCAAATCTAACTAAACTAAAAAGCTTCCATACAACAAAAGAAACTATTAACACAGCAAAAAGACAGCCTACAGAATGGGAGACAATTTTTGCAAACTATGCATCTGACAAAGGTCTAATATCCAGCATCTATAAGAAGCTTAAACAAATTTACAAAACAAACAACACCATTAAAAAGTGGGCAAAGCACATGAACAAACACTTTTCTAAAGAAGGCATACATGCAGACAACAAGCATATGAAGAAAAGCTCAGCATCACTGATTATTAGAGAAATGCATATCAAAACCCCAATGAGATGTCATCTCATGCCCATCACAATGGCTACCATTAAAAAGTCAAAAAATAACAGATGCTGATGAAGTTGTGGAGAAAAAGAAATGCTTTTACATTGTTGGTGGGAGTGTAAATTAGTTCAACCATTGTGGAAGACAGTGTGGCAATCCCTCAAAGACCTAAAGACAGAAATACCATTTGACCCAGCAGTCCCATTACTGGGTATAAACCCAAAGGAATACAAATCATTCTATTATAAAGAAACATGCATGCATATGTTCATTGCTGCACTCTTCACAATAGCAAAGACATGGAATCAACCTAAATGCTCAAAAATGATAGACTGGGTAAAAAAAAAAAAAAAAGTGATACATATAAAGAAAATGTGATACATATACACCATGGAATACTATGGAACCATAAAAAAGAATAAGATCATATCCTCTGCAGGAACATGGATGGAGCTGGAGGCCGTGATCATTAGCAAACTAACGCAGAAACAGAAAAACAAATACTGCACATTCTTACTTATAAGTGGGAGCTAAATGATGAGAACACGTGGACTCACAGAACAAGGCACACTGGGGTCTATCGGAGGGTGGAAGGAGAGAGAAGATCAGGAAAAACCACTAATGGATGCTATGCTTAATACCTGGGTGATGAAATAATCTGTACAACTAACCCCCATGACACACATTTACCTGTTTAACAAACCTGCACATTCTGCACATATACACCTGAACTTAAAAGTTAAAAAATAAGTAAATAAATGAAATTTTTTAAGAATACAATATATATATACATTATGCAATACTACTTAGCTATAAAAAGGAATGAAATAATGTCTTTTGCAGCAACTTGGGTGGAACTGGAGGCCATTATTCTAAGTGAAGTAACTCAGGAATGGAAAACCAAATATCATATGTTCTCACTTATTAGTGGCAGCTAAGCTATGGGTATGGTATGCAAAGGCATAAGAATGATATAATGGATTTTGGGAACTCAGGGGGAAGGGTGGGAGTGGGGTGAGGAATAAATGGCTATACATTGGGTACAGTGTACACTGCTCAGGTGATGGGTACACTATAAAGTCTCAGAAATCACCACTTAAGAACCTATCCATGTATCCCAAAAACTATTGAAGTTTTTTAAAAGTAAAGAAAATGGTGGGCATCAAATCATCAAGTCATCCTTTCATAACCAGCTCTGATATGTGAAATTGTATAAAAAGGACTTGGGTAATCAATGATACACCATGCTTTCCCCAAACTCAAGAGTAGAGAAGATCAGTGAGCTGCATACAGCAGAAAGGTTTTAAATACCATAGCCAATAACAAAATCTTCACAGACAAGTGTAGTCAGGGTTTTTTATTTGGGGATTAAGAAGGGGATGGTGTGCTAGTGGCTAACTTTGCCACAAAGAACTTTTGTTTTCTCATTTCTAACTTAGTTTTAGCCAAGTATACATGCCCTATGTAATATGAATTGGGGAAATGCTGGAAATAATTTGCATATCTACAAAAAGGAGATTGGCTGAATGAATCGTGATTTTAACCAAGTAATGGGATATGATCCAGATATTAAAACTGAAGCTACAGAAAAGCACTCATTAATATCAGTATTTGTGTATGTGTGTTTGCGTGTTCACATAGAAAGGAATTTGGAATCTGGACAATAAGCTGCTTTCTGTGGGTTTTTTTCCATTTCTGGGTTAGTAGGATTACAAATATTCTTAATGGGATTTTTTTATTCATTTTCTGCACTGAGAATATACTGATTTTCTAATAAGAAATCAACACAAGAAACTTTAATCAACAAATTATAAATATTTTTCAGATTTGAAGTGTTGTTGTTTTTATTTTATATGTATTCATATTCCTTTAACTTCTAATTCACTTTTGTCTGTGATGTCTGCTTGACGTGACAATATTTTCAGATATTTATATTTGTGATAGGATCATAAAATATATGCTATTGGCAACCAATCTTTTTATTTAGTATTGCAAATATGCTTCTGGGTCAACAAATACATTACTGTATTACCAGCTTAGTGTTATTTATCTAACCAACCTCCCCTTTCGTGTGTGTGTGTGTGTGTGTGTGTGTGTGTGTATGTGAAGCAACGAAAGCACAGACTTACGGAAACGAAGTAGCAAGAGCGGGCTCGAGCAAGCAGCTTAAGAGTGCTGGTTACAGAATTTTCTGGGGTTTAAATACCCTCTAGAGGTTTCCCATTGGTTACTTGGTTACACTCTCTATAAATGAAGATTTGGCCCACAACTAGTCCGATTGGTTGCAAGAGTCAACCAATCAGAGGCTGAAGTGAAGTCAACAAAGTTACACATGAAGACTTGGTCCGCGACCAGCGATTGGTTGTGCAAGGGGACCAATCAGAGGTACTTCCAATTTTTCATCTGTGATGCAGTGGAAAGGGGCCAACCTCCCATTTTAATGCATAATACTCACAATTGGCTAAAAGTGAATTCAGAAACAAAATGTAAAGTTCACACACAAAAAAATTAAAATAACTAAAAATGTTAAGTGCACAGAAAGAATGTAAAACTTCCTGGATATTATCAATAGATTTTAAAAATCAGTGATGAGAAATATTCAATTGTAACAATTTTGTTATTTTGATTATATTGTCACTGAAACCAATTTACTTTCAAAATTTTCCCAAACTGGCTGAAGCCCAATGGAAGGGAAGCCCTAGCATTTGTAGTGAGGGTAATTGTGAGTAGGAGAAAGGGAGAAGAAGGCTGACTGGAAAATCTCTGTGGAAATGGGAGGATAATTTATAATTTTAATTTGCTTCATCAGTCCTGAAGTAAATAAACCTTTATTTGGAGAAGAAAGAAAATCTATAAGTTAAAAATGCAGCACTAAAATCACATTTTTAAAGAGACTTGTATCCCTCCTCATCAGATGGGTTCACATGACTTTCCTAAGATACTGAAAAGTTTTCTATGAGATTTTTGTATGTAATATCTAGAAGTCTGAATCAAAAGGTTACAAAAACTATGAATGAACAATGAAATTTAGGGGAAAAAATGCTTAAAATAATTTTTCAGTATACAAAGAATCATTAAATGTTGGGTAGTGACCAGTTGCTTTGCCTAGCCGCTAAAACCCAAAAAGAATTTCAAGTCATAAGAGAAAAATTTCAATTATATGTAAGAACACTAGATGTTTTTTATTTTCTGACTATAGAAATGTTCATAGGCCAAAACAGTAAAAACAATTTATAAAGCACCTTCCTGAGAGTCTTTTTCTCCCTCAGTCTGTTATGAAGATGGTAAAAAATGAAATAGATGAGCACATGTTACAACTTGGCTTCAAGAAAGGAATCAAAGTAAATGTTCCTTTTCAGGTTTCTCTAATACTACTGCTTTATGGTCTCTATTAAGAAGACCTTAATGGGAACCAATTAACTGTAAATACAGTGAGGAGTCTGGGCAATTTAACAAATGGATTACATTCACCCAGTGATTACACTCCAGCCATCAAATGATTCTCCAGCATTGCCTACTCTGAGTCACAAATACAAATTAAATTCAGATCCAACAGCCTTGAAATTTCTCATTATACATCAACTGCCATTCGCTTGTCTCTAATGATTTTTTGTAAAAAAAAAAAACAAACTGGCATTATAGGTTGACATCACACATTTTATATTTGTATTCAAGCCAAATAGCACTAGCTTTAAAAATTCAAGTACATAACTAAATAATTATGGTGATTTCACAAAAAAGATAATACAATCTCCCAATTACAATACATAATTATACAAATGCTTTTCTCTAAATATAAAGTCACATGAAAATGTGTATTCTTGCTCCTTAACAGACTGATATATTGAGAAATAAAAAAAAACAGTTGAGCAACTTCCATGTAAACATTTGATAGTCTTTATTCAAGGTAATAGAGAGCTTCACAGGAGAATAAATATTCTTATCTCATTCTGATTTACATTTATTACTATCACATCTTTTTTTTTTTTTTTTTCTTTTGAGACAGAGTCTCACTCTGTCGGCCAGGCTGGAGTGCAGTGGTATGATCTTGGCTCACTGCAACCTCCATCTCCCAGGTTGGAGCAATTCTCCTGCCTCAGCTTCCCAAGTAGCTGAGATTACAGGTGCGTGCCACCACCCCTGGCTAATTTTTGTATTTTTTTTAGTAGAGATGGGGTTTCACCATGTTGGTCAGGCTGGTCTCGAACTCCTGACCTCAGGTGATCTGCCTGCCTCAGCCTCCTAAAGTGCTGGGATTACAGGCATGAGCCACCATGCCTGGCCTATCACATCTATTTTTAAATGATCATTACCTCATCAGCCTCATATTGCTATTTTGTTTGCAAAGTTGGTACAGGGAGTAGCAGCCCAGAGCTACAGGAAGGCAGACAGTGTCTCTGGGTGTGACTGGGGGAAAAATTAACTCAATCTAACTGTGAGGAAAATCTAAAAACAGACTTCACGGACTTCTTTAATGACTTCCAACTATTCAGCATAGAAGAATATGTTCAGAGAGCATGGAGGGTAAAATTAGAATTTTTCAGACAAGCTGGCATATACAGACTTTGAGGCCACTCTACAACCATCTCTATTGTGACAGTCACAGTTGTTTTCATTGTTAACTTGAAGTAGATGTTGTAGGTGTCCTATTAACATCCCCTGACCCTTACTTCTTGCGAGCACACTGGACTGAATTCCAACCATTGGCAGGTTTGTCTGAGGATTTTCTTTATCCCCTTGACTTTCTGTGCCTGCAACATGATCAGCCTGAAGTGCTGATGAATTACTGTACCCCAGGAACAGACCTTACTCAGTGACTACACTGAGCAAGAGCAGGTGTATAACCACCCCTCTCTCTCCTTTTGGATACTCAGATAAATGGTTCCCAAGTTCCTCAACAGATTTGAGCTCTAGTTGCCCACAGTGGTAAGAAATCCTTTATCCAAGAAATCCTTCATCTGCTTACTTCTCTACCCTGTCTCACCTCCCCTACTCTTTTATTCATGTTTCCTAGGATCACCTCCAGAATAAACCACTTGCACTTCAATTCTTGTCTCAGGGTCTGCCTTCAGGGCAACCCAAACTAAGAGACAAGTGAAAGAAACCCAGCAAGGTTAGGGAAATAGAGGACTTTATTGATAGGCTCCTGTCAGTGCAGGAAGAGCAAAGCTGCAGCTGGAACTTGAGAAAACGGAATCTTGAGCATGGACATTGCCACCTCTTATTCGAAGTATTGACCTCATGCTGTCAGACTGACTTCCTCCCTGGCTACAACCATGACCACAAAACACTGCGGGGTCTCCCAGCTTCAACTTTTAACTGAGCCTCAGCTCAACACTTCTCAAGAAAGAATTCTGAATGGTTAAACTTGAATCAAGAAAACACTTTTACTTTTAACATTTTGGGCTATAGGGACATGAATGCTAGAATTGTTCCACCACGTGAGGCCAAGGACACAGGATCTCTAAAGCAATGGGACTTTTGGCATTGATGCTTTTTTGAGTATTCCCAATGTATAAGCCATTTAAACCATGTGCTTGAAGTAAAGGCAGGGAAGAAATATTTTCCTAAAGAATGAGGCTGTTGCTTCCAGCCTGACAACGGGTAATATTTGTTAAATCCTTGCTATGCTACAGATAGTACTATCAATCGATTGATCAACCTATTGCCATCCATCCATCCTTCCATCCATCCATTCATCCAACTATCTTCTCAATCCTCATAACAACCCTATGTTGTAGAAATTATCATTGCTGCCCCCCGCCCCCATTTCAGGTGAGGAAATTGAGGCCCAGAAAAATTAAGCAGCTTGCTCAAAGTCAAACAGGAAGGTGTAGATCCAGGATTGGGCCCAGGCAGACCAGGTCTAGAGTCTGCACTGTGTCCTGTTGGCTCCAAGGGGAAGGGACAGCCACACAGCACAGCTGCCCACTGTGCACAGATGCACCCATGTCCACTGGTATCTTACTTCTCTCACTGCTGAAGTTCTGGGCATTATTTACTAAATTTATGAACAAAGTACACTTTGTTATGAAAATTACAAATGAACTCAGAAGAATTAAGGTGAGGAGGGGCTGAACAGACCGAGAGGCAAATGCTTTATTGAGGAATAGATGTGGCCTTCCTGGAACCCTAGAGTACTAAAATGAAATTGGCCAATACATGTAAAATCTTCAAAATTGAACTGCCAAATGTAAGGATCCTAGAAGTATGCCTTGCAGTGAAAATGAAGGTTTTTAAATGGTTGAGTATTGCCAACGTATCAAGGTTACATAAAGTTAACATTTTAAAATCTTTATTTTGACATTTTATGATAGGCCATAAAATTGTCACAGTCTAACAGTTTATTGTCTTGGTTTTAAATGTATTTTTTTTAATCCTTTTCCAAAGCGATGCTTGAATTTCAAAATATTGGCCTTCTAACTAATGTTCTACTATTTTAGAGAGAACAATTTCTGGCACTTCAAAGGAAGGTTTTCTTGTATTAGCATTGTGTCATTGCTTCTAGGGGTTGTTATGAATAGTCTGAAATGCCAAGATCAAAAAATTAATGATTAAAATTAAATATAAAAATTAATAAAGTACTAATAGCTAAATGAGTTAAGAAATATATTGATGTAAAGGGATATATGACTGGTAAGGTCACTTGAAGTAACTCATTCACAAGAATAAAACAAATTAAATGTAGCCCTGAAAAATAACGAAAAACGTTTCTTTAATTCTTTTGCCTCTAACATGGTAATTTCGCTTTCATATTTCCCCATTGTTTGAGTCCTCTGACTTCTCCGCTCTTTCCGTTCTCTGTTTACCCTCATCACATTGCTATCTTTTCTCTTCTTTCCTTCTGATTTCTTGTGACCATTTTATCCGTCAACCAGACTCTCTTCTACGCATATACTGTCATAATGTCTGAATTCGAGGAAAATATGTCTGTTTGTATAATTCTCAGTGCATAGAATATGGCACATTTATTATACAGAAAAGCAGAGCATCCACCTCAGCCCCAGTGGCCTTTCTCTTGAGTTCTGCACTTCTGTGCTGGCAGGTCCCTGTTCTACCCCTACTTTCTATATTATCCTGGGGACTTGCTATGAGCCTGACGGAGACTCATTACAAGCATCATAGGGTTTTCTAACCCTTTACTCTTCTACACTTGACTGACACCATGGGTGTGTGTGTGTGTGTGTGTGTGTGTGTGTGTGTGTGCGCCCCCAAATTAAATTAAATTATTCTAGTGGTAAAGAACTAAGTCATCTGTTCCTGGGAAGTAAATGCTGGAATATCCAGTTGAGGGACAGATAAAATGATGAACACACACATCTCTCCTTCCCTTTTCCCAGTTTCATTCCGCAGATATTTCCTCCAAAAAGCAGCACTTCCATTAAGTAACTGTCAGGCTGAGAGATATCCTGTGGCTTTACAATGCCAGGAGGAAAATTCTACATCTTCCAGTGTCACAGCATAAAACTCAACCCAGTCAAACTACAGGTCCTGCCTTTCACCAAATATGCTGAGCCTATTCAGAATTGAACTGAAATATTTAATTTTCACAATTCAAAAACATGCTCTGGAGATACACCAAGTTGGGAGGCACAGAGAAATAAAACACCTATTTTACAGAAGAATTAAAGGCATTGAACATGCCCTAGCAGGGGTATGGCCCTATTCTACTAGTTGCCCAGTCCACCATTATGCTGGGCAAAACCCTGAAGTTTCTTATTGTGTCTGTTATTAATTTATTGCTTGTTATCTCTTAATGTACTCTTCAATAAACAATGGAATCTCTTTAAATATTTCTCCTTTAAAGTGAGCACTATATTAAGCTTTCTTTGTACATGGATTGGAGGGACACTGCAGGAGGAAGAGGTTTCCTGCAATTTCTGGCATGGGCCATGAGTAGGCAGTATAGGTATGGGACTAACTATTAGAGCCTATCCCAACCATAGCCCATTCTCCCTCTGCAACCCTGCAGCCTCAGCCTAGTGATCATTTTCCTGCAACCCTCTCAAAACAGAAACCAGAGCCCCTGTGTAGCCTGCACCCTCTGAAGGTCTCCTGCTTGTGCAGTTCCTGGATTCGCCCCCTCTTCTCCCCTCCCTGTGGCCCTTAAACTCTAAGAGCACCTGCAGCAGCTGGACTCGCACTATGTGCCCACACCATAAATGCTGATGCCTTGCTCCCTCACTTGCTCCTAGCTTGCTCAGCAGCTCCAGAACAGCTGCAGCCTGGACCACCCAGCCAACTTCTCTGCTGTCTGTTGGGCTACCACACCTTTTCCAATGAAATCTGAACCCCCTCCAAGTTTGTCCTTCCTTGGTACTGTCACTCAACCCTAAAGTACCATGTAGTGTTCTTACACCTTATAGTTACTCTTTTATCATAATCATTCTTCATATTAAAGTTCCCCTGTTTAGCTCACTGCATCATTTCTATCTCCTAGTTGGATCCAGAATGCTATACTTCATTCTAAGGAGATGTGGGGCCAATGTGCCAACTGTTAGTGTTTAAAATAGACTATTTGTTTCATATGTCTTGATTCCTGAAGCCACTTGGGGGATTCTTCTTCTTTTTTAAAGAAGTATGGTGCTACATTATTGAATATGGCCACAAATAATGTGCACCTCCTTCCATGTGGAGATAAATATATTTCACACATTTAGGCTGGCCCTTTTGTGCTTTGACCAATAGAATATGGCAGAAGGGATGTCGAGTGACATCCAAGGCCAGCCCTGATTGGGCCTTGCAGCTCAGCTTTTACTTTCTTGGAATGTTACTCCACTACTGTCATGTAAATGAAAGGCCACCTGAAAAAGACCCAACGGACTCTAGCCAAGCATCAACAACAACTGCCTTATTAGTGAAGCCATCTTGGACCGTCCAGCCAAGCCAATAATTCAGCCAAATGCATCCACATGAGCTCAAGGGAACCAACAGAGGAATGACCAAGCAAACCTATATAAACCATTACGGTTTTAAGCAACTACATTTTGGGATGGATTGTTATGCATCCAATAGATAACTGAAATAAACATCTTACCATCATCAAACGAGTCTAATTTCTTATTCAATAAATTAATTTGTGTTAAATATATAAGGAAGCTTCTTTTGACCACACCCCTCCCACCCTCAGAAAAACATGTTAAAGTAAGACATCTTATCACTATGTATTTCCTCTTACATCTCTTTCCAATAGGAAATGGGAAATACTATGCATAACGACTAGGTATTAAATGTTCAAAATGACAAACTACATAACTTAAATAAACATGGAGAAGGAAATCCAGTGTTTATGACTCGTGTTTACTTGTAAAAGTAAAGACTCTAAAAGGTCAAGAGAAAAAGAATATAGAGACTGAAGACAAGTGATTCTGAATTTCCAATTGATAAAAGAAGCAAGGACTTCCACTGACAGAATCAATCATCAGAGAGCTCTCTTTCCCGCGTTTTGTGATTCTGAGGAGTTCAGAACAAATCAGACTGAAAAGTGCATAACGTACAATGGCGCTATGTACCTATATTCACCCTTTTTTATTATAACTTTTAGGTTCAGGGTACATATGCAGGTTTGTTATATAGGTAAACTGCATGTCATGGGGGTTTGTTGCAGATTATTTTGTCACCCAGGTAGTAAGCATAATACTCAATAGGTATTTTTTTCTGATCCTCTCTCTCCTCCAACCTTTCATCCTCAAGTACATTTAGATTTTTTTAACTTTTTATTTTTAACTTTTGTAAGTACATAGTAGGTGTATATGTTTATGGGGTTTATGAGATATTTTGACACAGGCATGCAATGAGTAATAATCACATCACAGTAAATGGGGTATCCATCACCTCAAGCATTGTGTTAAAACAATCTAATTATACTTTTAGTTATTGTAAAATGTACAATTAAATTTATTTTAACTATAGTCACCCTGTTGTGCTATCAAATACTAGTTCTTATTCACTAATTCTATTTTTCGTACCCATTAACCATCCCAATCCCCCCAACCCCCGCCCACTGTCCTTCCTAGCCCCTGCTAACCATCCCTCTACGTTCTTTCTCCGTGAGTTCAATTATTTAATTTTTAGTCCCACAAATTTTTATTCCCACACAATTTTAGTCCCATATTTCACCTCTTTGGTTAAGTTAATTCCTAGGTATTTTACTTTATTTGTAGCTCTCGTAAATGATATTACTTTCTTGATTTCTTTTTCACATTGTGTGCTGTTGGTGTATAGAAATGCTACTGCTTTTTGTATGTTGATTTTGTATCCTACAGTTTTACTAAATTTGTTGATCAGTTCTAACAGTTTTTTGGTGGAGTCTTTAGGTTTTTCCAAATATAAGATCATATCATCTGCAAACAAGGATAACTTGATTTCTTCCTTTCCAGTCTGGATGCCCTTTATTTATTTCTCTTATCTGACTGCTCTAGCTAGGACTTCCAGTACTATTATGAATAACAATGATGAAGGCTGGCATCCCTGTCATGTTCCAGATCTTCAAGAAGAGGTTTTCAATTTTTCCCCATTCAGTATGATACTAGCTGTGGGTCTATTGTAAATGGCTTTTATTATGTTGAGGTATGTTATTTTTGTATCCAGGTTTTTTAGGGCTTTTCATCATGAAGGGATATTGAATTTTATCAAATGCTTTGTCAGCATCAATTGAAATGATCATATAGTTGTTGTCCTCCGTTCTGTTGATATAATGTATCACACTGATTGATTTACATATCCTTGCATATCTGGGATAAATTCCACTCAATCGCGAGGAATAATCATTTTAATATGTTGTTGGATTTGGTTTGCTAGTGTTTTGTTGATTTTATTTATTTATTTGTTTATTTAGAGACAGAGTCTCACTCTGTCACCCAAACGGGAGTGCAGTGGCACGATCTCAGCTCACTGCAACCTTCACCTCCTGGACTAAATTAATCCTCCTGCCTCAACCTTCCAAGTAGCTGGGACTACATGTGCACACCACCATGCCTGGCTAACATTTTGTATTGTTAGTAGAGACAGGGTTTCACCATGTTGCTCAGGCTGGTCTTAAACTCCTACACTCAAGCAACATTGGCCTGCAGTTTTCTTTTAATTTTTTTCTTTTTTTTGGAGGTGTCTTTGTCTGGTTTTTGTAACAGGGCAATACTGGCCTCACAGTGTAAGTTTGGAAGTATACCTCTTCCTCCATTTTTTGCAATAGTGTGTATAGGATTGGTATTAGTTTTTCTTTAAATGTCCGGTAGCATTCAGCAGTGAAGCCATTCGGTCCCAGGCTTTTCTTTACTAGCAGACTTTTCATTACAGCTTCTATCTTGTTACTTGTTATTGGTCTGTTCAGGTTTTGAGTTTCTTCATGGTTTCATCTTGGTAGATTGTATGTGTCTACTAATTTACTCACTTCTAGATTTTCCAATTTATTGGCACATAGTTGTTCAAAGTAGCCACTAATGATTCTTTGAATGTCTGCAGTATCCATTGTAATGTCTCCTTTTTCATCCCTAATTTTATTTATTTGGGTCTTCTCCCTTTTTTTCTTCGTCTCTCTAAAGGTTTCTCAATTGTTTAACTTTTCCAAGAAACAACTTTTCATTTTGTTGATCTTTTGTATTGTTTTCTTCATTTTGTATCTGCTGTTTATTATTTCTTTTCTTCTACTAATTCTGGGTTTGGTATGCTTTTGCTTTTCTAGTTCTCTCAGATGCATTATTAGGCTATTTATTTGAAGTTTTTCTTCTTTTCGGTTTAGGCACTTATAGCTACAAACTGCCCTCTTGGTACTACTTTCACTGTATCCCATAGGTTTTGGTATGTTGTGTTTCCATTATTATTTGTTTCAAAAATTTTTTCAATTTACTTCTTATTTCTTCATTGACTCACTGGTCATTCAGGAGCATACTGTTTAATTTCTATGCATTTGTATAGTATCCAATATTCCTCTTGTCACTGAGTTCTAGTTTTATTCTATTATGGTCAGAGAAGATGCTTGATATTATTTCAACTTTTTTTTTGAATGCTTTAAGACTTGTTTTGTGACCTAACATGTGGTTTATCCTTGAGAATAATTCATGTGCTGAGAAGAATGTATATTCTGTAGCCATTGGATGAGATATTCTGTAAATATCCATTAGGTCCATTTGGTCTACAGTGCAGATGAAGTCCAATGATCCTTCATTGATTTTTTGTCTGGGAGATCTGTCCAATGCTATGGTTATTTAAGTCTCCAGTTATTATTGTTGATATGGTTTGGCTGTGCCCCACCCAAAATCTGAATTGTAATCCCTATAATCCCCACATGTCAAGGGAGAGACCAGGTGGAGGTCACTGAATCATGGGGGTGGTTCCCCCAAGCTGTTCTCATGACAGTGAGTTCTCATGAGATTGGTTTTCTGTTTGGTCGTTCCTCCTGCATTCATTCTCCTTCCCACTGCCTTGTAAAGAAGGAGACTTACTTCCCCTTTGTCTTCCACCATGTTTGTAAGTTTCCTGAGGGCTCCCCAGCCATGCTGAACAGTAAATCAATTAAACCTCTTTCCTTTATAAGCTACCCAGTCTGGTAGTTCTTCATAGCGTGTGAAAACAGACTAATATCATTATATTGTTGTCCATCTCTCTTTCTTTCACTCTAATAATATTTCTTTTATATATCTGGGTGCTCCAGTATTGGGTGCATATATATTTACAATTGTTATATTCTCTTGCTGAATTGACTCCTTTATCATTATATAACGACTTTCTTTGTCTCTTCTTACAGTTTTTGTCTTTAAATATATATTTTTCTGATATAAGTATAGCTACGTCTGCTCTTTTTTGGTTTCCATTGGCATGGAATATCTTTTTCCTTCTCTTTGTTTTCAGTCTATGTGTCTTTAGAGGTGAGATGCATTTTTAATAGGCAACAGATCATTGTGTCTTATTTTTTTGTCCACTCTGCCACTCTGTCTTTTGATTGCAGAGTTTAGTCCATTTACATTCAATGTTATTATTGATAAGTAAGAACTTATTCCTGCCATTTTGTCATTTACGTTTTCTGGTTGTTTTGTGGTATTCTCTTCCATTCTTCTTTCCTGTCTTCCTTTTGGTGAAGGTTATTCTCTCTTATGGTATGATTTAATTTATTACTTTTTACTTTTTGCATATCTGTTGTATGTTTTTTGAGGTTACCATGAAACTTGCAAATACTATGTTGTAACCCATTGTTTTAAACTGATGATACTGATTGCATAAACAAACAAGCAAAGAGAAAACATAAAAACTCTACACTTTGATTTTGTCCCCCCACTTTTAACTTTTTATTATTTCTCTCTATATCTTATTGTGCTATGTCTTGAAAGGTTGTTGTAGTTATTATTTTTTATTGATTCATCTTTTAGTCTTACTTAAGAGTAGTGTATATACCACAATTACAGTATTATAATATTCTTTGATTTTCTGTGTATTTACTATTACCAGTGAGTTTCGTATGTTCAGATGATTTCTTATTCCTCATTAATGCCCTTTCATTTCGGATTGAAGAATCCCCTTTAGCATTTCTTGTAGGACAGGTCTGACGTTGATGAAATCCCTTAGCTTTTGTTTGTCTGGAAAAGTCTTTATTTCTCCTTCATGTTTGAAAGATATTTTCACCAGATATACTATTCTGGGGTAAATTTTTTTCCTTTAGCACTTTCAATATGTCATGCCACTGTCTTCTGGCCTGTAAGGGTTCCACTGAAAAGTCTGCTGCCAGATGTACTGAACTCCACTGCATGTTATTTGTTTCTTTTCTCTTGCTGCTAGTGAGATCCTTTCTTTATCACTGACCTTTGGGAGTTTGATTATTGAATACCTTGAGGTAGTCTTCTTTAGGTTAAATCTGCCTAGTGTTCTATAACCTCCTATATATGCACAATATAATCTATACATTTAAACGAGTACTATCCTTTCAAACTTGAGACTAACAGGAAATAAGAATCACTATTATCTAGTGAGTGCTTACCACATGCCAGCCAGGCACTGTTCCCAGCACCAGACATGTAGCACCTCATTTAACCTCACAACAATCCTAGGACACGGGCACTATTATTATCCCCAGGTTGCAGATGAGGAAACTAAGGCACAGAAAAATTCAATCATTTAAAACTCTCAATAGCAGATCTAGAATTTAAACCCAGGCCATCTGATTCTGGAGCTTGTGCTCTTAATAATGACCTTATTCTGTCAATACTATGGTCTGTTTCCAATTACGCTTTTTTTTTTTTTTTTTTGAAAATCCTTTGATATGGTCTTATTCCAATTATGCTTATTTTTGAAAATCCCTGCCCAAATCTCATATTGTTATCCCCAGTGTTGAAGGTGGGGCCTAGTAGAAAGTGGTTGGATCATGGGGGCAGATTTCTCCTGAATGGTTTAATACCATCCCCTTAGTGCTGCTGTTCTGACAGTGAGTGGGTTCTCACGAGATCTGGTTGTTTAAAAGTGTGTGACACTTCCTCACTTCCTCTCTCCTGCTCCTGCTCTGGCCACGTGATGTGCCTGCTCCCCCTTCACCTTCCACTGTGAATGTAAGTTTCCTGGGGCCTCCCCAGAAGACAAGAAGATACCAGCATCATGCTTCCTGTGCAGCCTGCAGAACCATGAGCCAGTTAAACCTCTTTTCTTTATAAATTACCCAGTCTCAGGTATTTCTTTATAGCAATCCAAGAATGACCTAATACATCTCTTTTTTGAAATTTCCCTCAGGGCCACTTTACTGGTCACTGAAGAATACATATTTCTATAATATATAATCTTTCCACATTTTATTTTGTTAAAATGTTAACATCCTACTTGATCTCATTTACTCACTGTTCTAGTAATCATGTAATATATAAAGATAAAATAGCAAAGAGAAAAAAATAAAATAAAATAGACCCTGCCATCAAGGTACTTACTATCGCAAATGAAAAGCCTTCAGGCTTTATTAGGGTAAAAATCAGAACAGTTCAAAGATATATTAGAACCCAATAAAAATATACACTAATTTTTATCATATTAATATGAAAAAAGACTTGTTTTCACTTCAATGATTCAAAGTATTTCTTAAGATTCTGCTAGTCAACTCCTCTAGGTCCTGGGAAAACAGTGGTGAACAAAGGAGACACAAGTCCTATGCTCACGGAGCTGGTGTGTAGTGGAGAGACACACTATAGGCCAATTCAAGTACAATATAAGGTCACATAGAGGCAAGGGCTATGAAAACATAAAGCAGGATACAGGGATAGAATCTGAAGAGAGGTTGCTGTTTGGGGCAAGTAACCATGGAAATCCTCTCCACATAAGTGGCATTTAAGCAAAGAGCAGAATGAAGTAAAGAAGTAAGTTCTGCAGCTGTCTCTGAAGGAAGAGCATTCGAAGGAGGAGCATTTTGGAGATCTGAAGGAACAGCAAGAGGGGAAAGGACTGGGAATTAAAAGTGTGTTACAACAAAAAGAAACAATTTTCTTTGTAATATGTTATTTCCAGTAATGTTTATAATCATGCAAGTACTGGATCATTCACATAGCAAATATTACTTGTGAGTTTTAAAGTACCAGACTTAGGACTGCTGGGGATTGTAATGAACAAAATCATCATTGCTTATCACAAAATCAACAAAAAGTCAATTGTGTGAAGGAAAAGTACACGGAGTGTGTAGATCAGAGGAAATACACCTTGTCTAAGGGGGTTCAGCTGAAGGCAGGTAAGAATTAACCAGATGACAAGTGGAAAAGAGTATTCCAGGCAAAGGGAGCTGCATTTGCAAAGGTCCTATGGCCAGAGGGAGCCCAGATGAAACAGCTAGGAATTGTTAAAGTTGGGTTTGTGGTAAAGGGAAGAACTTGGCAGAGGCCAGAGAATGCAAGGTTGTCTACTTGTGGCCATAGTGAGGGCTTGGTCTTCGCATGAGCAGCTGGAAGTCACTTAAGTGTTTTAAGTCACTTAAAACTCTCAAAATTTTGAGTGTATTATAGCTTTCTTAAGAATTCTATCAACTTTATGTATCAAAAAATAAAAATATATATATTTTTAATTTAAGAAGTGCAGTTAGTAGACATGCTTCACTTTGTCTCTACTTAACCAGGTTTACCTACAGGTTTATTTTGATGCATCCAATTTAAACTTCATGAACTTCTCTTCTAATTATCTAGTGTCATAATCTAAATGAGATTATACTAAGCAGTAGAGTAATAATTCCCATTCCAGGAATAGTTGAAGTTTTCCATTTTTATTGGAAAACTTTTATTATATTTTATACATCATACTAGCTTCATAAATCCCATATATGTTCTGTGAAGAACTAGCTGAAAATGCTTCCCAGAGCCTCAAACTCTATACTGTTCTCAGAAAATGAAGTTGAAGATGGTGTGTAATTTTCTTCTCTGGAATTGGAGAAAGCCATAGAGATAAAAAATGGAAACAAGTAGCATATTTGGAGATTTTTTTTCCCTTGAGAAGGATAACAAAGACCTGCCTAATAATGAATCACATCAGATCAATGAAAAGAACCTTTACTGACCTTCTGTTCTAGTACAATTGGTCCAGCAATGTGCCTACAAACCCTTTATCTGCCAGCTGAATACAGAATAAAGAATGCTCTGAGGTACTTCCTACAAGAGTTGACAAAGAGACCTTTCTTCCTTTCAATAAGTTAATATCTGAGGAAGCAAAAGCAAATGGAAAGGGCAAAATGACATGGGGACATCAAACTCTGGGGACCCCGCAGGGAAGGGAAAGGGGTGCCTAGGCATCTCTATGGCATCCAAATGTCCACATCCCAGGTCCACATTTATAGGCTCAGACAAGCTCAGAAAACTTACATGAAAATAAGAATTACAGAATTACAAAAAAATTCTAGAATGTCTGGACTCTAGCCAGACTCCCACTCACATTTCCAGTACAAGTCTATGGCATCATACCTCAAGCAATGCCCCTCCAGCTCTCTGCCTGGAGTGCCCCTAGCCCATGCCCTGGCGTGCCATAAGCACCTGGGTATAAGCTCCCCAGAGCAGCCCTCAGTCAGATGCTGAGGGCTCCCCCTTGTGATTGGAAAAAAAATACTCCAACCTCTCATCTGGTGCACAGGGCAACTCTAAAACATCCTGTACACCAAGTTACTCCAACCTCCAGCCCACGGACTGCATGTGGCTCAACACAAACGCATAAATCTTTCTTAAAACATTTGAGTTTTTTTCAATTTTTAAAAGCTCATAAAAGCTATCTTTAGTGTCAGTGTATTTTGCGTGTGGTCCAAGACAATTTTTCCTCTTCCAATGTGGCCCAGAGAAGCCAAAAGATTGGACACCCCTGCTCTATACTATATCCCAGATAATACTCTATGAACCTAATTATTAATGTTCACTGTACTGGCTGCTTTCCCTCCAAATCTCACTTCACCGCTCTCCTAATAGTGTTTCCTGGGAGCTCCTCCCAAATAAACTATTTCACTCAAATTCTTGTCTCAGATTCTGCTTTTGGAGAATCCCAAACTAAGAAAGAAACACAATATGATGTAGGACTGAGTTCTTTTAACTCCATACTCAGCTAAGGACATCAAAAACTAGCAAGAAAGATGGTCTGTGAACCCAAATTCATAGTAAAACTCATCAGACAGGGGGCATTTCTAATAACTTGGAGAGATGAGAGAAGGGAGTAGGAAGAAATTTTTTAAGCAGTTTAAAAGAATAGGAGGTTGACAGAAAGATAAATGGTGGTAAGATATACTGTACATGTTATTAAAACAATTACAGTACACATACATGAAATAATAGCTTATCTATATCAGTAGGTTCAGCTTACAAACTCTTCAGTTAATTTAAAAATTAAATGAAAATGTGAAGCCATGTTTGGGCTAATACGGCAAAAAAGTTGTCATGTTTTGGATTTCTTCCTACATATTCTATGGATTCTCTCTCTATCTTTCTCCTACACACACACATGCACACACACAAACACACACACATACACACACACAGTTGATACTATCAAATAAGCAATTCTAAACTTAATTCAAAGTCTCAACCCAAATGTCCATCTGTGACAGACTGGATTAAGAAAATGTGGCACATATACACCATGGAATACTATGCAGCCATCAAAAAAAAAAAAAAAAGGATGAGTTTGCGTCCTTTGTAGGGACATGGATGCAGCTGGAAACCATCATTCTTAGCAAACTATCACAAGAAGAGAAAACCAAACACCGCATGTTCTCACTCATAGGTGGGAACTGAACAATGAGATCACTTGGACTCGGGAAGGGGAACATCACACACTGGGCTTATCATGGGGAGGGGGGAGGGGGGAGGGATTGCATTGGGGAGTTATACCTGATACGTTATGCACATGTACCCTAGAACTTAAAGTATAATAAAAATAAATAAATAAATAAAAAAAAATAAAAATAAAAAAAAAAAAAACAAAGTCTCAGGAATAAAAATATGCTTTCACCAAGTATGACCAGCAGAAATTTAAGTTTGTGTGTTAATTGTTCTGCAATTTGACTGACAATCAAATCTGTTCAGAAATATATGATTACTTGACACTTTTATGATCAAATTTTTATTGTTTATTTTATAAAAACAGTACACAGTGAAACAAAAGAAAATTATTCTTCTGTCAGCAAGTAACGAGTAGGTCAGCCTTACTGTTATGCCACAGTTTCTTCACATCTTCTCATGAAACCAGTTTCAAGAATAAAGATGTAAAACATTTCCAACAAGATAAATGAAAAGTCACTCTCTTAAAACATTATTCTGAACACTTTTGCATGAAAGGACTTTGCAAAATTAGGCTGTTATTTTTAGACAATTTCTACTCTTCCTCAAGAAGAGTCATGTTTAATTCCATCCCCAGGACACAATTGTACAACTATAGGCTAGATTTTTAAAAAATGATTGTGTCTTGATTGCTTGACCTGTTGAATCAGATTCCAGAATATTTCCCTGAAATCTGCTTTTCTACTCACTACCATAACTGTTTGCTAATTTCAACAGATTCAGACAAATGACATGTGATCAGCAAAAGAAGATTCTTACTTCATAATAATTAGTGGCTTGCAAAGGAACCTCAAAGTATGCCAAAGAATTTAAAAGTGTCTCCATTTATCAAAAAATAAACACTCATTTATCCAAGAAGCAACTTACTTTGTAAACATATGTCTAAGTATACATGTCATTATTTATTCCTTCATGCAGTAAAGTTAATCGGTGCCTATTATTTGCCAGATACTAGGATAAGTATTAGGGTACAAAAATCCTTGCCCTGCACTTGAATGTTTATAGGTAGAAAAGAGAAAAAGAGTCATACATACAAGTGAGTACAATAAAATGTTCCAAATATCATGTTGGGTAGCATATCTATTACTTCATTCTCAGTTTCATTCAACTATTGCACACCTACTATATACCAAGGATCATTTCAATTTACAATTTATAAAAGTAATCCCCATGAGGGGCAGTGATACCTTAGAAGACAGATTATTTTTGTGGTGGTTGTTCTAAGCATACATAATGATCCACAATTCTAGTAATGTGTATTACCTAGATAATTGAAAAAAAAAACGTATAAAATAAGTTTTCTTTCCTGAAATCCTCTTTCCTTTGCAAGTCAATAATAGAAATGAAAGCCCAAATCAGTTAAGTATGATGTTTGAGAGCCATAAAATAATTGTCCTTACCAAGAATACAGGATTGTTCCAACAACAGACGTGAGTTTACTGTTTTCTTGTTTTTGCTTTGCCAGGCCAAAGTCAGCTACAATTCACAAAACAATATAATATGTTATTAGATTTTCCCAGAGTGAGCACTGTTCCTTAGCATTTGACAACCTACACAATAACTACTACACTTCATAACCAAAGGCTTGTCTTTTCCTACCCTCTGTCAAAATGCCCAATGTGCCAATCTTCCATGTCATTCCCAGTCTTAATTAATGGCATACATACACTATGTCATTTTGATATATATTTTGATGTAATGAGGTTTATCATTTAGAAAACCATAAAATAAGTTTTGCTGACTGAAACATAGGACACAGTACTTATTGAAAGTGTGATTCCATTTTTTAGGTTATCCTTTTTAATTTTTAAATAAACAGAATGAATCTAACATTTGGCATACAGCAGTCATGACCTTGTCAGGCTAAAAGAAAAGATACACCCGAATAAATACCATGAAGGCCTGAAAACCTAAAATTAACTGGCATCAACGTGTACCAATTACAGTACAAGTATGTTCAAAATAATCTCAAAATATTTATATGTCAACAAAATATTCTGATTTTTATCACAGAACACCAAATATCTATATTTAATATTAGCACAACCTTGTACTTTTCATAATATCTTCAGGTACTTGTCTTTTTTTCCTTTTTCTTTTTGAGACAGAGTCTCGCCCTGTCGCCCAGGCTGGAATACAGTGGTACGATCTTGGCTCACTGCAACCTCTGCCCCCAGGTTCAAGCGATTCTCGTGCCTCAGCCTCCCAAGTAGCTGGGATTACAGGCACGTGCCACCATGCCTGGCTAATTTTTGTAGCTTTAGTAGAGATGAGGTTTCACCACGTTGGCCAGGCTGGTCTTGAACTCTTGACCTTATAATCCACCTGCCTTGGCCTCCAAAGTTCTGGGATTACAGGCGTGAGCCACCGCGTCCAGCCTGTCTTTTATAAACCACTTAACAACTTAGGTCAAAGTGATCAAAACAGATATTTTACCTATCCTTTTGCTACAGATTCACTAATACTACAACAGACTTAATTACCAGGATTGCACAAAAAGACAATGCAGAACCAGGACAAGAATTCAAGTCGCTTTTCCTAATAAGCTTTGATATTCTCAATATCATGTTGTAAAGTGCGGCAAATGCTCATGGAATTTCACTGGAACAAACTTCAATGCAGTATTTGATTATATGTACTAAAATATCTTTCAGGCAGAAAATATTCCAAAGTAGTTTTATTTCAAAATAATAAAAATTCACAGTATTAATAACAATACACGTTTACTAAACAACAAGTCTACACTAGCACAAATTCAGCCACTTACATGAATTGCCTCGTTTAATATGCATAGCACTCTGAAAGATAGGTATTATCATTAGTATAGCTTAGTGCTTAAAAGCCAAGACTCAGGAACTGGACAGCCTCAATCTGAATACTGACTTTATTATGTGTAACCTGAGTAACCCTGGGCAAGTTATTTAATCTTGCTTTCCAATAGCTTTCTTTTTTCTCTCTTTTTTTTTTTTTTTTTGAGATGGAGTCTTGCTCTGTTGCCCAGGCTAGAGTGCAGTGGTGCAATCTCGGCTCACTGTAAGCTCCGCCTCCTGGGTTCACACCATTCTCGTGCCTCAGCCTCCAGAGTAGCTGGGACTACAGGTGCCTGCCACCACACCCGGCTAACTTTTTTTATTTTTTTTTTTTGTATTTTTAGTAGAGACAGGGTTTCACCGTGTTAGCCAGGATGGTCTTGATCTCCCGACCTCATGATCCGCCCACCTCAGCCTCCCAAAGTGCTGGGATTACAGGCGTGAGCCACCATGCCCGGCCTCCAATAGCTTTCTTATCTGTAAAATAAGGATTATAATAATATAGTACTGATATATACTGTAAACAGAATAGTATGATAGTAAAATTTAAATAATTTAATATATGCAAATATCATGTATGTATTATATATAAATACATGTAGTAGAGAACTGAACAACTGATGTATATTATTATTTAATTATCACAGTTACCCATTTTATAGATGAGGAAACAGGCTCGGAGAGAATGTGTGACTCGCCCAACGTCTCACAGGGAGAAATTAACAAAGTCAGATATTAATCTGGGGTTGCTTGATTCTAAAGCCCCAAATCTCACCAAGACACAATAGTACCAATATAGAGAAAGAAGGACCAGATCAATTCAATGATAAACTCAACCAAACATTTAAGAAATATATACCAATTCTACACAGACTCTACCAGAAAATAGAAGAGGAAATACTTCCCAAATCACTTCATAAAGCCAGCATTACATCATTCTAAAACCAGACAAAGACATGACAAGAAAAGAAAACTACAGAATAAGAGCCTCATGAACACAGACACAAAAATTATCAACAAAATATAAGTAAATCAAATCCAGTGACATATAAAAAGTATTATACATAATGACCAAGTGGGGTTTATGACAGAAATACAAGGCTAATTTGAAATTTAAAAATCCATCAATGTGATTTCCATAGAAGCCCAAACGCCAGCAGTATGCAGTATATCCATGTAACAAACATGCACGTGTAGCCCCTGAATCTAAAATAATTTCCAAATAAAAATTCATCAACTGGGCGTGGTGGTTCACACCTGTAATCCCAGCACTTTGGGAGGCCAAAGTGGGTGGAGCAACTGAGGTCAGGAGTTTGAGACCAGCCTGGCCAACATGGTGAAACCCCATCTCTACTAAAAATACAAAAAAATTATCTGGATATGGTGGTGGGTGCCTATAATCCCAGTTACTCAGGAGGCTGAGACAGGAGAATCATTTGAACCTGGGAGGCACAGCTTTCAGTGAGCTGACATCACGCCATTGCACTCCAGCCTGGGCAACATGAGCAAAAATCAGTCTCAATAAATAAATAAATAAATAATAATTTTAAAAAATCATCAACATAGTTCACCAGATCAGTACATTAAAGAAGAAAAACCAGTCTGTGTTCCAAGATGGCCAAAGAGGAACAGCTCCAGTCTACAGCTCCCAGTGTGAGCGATGCAGAAGATGGGTGATTTCTGCATTTCCAATTGAATTTTGAAGAGAGCAGTGGTTCTCCCAGCACGGAGTTTGAGATCTGAGAACAGACAGACTGCCTCCTCAAGTGAGTCCCTGACCCATGAGTAGCCTCCCTACTGGGAGGCACCCCCAGTAGGGGCAGACTGACACCTCACATGGCTGGGTATCCCTCTGAGATGAAGCTTCCAGAGGAATGATCAGGCAGCAACATTTGCTGTTCAGCAATATTCGCTTTCTGCAGCCTCCACTGCTGATACCCAGGCAAACAGTGTCAGGAGTGGACCTCCAGCAAACTCCAACAGACCTGCAGCTGAGGGGTCCTGATTGTTAGAAGGAAAACTAACAAATAGAAAGGACCTCCACACCAAAACCCCATCTGTACATCACCATCATCTAAGACCAAAGGTAGACAAAACAACAAAGATGGGGAAAAAACAGAGCAAAAAAGCTGAAAATTCTAAAAATCAGAGTGCCTCTCCCCCTCCAAAGGAATACAGCTCCTCGCCAGTAATGGAACAAAGCTGGATGGAGAATGACTTTGACAAGTTGAGAGAAGGCTTCAGACGATCAAACTTCTCCGAGCTAAAGGAGGAAGTTCGAACTCATCGCAAAGAAGCTAAAAACCTTGAAAAAAGATTAGACGAATGGCTAACTAGAATAAGCAGTGTAGAGAAGTCCTTAAATGACCTGATGGAGCTGAAAACCATGGCACGAGAACTACATGATGAATGCACAAGCTTCAGTAACCGACTCGATCAACTGGAAGAAAGAGTATCAGCGATTGAAGGTCAAATGAATGAAATGAAGCAAGAACAGAAGTTTAGAGAAAAAAGACTAAGAAGAAATGAGCAAAGCCTCCAAGAAATATGGGATTATGTAAAAAGACCAAATCTACGTCTGATTGGGGTGCCTGAAAGTGAGGGGGAGAATGGAAACAAGTTGGAAAACACTCTTCAGGAT
>NW_012117500.1:297788-298251 GCF_000951035.1 Colobus angolensis palliatus | reverse complement strand
TTTAACACCCCACTGTCAACATTAGATAGATCAACAAGACAGAAAGTTAACAAGGATATCCAGGAATTGAACTCAACTCTGCACCAAGCAGACCTAATAGACATCTACAGAACTCTCCACCCGAAATCAACTGAATATACATTCTTCTCAGCACCACATCGCACTTATTCCAAAATTGACCACATAGTTGGAAGTAAAGCATTCCTCAGCATTGTAAAAGAACAGAAATTATAACAAACTGTCTCTCAGACCACAGTGCAATCAAACTAGAACTCAGGATTAAGAAACTCACTCAAAACCACGCAACTACATGTAAACTGAACAACCTGCTCCTGAATGACTACTGGATACATAACAAAATAAAGGCGGAAATAAAGATATTCTTTGAAACCAATGAGAACAAAAACACAACATACCAGAATCTCTGGGACACATTTAAAGCAGTGTGTAGAGGGAAATTTAT
>NW_012117500.1:219112-295845 GCF_000951035.1 Colobus angolensis palliatus | reverse complement strand
CATCTGATCTTTGACAAACCTGACAAAAACAAGAAATGGGGAAAGGATTCCCTATTTAATAAATGGTGCTGGGAAAATTGGCTAGCCACATGTAGAAAGCGGAAACTGCATCCCTTCCTTACACCTTATACAAAAATTAATTCAAGATAGATTAAAGACTTAAATGTTAGACCTAAAACCATAAAAATCCTGGAAGAAAACCTAGGCAATACCATTCAGGACATAGGCACAGGCAAAGACTTCATGTGTAAAACACCAAAAGCAATGGCAACAAAAGCCAAAATTGACAAATGGGATCTAATTAAACTAAAGAGCTTCTGCACAGCAAAAGAAACTACCATCAGAGTAAACAGGCAACCTACAGAATGGGAGAAAATTTTTGCAATCTACTCATCTGACAAAGGGCTAATAACCAAAATCTACAAAGAACTCAAACTTACAAGAAAAAAACAAACAACCCCATCAAAAAGAGGGCAAAGGATATGAACAGACACTTCTCAAAAGAAGACATTTATGCAGCCAACAGACACACGAAAAAATGCTCATTGTCACTGGCCATCAGAGAAATGCAAATCAAAACCACAATGAGATACCATCTCACACCAGTTAGAATGGTGATCATTAAAAAGTCAGGAAACAACAGGTACTGGAGAGGAGATGGAGAAATAGGACACTTCTACACTGTCAGTGGGACTGTAAACTAGTTCAACCATTTTGGAAGACAGTGTGGCGATTCCTCAAGGATCTAGAACTAGAAATACCATTTGACCCAGCCATCCCATTACTGGGTATATACCCAAAGGATTATAAATCATGCTGCTATAAAGAACACATGCACACGTATGTTTATTGTGGCACTATGCACAATAGCAAAGACCTGGAACCAACCCAAATGCCCACCAATGATAGACTGGATTAAGAAAATGTGGCTTATATACACCATGGAATACTATGTAGCCTTAAAAAAGGATGAGTTCACGTCCTTTGTAGGGACATGGATGCAGCTGGAAACCGTCATTCTCAGCAAACTATCGCAAGGACAGAAAACCAAACACTGCATCTTCTCACTCATATGTGGGAATTGAACAATGAGATCACTTGGACACAGGAAGGGGAACATCACACCGGGGCCTGTCTTGGTGTGAGGGTAAGGGGGAGGGATAGCTTTAGGAGATATACTTAATGTAAATGACACGTTAATGGGTGCAGTACACCAACAAGACACATGTTTACATATGTAACAAACCTGCACATTGTGCACATGTACCCTAGAACTTAAAGTATAATAAAAAAAAAGAAGAAGAAGAAGAAGAAAAACCATATGATCATCTCAACAGACGTGCAAAAAGCATCAGCAAAATTCAACATCTATACATCTATTCCTTTCAGCAAAATAAGAATAGATGGGTACTTGGGTACTTTCTCAACCTGATAAAGGACATCTACCAAAAAAAAGCTGTAGCTAACAATCTACTTAACGCTAAAACTGAGTGTTTCCCCTTTAAGTTCAAAAACAAAACATGTCCACCATTCTCAGCATTCCTAGTCAACATTCTACTGAAGATTCAGGTAAGTACAATATGTGCATATGAATTTTTGTGGGAACATAATTTTACATTTCCCTTTGATAAATGCCTTGGAGTGGGATTATTGCATCATATTATAAGCATGTGTTTAATTTGATTTTATAAAAACTGCCAAGTAAAAATGTTTTCCAGTTTTTTCTCTCACCAGAAATATGAGCGTTCCAGTTGCTTCTGCATCCCCATTAGCATTTAATGTTGTCAGTTTTTGTTTAATCAGCCATTCTAAAAGGTACGTAGTGATATCTCAGCATAGTTTTCATTTGCATTTCCCTAGAGCTTATTGGTGTTGAACACTTTTCATGTACTTACTTGCCATCTGGGCATCTTCATTTAAAGACATGAACCACTTCATATGTTCGCGTGTCATCCTTGTGCAGGGGCCATGCTAATCTCTGTATTATTCCAATTTTAGTATATGTGCTGCCACCATGAGCACCTGGGTATCTTGCTTAGTGAAGTGGCTCCTCAAGTTTTTGCATTTTTCATTAGGTTGTTTATATTCTTATTTTTGAGTTTTGGATATGAATTATTTGTCAGATATACAATTTGCAAATATTTTCTTTTCTTTTTTTTTTTTTGAGACAGAGTCTCGCTCTGTCACCCAGGCTGCAGTGCAGTGGTGCAGTCTCAGCTCACTGCAAGCTCCACCCGCCGGGTTCACACTATGCCCCTGCCTCAGCCTCCCGAGTAGCTGGGACTACAGGCACCCGCCACCACGCCTGGCTAATTTTTTTGTATTTTTAGTAGAGATGGGGTTTCACCGTGTTAGCCAGGATGGTCTTGATCTCCTGACCTCGTGATCCACCCGTCTTGACCTCCCAAAGTGCTGGGATTACAGGCATGAGCCACTGTGCCCAGCCTACAATTTGCAAATGTTTTCTCCTAGTCTGCAGCTTATCTTTTCATTCTCTTAACGTTTTTCAAAGAACAGAAGTTTTAAACTTTGATGAAATCAAATTTATTAGTTTATTTTACATGTTATGGCTTTGATGTTATGTCTAAGAAATATTTGCCTAGCCCAATACTGCAAACACCATATCCATTTTTTTCTTCCAGAAGTTTCACAATTTAAGTTTCATATAGTGCTATGATCTGATCCAAGCTTAGCTAATTTTTATATAAGATACAATATGTAGGTTGAGGTTCTGATTTTTTAGGGGATTTGCAACTGTTCCTGCACCATTTGTTGGAAATAGCCCCTTCCTCTCTCTCTGAGCACCAGATTTACATATTTATCTGGATAATTAAAACTTTCACTGAAGAGTCTCCTAGGCATCTCAAAATTAACACACTCAAAGCGAATTCTCAATCTTAACCCAAACAACTCCTCCTTGGTTCCCCATCTCAGTAAGTGGCACCATCATTGACCTAGGTACTTTCCTTAGTTCTTGTGCTGTCAACTTACTCCCTTTCAGCATCAAATCCACCCTTCATCATTGCCCTGCTTTGTTAATGGAGCTGGACCTTGGTAATGTCTCTCCTTCACCAGCTGGCTTGATGTAAAGCTTTGTCAGTAGAGGGTGCTGAAGAGAAACTGCAGGAAAGGCTTCTCTTCTTTTCCAGGTTCTGACATGCTTCCTCTCTTTCCTTGTTCCTGCAGCACTTGTGCAGTGCGCAGGATGCTTAGTGGTGCTCATTTCCCCTGGAGGCAGCTTCGTAGACAGTTCCACTGGCACTATATCCAGCTTCCTGGCAAATTTTGCAAGCACCCCAGCAGACAACATACCATGAAATTCTGCTGGCATCTCAGCTGTTTTCACAACACCTCCACAGGTAGATTCCCAGTAAATTCTACCAGCATTCTGGCCAGGCTCAGTCTAGCTAGTCTCATGAGCACCCAAGCCAACAGCTTCCCACTCAGTTCTACTCAACCCCCAGAAAATGGCTTCCTGAAAACCATGGTCATCACTCCAGGCGCAGCTTTCTGTTTGACAGCTTTGTCCTGCAGCATTTCAATACAATTTCTGCCATCAGTGGGCTATAGTCATACCCTCTCCAACAAAGTCTGGATCTCAGCCCTTGAGGAGAGGGGCTGTCTTAAAATTTGCTCCTTCTTTGTATAGTTTGCCTCAGCCCTAGAGGTAGTAGCTGCTTCTTATATATGTATACCTCATTTTACTGCGCTTCACTTTGTTGCATTTTGCAAATGTTGCATTCTTTTTTACCAATTGAAGGTTTGTGGCAACCCTGTATCCAGCAAGCCTATCAGCGTCATTTTTCAACAGCATCTGCTCACTTTATATCTCTCTCACATTTTGGTAATTCTCATATTTCACACTTTATTATTATTATATCTGTTATGGTTATCTGTGATGAGTGATCTTTGGTGTTACTATTGTCATTGTTTTGGGACACTACAAACAATGCTCATATAAGATAGCAAACTTAATTGCTAAATGTGTGTGTTCTGACTGCTCCATTGACTGGCTGTTCCCCCAACTCTCACTCTCTATGAATCTCCTTATTCCCCTAGACACAACAATGTTGAAATTAGGCCAGTTAATAACCCTACATTGACCTCCAATCATTCAAGTGAAAGGAGTCATACATCTCTGACTTTTGATCAAAAGATAGAAATGATGAAGCTTAGTGAGAAAGGCACATCAAAAGCTGAGACTGGCTGAAAGTTAGGCCTCTGGCACCAAACAGCTAAGTTGTAATGGAAAAATTCTGGAAGAAAATCAAAAGTGTTACTCAGTTGAGTGGCACTTCTGAACACACAAATGATAAGAAAGTAAAACAGCCTTATTGCTGATAAGGAGAAAGTTTAAGTGATCTGGACAGATCAAACCAACACATTCTCGTAAGACAAAGCCTAATCTGGAGCAAGGCCATAACTCTCTTCAATCTGTGAAGGCTGAGAGAGGTGAGTAAGCTGCAGAAGAAAGTCTGGAAGCTAGCAGAGGTTGGTTCATGAGGTTTAAGGAAAGAAGGCATCTCCATAACATAAAAGTGCAAGGTGAAGTAGCAAGGGCTGATACAGAAGCTATGGCAAGTTATCCAGATCTGGCTAAGACAGTTGATGAAGGTGGCTACACTAAGGAATAGATATTCAATGTAGACAAAATAGCCTTCTACTGAAAGAAGATGCCATCTAGGACTTTCACAGTTACAGAGAAGTCAATGCCTGGCTTCAAAGCTTCAAAGAACAGGCTGGCTCTCTTATTAAGGACTAATGCAGCTGGTAATAAAGTTGAAGCCAATGCTCATTGACCATTCTGAAAATCCTAGAGCCCTCCAGAATTACGCTACATATACGCTGCTTGTCATCTGTAAGTGGAACAACAAAGCCTGAACGACAGTACTTCTATTTGCAGCACGGTTTACTGAATATTTTAAGCCCATTGTTGAGAACTACTGCTTAGGGAAAAAAATCATTTCAAAATATTAGTGTTTTTTGACATTATACCTCATCACTCAAGAGCTCTGGTGGATATGTAAAAAAAGATTACTGTTATTTTCACATCTGCTAACACAACATCCATTCTGTAGTCCACAGATCAAGAGTCATTTCTAGTTTTACTAATTCAGAGACACATTCCATAAGGCTACGGCTGCCATAGATAGTGACTCCTCTAATGGATCTGGGCAATGTTTACTTCCTGGAAAAGATTCGCCATTCTAGATACCATTCAGCACGTTCATGATTCACAGGAAGAGGTCAAAATATCAACATTAACAGGAGTTTGGAAGAAGTTGATTATAACCCTCATGGATGACTCTGAAGGGTTCAAGATTTCAGTGAAGAAACTCACTGCAGATGTAGTGGAAATAACAAGAGAACTAGAATTAGAATTGGAGCCTGAAGATATGACTGAATCATTGTAATATCACAATAAAACTTGAATGGATGAGGAGTTGTTTCTTCTGGATAAGCAAAGAAACAGGTTTCTTGAAATGGAATCTACTCCTGGGAAAGATGTTGTGAACATTGTTAAAATGACAAGAAAAGGTTTAGAATATTCCATAAATTTAATTGACATAGAGGCAGCAGGGTTTGAGAGGATTGACTCTGATTTTGAAAGAAGTTTTATTGTGGGTAAAAGGCTATGAAACAGCATTTCATGCTACAGAGATATATTTTGTGAAAAGAAGAGACAATCTCTGCAGCACTGTTGTCTTACTTTATTAAATTGCCACAGCCACACCAAATGTAAGCAACCACCACTCTGATCAGTCAGCAGCATGAAGTCATGAACCTCCACCAGCAAAAAAATTATGACTTGCTGAAGTCTCAGATGATTGTTAGCATTTTTTACCAATGAATTATGTTTTAATTGAGGTATGTGCCTTTTAGTCATAATGCCATTATTGCACACAAAACACATTATAGCATAATGTGAACACAGCATGTGTACAAACTGGTAAACCAAAAAGTTGATGTGGCTTGCTTTATTGCAATATTTGCTTTATTGTGGTGTTCTGGAACAAAGTCCACAGTATCTCCAAGGTATACCTGTATATGCTATTCCTGTATTCTTTATTGGGTTGTCTTTAACACTTTGTAGTTAATCTTAATACTAGTTAGAAATCATTTTAATACATGAAACTTGGGCTGTTAAAATTACTCAGTGGTTTCTGTCTCATGAATGAATCCTGACTGATATAGTTCCTCACTTTCCTTTACCACAGCAAAATCCTACTGTTTCTACAAAAAAAGTTATATATATATATATGACTGAATCATTGCAATCTCACAATAAAACTTCAATGGATGAGGAGTTGCTTCTTCTGGATGAGCAAAGAAACAAGTATATACATATATAGTATTTATATATAGTGAATTAGGCCACCTCTCATCACCTCCACTGAAGTTATAGTTTTGAAAAATGTTTACCAGTTCTTTAACATTCCTCCCTTCAGGAGGTGAATCTTAATTATCCTTCTCTTATGTGTGGATGAGACTTGGCAACTCATGGCTAACAAACTGAATTATAGCGGAACTGATGAGATGTTACTTCCAAGGTTAGGTTATAAAGAGACTGCGCCTTCCAATTGTTTTGCTCTCTCTTGCTCACTGACTCTTTCTCAGAACCCAGCCACCATGTGGAATAGTAAAGGTTATTCTGCTGAAGAGGTTACGTAGAGAAGAGCAGCCCTCAAGGATAAAAGGCCAAATGTAAGAGAAATGAGGTACTCACTCTAGCCAAAAGCCAAAACTCACTGCCAGCCATGGTAGTGAGCCTTCTTGGAAGCTGACCCTTCAGCCCCAGTCCAGGCTTCAGATGATGCATTCCTGGCCGACAGTTTGACTACAGCCTCATGAGAAACCCTGAGTCAGAATCACCCAGATAAACTTCTCCTGGACTCCTGACCCTCAAAAACTATAAGAAAATAAATGTTTGTTATTTCAACCCTCCAGATTTCTGGGGAATTTGTTACCCAGCAATGGATAATGAATACAACTGCTATCATCCTAGTCCATGCTGTTGTGACCTTTCACTGAGGCTACTGAGCTATTCCTCCTGAACAGACTCCCTCCTTCCATCTCTCCTCATGAAATACAATTCCCCACTTCAGATCCCAAATGATCTTTTAAATATCTAAAGTAGCCTTCACGATTGTTCATTTACTCATTGGTCACTACTTACAAGGTTAAAGTTCTACAAAGACTTTTGATAAATACTAAGAATAAAAGCCAAACTACTACCAGGTCTATACAACCGTACATGATCTGGGCATTCAGAATGACTTTTCTAGTACACACTATTAAAAAAATGCCCTCTCCTTCAATACTCTTCTATTACATTTATTTAATTCTTAACATATTATCTGAAATTACTTTATGTATTTATTTAGTATTTTTTCAATCATTTAGGGTCTGTCATTTCTAACTAGTAAGAAAGATCTATGAGAGGACTTTGTATTGCTTATCCCTGTAGACTGTTGGATATGTATCTTTTAATACATGTATATGTACATATATATGCATAACTATATGTATATCCATCCGCCTCTCTATCTATCCATCCATCCATGTATCTATCTGTCTACCTATCTATCTGTCTGTCTAACCTCTCCAACTAGTAGTACTATTCACATATAGGACATATTAGAAGACTAAATCATATAAGGTGGTGTTAACAACTATTCACAAACTAGATGACTTGCTATCTTTCCTTTCCCCTTTTATGTAACAGAGAAAATTAGTCAAAATTAAGCAATCACTATACAGAAAAAAAAATAGTATTCAACATTTAAAACCTCAATATTTTTAGGAAGCCCACTATAATTTGGCACACAATTCTTGACCAACTTATAACCAAAACTAATGCTTTGACTTTTCATTCTAATGTTACGTAAGTCATCTTATTCTTATTAAACTGTCATTTATTTTGAAAGGCAAAAACTGAGAAGCATTACAATGATTTTATTCACTTCAGTTAATTTAGATAATAGCAGACACTTGGACAGATATCCATAAAAACACAGATAGTTGAGAAGTATTCTTAAAATGGGCAAAAACTAATATTGTTTGGACATTTGGGAGACTTTGGTGGTAACAAATGTTTCTATTACTCTTTCTTCATTTGTGATCATATTTGGAGAAGAAGAAAATGTTTTATTTCAGAAACTTTACTCATAAAAGCATTCATGTGCCATTATAGGTATTCAAAATGACAACAGAAAACATTTTGCGTACAGCACAGTATGAAAAAAATATAGGATCCAAAGAAATTATCCCCTCTGGCAGAACAAATGATACAGAAAATGTTAAATTCTATAGTACATTTACACTGCAGCCTACAATTACCAGCCTTCAGATGGAAAACCTGTGTGCACTTTCACTGAACCCCTAGATTCTTGCTCTCTGGTTTTCAAAAATGGCGTATAAAACTTACCTTACTGTTTGCAGAGGGTTGCTTCAACAACAGCATGACAATAGGTGAAAAGCAGTTTGATATACTGTACAGATGCAAGGTATTCCCGTACCTTTCCACAGGGAACCCAGCTGTTCACAACCTTTCACCCATCACATACGTGTCAGTGACTTCCAAATTCAACCATAAAGTCCCAACCTTTGTCTGGGATTTCACCTCCAGCCCTATAAAGCACCTGCCACTTCCCACCTAAGACTGGGCTCATCATTCAGTCATCTGGGATATCCCAGTAAACCAGATGGCATCTCATCTTCCCCATTTCCTGGGCTTGAAATCTGCCTTTTCTCACTTGCTGCTATATTCAACCCCTCACTAGCTCTTGTATCTGCATCTTTCTTTTGATTCGTCTGAGTATAGTTTAAATGTGCCAGAAGCTTAGGTTGTCACTCCTCCTGCAAAAAAGGGGATGCACTTCTTTAGAAAGCTTTTCCTTTTAATCCATCCTACAGGGTATTTGGCAATGAAACAATCCACCAATACCTGCCTTCATCACATCAGGCTCCCACTGATATACCAGAAGGTCTTCTGATTGCTATTTTTTACAAAGTTTCCAGCTGCCTTATCTGGACCTCACGATTGTCCATTTACTCATTTGTCCAACACTAAAAGCATATGTTCTAGGTGCTGAACCAGGTCTCAAGATAAGGCGATAACCAGGTCAAAAACCATGCATGATGACACAGACTTTAGGGACCAGTGGCATAGATACACATTAAATAAAGAATCACACATATAAATGTAAACTTACAGTTGTGGTAAGATCATTAAAGAAGAGTGACCTTCAACAAACCCCTGTCCCATTGACACTTCCTTCTCTGAAGGTCACTTAGATTCTAATCTCTGTCCCCCAACTGCTTCCTGACCAACAGTAATATCCTCTCAGTGCAGGAGTCAGTGAGGGACAGGAAGGAGTTTCCCAGGATAATCCTAAGAGCTTTCCCTCAACGAACCCGTATCATTGGCACTTCCTCCTCGGAAGGTCATTCGGATTCTAATCTCTGCCCCCCAAACTGCTTCCCAACCTTCCACTAAATGAAGTCCAACTACTATTAATACTAAAATTACTTCGAATTCAACAAATGCCATGCTGATTAAGTCTAAAGTGGATATTCCTAAACAAAGAGTAGGGGGCAGGTGTTTGGTGTTGGTGTGCCAGGGACCCCTGTACCATGCCACTTTCCACTTCTCCAAAGCTTTCTTCTCCAGTGTGGACTCCCCCAGGGATGAGGGAGAGGGAAGGAACTTCTCTTTCTCAACAGCATCATTATTTGCTTGATTTGATTGATGGAGTTACGATGACACAGAGCTTCAGGATGAAAAATTCAACACCTAATAAAAGAGTGCTTTCTGAATTCTAGGTAACTCCATATCTGTGGTACATAAACATCACCTCGTTCTAAGATGTCTATCAACAGACTGAATTTTTAGACAAACTAATGTCCTTAGCTCAGACTCAAATAGACACTATATCTGGGGTTAATGGGAAGTAAACCACAGAGGGCTCTTCTAAAATCATTCTTCAGAATGGGGTTTGTTTCTGGTTACTATCAGTTGGAATAATAAAGCTCTGTACATACAGCTCTAATATTACACAAAAGTGCCAAGGGCCAGACTCCTACGAGGATGAGAAGTCAGGGTTGCACTCTGTTTTTCTCACACATGTGCACACATGCAGTCATACACACACACACGTGCACACACACACATACACACTGTGTGTGGCATGATACTAGTTCTTAAAAGGCCTAGGATGGAGATCAAGGCAGTATCTCTGAAGCTCCAATGGCTTTAGTAGACTTAGCTGGCTGGAAATGCTGATGACATAATCAGAAGCATAGTACTCTGTACCACTGAATTAGTCTCTATAAAAATAGGTACTACCACCTACTCATTATGTCGCTTCAGAAAACACACTTCAGGAAAATTCACAGAATGAAAACAACTCATCCGGAACACATCACACATCAGATTCTACCCCCTTCATTTAAAAGCTCCCAGAGAACCAAATCATATCCCAAATACACACTAAAATGAACTCTATTTTATTAACCTTAGTCTTTGGTGTTTTTATTTGGCCTTATAAACCTCAATTGTGAGGTTACTATTTCCAACTTTCATCTAAGATCGTAAAAATTTGGTGTCTCCTTCTGTGCTCACCCAGCTCGCTGTCTCATCAGAGGAGCATAACAATTGTCAGGGTTAGGAACCAACCCCACCTGACTCTAACTCTGTCGAATTGCCATTGTTATCTTTTCCCTGTAGCCAACTCAAAATTACAGCATCTGAGAAATGCAGAATGACCCACCAAAGGTGCAAGAATCTTTAAAGTACTTCAGAAATTGGAATTGATTGAATTTCCTTTGACATTTCCTTTTTAAGTTATGAGACCCAATGGCAATACAAGGCAACTGTGATAACTTGACAAAAATATTCTTCCTTTCTTACTAACATGAGGCCAATACGTTGACTAAGAAAAATTTCATGGCGATCCTTCTCACAACAGTTGCTATGAGAGTATTTAACACAAGTGGCTCAATATTCTGCAGTCTTTTAAGAGTACTCAAGTTGTGTCAGCTCAAACTCAAATAGACACTATATCCTGTTAACAAGAAGTAAACCACAGAACAAGTTCAAAGTAAGGCATGTTGACAGACCTACAAAAACCACGAATAGAGTCCATCATACATGTATTTGACCAGGAGGTTTTGTAAGTATATGAGCAATGTGCATATAAGGACTTTGAGTTCCCTATCACAATTGCAGTACTAATTCATTTTTTAATATAATGACACAGATTTCTCAGCAGCAGTTTAGCCAACCAATAACAATTAAAAATCCTCTAATCCTCTAAAAAATTTAAAATATCAAGGATTCTGGCAATACAGGGTAGGTCCAATTCAATGTCTTAAACTTTGGTGGCATTCAAGGAAGTAAATTTTTTTCTTTGGGTTACTGTTTGCTAAGATGACAGTGGGAACTGCTTGGACCTTTGTCCATGTGTGCATGCAATTTCTACATTAATATTCAACTCTTCTTGTTTTAAGCACTCTTTCTAGACAATCTTGGCTATCAGATGGAGATCTCAAACCCAGGTATTGCCTCAGTCTCTGCTCCCTATTTGTAAATTTCCACCTGAATGTGTTTTTGTTCATTTGTTCATTAATTCATTCATTTGTTCTTTCATTCTTCTATTCGTTTAGTCAATCAAAATATTAAATGCTATCAGAGATACAAGGTCAAGAAAGTTCGTTTCTCTCACCTCAAGGAGAAGATGGCAATAAGCCAGTGTTTTCAACACTTTGTGCTATGTGCTATAAGACAGGCAAGCCCAGTATACTAAGGGATCCCAGAAACTGGACATATCAGATGTGGATGTTAAAGATGCGACCTGGAGGAAGGGCATTTGACTTGAGTGGCAGAAGGGAGGAAGAGCATTCCAGGCAGTGGGATGGCATGTTAGAAGTCCCAGAGGTATAGAGCCACATCCTGTTTAGGAAAGTGCAATCTGTCCCAGGAGGTCAGAGCAAGGAGCAAGCAGGAGATTACGAAGAAAGGTCCTTGGGTGCCATAAGGAAACTAAACTTTATCTTAAATATCATAGGCAACTATTTGAAGGATTTTAACCAGGAGAAGAGCATTATCAGATTTTAACTAAGCATGTCCAAAACCTTACACCTAAATCTCTGCCAATGGCAGAGCAATCTTCACAAACTTAGCCTCTTTCTCAACTGTTCTCATACCTCACATCTCATTAACTGGCCACCAAATCTTTTTAATTCTGGGTCCCAAATAACTGCTGAATTGAGCCCCTTTTTCACATCCTCTTTTCCTGCTGTCACTGGAAAAACCCACATCATGTCTTTCCTGGACAAATGCAAGAAACTTCAGTGGCAAACACTGTGGGCTAGCTCTCCAAAAGCCATCAACCAAATCCTCTCCCTTTCTCATCTCCAACTATAGAGGCTGGAAGCTCACCTCAACACTCTCTCTTACAATGAGGAGTAGTCACATGACTTGGTTTCAGTCAACACAATATAAGGCTACTGGAGACCTTCTTTGAAAGATTTTCTTTAACAATAAAACCAGAGGAGACAGCATTCGAAGAAGACACTTTTTTTTTCTAGATTTTACCCACGCAGCCAGCTTGCCTCCTGTCTTTGAATTTGGTAATAATGTCTGGAACTCTGGCAACTGTCTTGTGACTATGAGATGACAAACATATGGAGAAGTCAAACTGCTGGGGATACTGGAAAGAAAGGACAGAAAGGCCCAGATCTTGGCTGATCTCCCTAAGCTGCTGAACCCACCCTGGAACTACTCACCCTCGGACCCCTTGTTGTGAGATAACTAAATATCCTCATGGTTTAAGCCATCATTAGTTTGGCTTCTGGCACCGGAACATATTCTAACTGATACATGTCCTAAACTGAGTATCTGTGTCCAGTCTTTCCGCAGCAGGCTCCCTCACCTACCATTTTAATAATCCTTCTACCTCCCAGGTCTGATCATATAATTTCCAGTCTGAAAAATCTCTGAGGATAAGTCTTCGACCAAGCTCCCCACCCACCAAGTCTCCCTCATCTCTTGCCACCTTCAGCACCGTGATAGTCCCTAGACACACTACACTCCTTCGTGTCCCTATCCTCTGCATGTGCTATGCCCCTGCATTCACTGCTCTTCCCCTTCCTGCTTAACGCTGCACCAAAAGATCCCTAAGGCAGAGTTAGTCACATTTTCCCCAGTGCTTATATAGCTGTGATAGACTACATAGCCATTCACTCATATTCTCTTGGGGGAGGAACGCATCCGCATCCTGTTAAACCTGACTTTCTTTGGCCAGTGAAATCTGAGTAGAAGTAACATGTGTTACTTTGGGACAGAAGTTTTAAGAGACACGGCCTGGTTTCCCATGTTCTGTCTTTCCTGCCTCTGGGCTGTAGAGGAAGTACAGAAGAAACTCCCTTTTTGACACATAATGGACACGTAGCATTAGCAGGAGATGAATCTTGTTAAGTCAGGGGCAGACAAACTTTTTCTGTAAAGGCCAGATAGTAAACATGTTATGCTTTGAGGGACACATATGGTCTTTGTCATGTACTCTTCTTTTTTCAACAAACATTTAAAAATACAAAAACCATTCTTAACTCACAGGACATATAATAATAGGCCACAGCTCCATTTGTCCCACAGGCTGTAGTATGCCACTGTTTTAGGCTGTTGAGACTTTCAGGTTACTTGTTACAGTATTTTTGCATATACATTCTAGCCCTCATCACTCTGTAATAGAATTACAAGCTTCATGAAGACATAGCTTATGTCCCTCATGCTTGCTGTGCTCACTTGTAGGATGTGTCAGCTAGGAAGGTAATTGCTGAGTGAATAACAGTTTTCCCCATAAGACTGGAGCTCAGGGAGAAGAAACCATGGCTTTTCATCTTTTATCTATCCCGGCAATGCCTGACCTGTGATAACATTTGATGAGCCTTGGAGCCTTTGATAAACTTTATACTGAATCAGGTCTGTCCTTGTTGTTACCATCAGAGCAGTTGCCATATATCACTTAAGAAACACAAATTCACACAGTCTGTTTGTTTGGAAGATGAACATGTGACTTTCCGCGTCATGTACTAAAGCCCACGTCTGAAATCTGTTAACTATAATTAAATGAGTTTTGTTTTTTCTTTTTTATTTGACAGCAGAGGAGCAAGGGGACATGGAAGTCTTACACTAAAATGTGGGTATTTGAAAAGGTCAAGAAATATGGAATGGTGGGTTCAAGGGTAAGTTCATTTTTACAAATTCCCTTAAGAGTCGTTTTGTAATGTGATGGCACAATACGGACCTTACTTGGCAGATGACAGTATTTAGGGCAAATGTTGACTGTTTCACCCCATGTACCACTGAGTCGGGGTCTGTTCCCTTGTATGGTTTCAAAGGCTGCAAATAAATGGAGCAGCAAGACCTGAACATGTGTCATGGCACATGTCATCAAAAGATAGTCTTTCAAATGGAAATATATTTAGACTTAAAAATACATAGCATTTGTAAAACCAAGTATAACAGAATATGTGAGTACTTTCTACTCTGCTTCCTCAGCAAAGCAAACTCCTGTCAGCATGCTTACTATAAATAATTGCAAACCAACCTCAATCTTAAAATATTTAATTCACCTATATTGAGAAAAATAAGAAGATGAAAATTTTAGTTTCCTGAGAGCTTTTTTTTTCTGATCACATTTTCAGTACACTTTGTCTCATGCATCTGAAACATCATTTGGCAATTCTGTGTTTCTTTTCTGGAAGTAAATAAACCTTCCAGTGCAAGCAAAGAGAAAAATAAAACATAACAAGGCTTCCCCTCCGAGGTGACCCGCTTTAACACCCACAGCAGCCAGCTCATTCTCACAGGCTCTACTAATTGCAGCTGCATTCCACTTCCTAAAATATGGAAATTTTGTACACTTAGTTTTAAATGAATGCTGCAGGGTTTTAATTTAACTATAATCCCTCTTAAAGATAAGAGACTAATGGACATATTTACATTATATCAATAGAGATAGACACTGAAAAATATTTCAGCACTATTATATTTAAAATATTTTTTAAAGAATGACATCAAATCTCTATGTATTAACTTTTCAGTCATAAAATCATTTTATATTCACCGAAAATAATGGGAGTACATCAATGCCCTAACCACATAATTGCTTTAGTGAAGAGAAACTAGATTAGGCTAGGATCCCATTCTGAGCTCACTGCTTCTTCATCTGAAGGCTGCTAGCCTCACCAGTATGCCACCAGGAAATAGGAAACTAGGAAAATACTGCTTCATTTAAAGCTAAATGGCCTTAAAATCTGGAAGTAGGCAGGGCGTGGTGGCTCGTGCCTATTATCCCAGCACTTTGGGAGGCCGAGGAGGGTGGATCACAAGGTCAAGAGATTGAGACCATCCTGGCCAACATGGTGAAACCCCGTCTCTACTAAAACACAAAAAGTGACTGGGCATGGTGGCGGGCGCCTATAGTCCCAGCTTGTCGGGAGGTTGAGGCAAGAGAATCACTTGAACCCAGGAGGCAGAGGTTGCAGTGAGCCGAGATCATGCCACTGCACTCCAGCCTGGTGACAGAGTAAGACTCCATCTCAAAAAAAAAAAAAAATCTGGAAGTAATTCTTTAATTGCATAACTCCTAAGTAGAACTCTGATAAATATTAATAAGATTGAGTAAAATAACACTGAGGGGCAGGACAGGGAAGGACAAAACAAAGGTTTGCTTATTTTTGTAAAACAAAGTAACATTTTCTAGGGAGTCCTATATGACTTGAATGCAAGTAGAAATATATATATTTATTAGAGAGTCAACATGAAAATGGGATGTTTTAAGTCAAATGTGTAAACTTAGAATGTAACTAGCCTGCCCATTTTGGGTTAAAAGGTAAATTGACCTATGCTTTTATCTCCTGTAAATCTCAAACCCTACTAAAATGGAAAAAAAAGAAAAAGCTGGGAGAGGGGATATTCTTTGGAATGTTACTAACCCACAGGAATAATGAGAATGGGCTTGACAACAACAGAGGATGAGATATTCCAACAAACGTGTGGCAGATGGAAAGTAGATAGAAGATGGTGTCAGACTCAGCAGAGCAAAAGTGCCCCCCATATGTCTGAGGAGGAAGGCTGAGGGGACCCATTTACCCTGCAGAGCCCAGAGTGCCATCCAAGGGGGAAGAGAAGCAGAAAGCTCAATACATAGAATTGAGAAAAAGTTCCCAGGTGCCCTCCCACATACACACAGCCAGTAAATCAAGCACCCTCTGCCACTAACAGAAAATATTCATTTTTCAAAGAAATAAACCAGCAAGGAACCAAGCAGAGCAGAATTCAACAAAAATCTATAAACTGAATGTGGTTCCCTGAGTTCTGTTTGTCGATGCTGCTCCCAAAATGCCAGCAAACAGGTGCACATACCCCCAGGCAAGATACTCAAAGAGTATTCTCTAGAAAAATAAAAGTTTAGATACTGATTTTGGAGTCTTCAAAAGAAAATTTCCATTTTACTATAAGGAAGGGCACCAGATGACAGCCTCAAGTGGAACTCACAGTGCTTCCAACAGCTTTTTTCATGACTTCCTCAGAATTATTAAAGACCAGCACAGGGTCACAAGACAGTTGAGAAAAGCCCCCAGCCAGAAAGAGAGATAAGACTAAGCAGGAATAAAATGTGTATATATACTCCTGCTTAGTGTTATATATGTATGTATATGTATGTATGGTGTGTGTGTATATATATGTGTATACACACACACACATATATATATATATATATATATACATACACACACACCTTCAGAAGATACAGAAACAATTCAGGATGCTGGAAAAAAAAAAGTCTATGTTACCCTGAGAAAGAATGAAAACAGGATTCCATAAAAATAAAACACAAAATAAGATAAAATTTTTTGAAATTAAAATATGATAATATAAATTTAATATGCAACGGAATGAGAAAGAAAGTTGAAGAAATCACTCAATTACAACAAAGAGACAAACAGTTAAGAACTAAGATAATTATTTTTAAAATTAGGAGACCATTTTGTACATATGGTGTCTAAGACTAAAAAGAACTCTAAAAATCAAAACAGAGAGAGCAGAGGGGAGAAGAGCAGTGAAGAAATAATGCAAGGAAACTTCCCAGGACTTAAATTTTAAGTCTCCAGATTGAAGAGCACACCTACTACAGACACACTGGATTTTAAAGACTCATCCAAAGCAGCATATAAAGGGAACATTCTGAAATTTTCCAGAGTGATAAAATACTTCATGTATCAAGAAATAGGCATCAGAAGAACATTGGATTTCCTGACAGCTACTAGAAGACTGGAGAAATGCCTTTAAAACTTGAGAGAACAAGGATTTTCCTCTGAGAATACATACACCAAGCCAAACTACCAGTCCAATAAGAGGGTCTCATCAAAATATTGGTAGCGAGTGAACATCCAAAAAACGTAACGCCCAAAGCACTCTTTCTTAGAAAAGTACCAGAAGACATGCTCAGCAGAGCAGGGGAGTTTACAAAGAAAAAGACACAGAACATAAGAAACAGAGTCTACAACTGGAAGACCAATAAACAATGGTTCCATGACAATGACTGTGCAGCAGGCCTAAAGTGAAACCCAGAGTACACTGCAAAAAGCAGCTGCAGGAACAAGGAGTCCAGGAAAACAAAAGTGGGAGTACTTGTCAGGTTTGACCATGTGGAAATAGTACTGAGAGGGCTTTATAATTCTTCTGGAAGATTTAGAGAAAAGTAAAAAATAGGTACAAAGAAAACTAGGTACACAAACAAAAAAGAAGGCAATCATTAACTCTAAGAAAAACAAAACGATCTATGAGAAAGTATAGGTAATCAGCATCTAACACTAATTACACAGTGATAATAATGTGAACACTGAATATTGACTTAACATAAAATTCTGCTATAACTGTACTGGCAGGATGGTAGATGGGGAAGAAGAAAGAAAACTAAATTCTCACCCATTACAATAGAAAATCAAATACCATATAAGAAAAAGAATAAAAAGTGGAGAAGTAGCTGTTTTGTGCAAAGAGAACTAAGGGTTTCAAAGGGGTGGGGCATAAAACTGTTTTTCTCTATAAGCTTTTTATTTTGTAAACTATTTTAATGTGTGATAATGACTAAAGAAAGCAAATATAAGTTTAGAAAAAAATAAACTGCAATAAAAGATTGCAATAAAAGATTAAGCTTAGTACATTTAAATGTAATGAAAGGAAATGATTACAGCTAATCTTCATAAGAAAATAAAAATGCAGAGTTGGCTATTACTCAGAAAATAAGCCCTGAACAGCCATTTAAGGAGGATTAAGCATGTTTGCTCTGTTGTATACATACATAACTGTGTTATGTATGTGTATATATATACTATTTGTTATAAAATTAAAACATAATTTATAATAATCTTTATTAACTTGTAAATTGACATACCAGCATATAAATAAATTGCAAAAAATTTCAGGAAATATAAGTTCAGTTTATAAAAAGAGAAAACATAAAAAGCCTAAGGTAAACAAAGGTATAATTAATTTCAAATGATTAAGCAGATGTGTGTCCAAGATAAAGATTCAAGTTATTTTGTCCCTTTTTTAATTTCACAATGCATTGGCTTGGAAATATTCAGGTAGCTCTGTATTGAAGGTTATCTAGAGTTTCTGTTGTAGGTTGATTTTATTTTTCAACAAATATATTAATATACAAATATATTAATATTAATATATTAAGATGATGTTCTACTTATAAAAATCTGGATGGTACATCTTATCATTCCTGAACACATGTTGTTATAGCAAATGTGTACATTTGGAATTGCCTTCATGAGTACTTAAATTCTAAAACTAAGGGACTCAGCTTTAGATGCTGTCATATGTTGTCATGTGACATCGATGACGTCTCCATATCAATCACATTGACGGCAGTAGTCTCCAGCACTGAGTTTCTACGGCAACCCAATGGGGTGGAGGGCAGCAAAAGTATTAAGACCTCTATTTTTATTTTTAAACGTATCCCTTTATGTTTTATTTCTGTAGACTTTGTTATTTACTACAGAATCTTTGCTCAGTAATACATATGTATGGAATTTATAAATAAGCCCATGTATATTGGCAGTGTATTCTTTAAAAATTTTTACTGCTGGGATGTTATGATGAAAAATATTTGGAGACTGCTGGTTTAGGAAGGTGTCTCCCTAATTGTAGTTAGTGAACCATTAAAGTCCATGAGGGTAACACCAGCGTTCATGAGGCAGGCAGGAGAAAGCCAATAGGTCATCCTAAGTTAAAAACTTAATTTTAAGTTATGATTAAGAATTTAACAACTGGGAGGAGAAAATAAACCTTCTTATTTGCAAAATTTTATCCAACATCAGGCCTACCTGCTACAGATGAAAAAAATTGTAACAAAAACTCTATGTTGAAATATACAAATGGCCAGGGTTTTATAGCCCTCCGTATGTACATCTGTCACTCATAAGGCAGACTATGGTAAAATGGTTCCAAACAATGTGCTCATGTTGTGGTCATAAAAGCTTCTGTTGATGAGGCAGTGTTCTGCAGTAAGAAAAAACCTGAAAACTATTGATTTTGGAATTAAATACTTATGTATTCTAAGAGTAGTTCATTCTCTCATATGGGCAAAATACAGCTCAGTCATTTAGAACTATACTAGTCACTGTCCAACATGGTAGCCATTCATCACATAGGGATGTCTAAATTAAAATTTCATAAAATTTGGTCAGGCATGAGGGCTCACGCCTGCAATCGCAGCACTTTGGGAGGACGAGGCGGGTGGATCACACAAGGCCAGGAGATCGAGACCAGCCTGGCTAACATGGTGAAACCCTGTCTCTACTAAAAATACAAAAACTAGGTGGGCTTGGTGGAGGGTGCCCGTAATCCCAGCTACTCGGGATGCTGAGGCACAAGAATCACTGGAAACCCGGGAGCTGGAACATGCAGTGAGCTGAAATAGCACCACTGCACTCCAGCCTGGGCGATAGAGCAAGACTCTGTCTCAAAAAAAAAAAAAAAGAAAGAAAGAAAAGAAAAAACAATTAATTAAAGATATATTTCCTCAGTCACACTCATCACATTTCAAGTGCTCAATAACCACATGTGGCTAGTGGCTACGGTACTGGACAGCACAGACAAAGAACATTCCCATGAGTGCCAAAAGTTCTATTGGACAGTACTGCTCTAGAATAGTATTCAGGGATTCTTTAGTGAAAAGGTTTAAAATCTTTATACTTACTAACTGTTACTTTGTCCTTATCCCCCAACATAATGTTGTTTGGTGTCAGATCTCTATGGACAATCCTCTTCTCCTTGTGTAAGTATCGAAGAGCTAAGCACAGCTTGAAACAATGAATAGAAAACAAATTTTATTTCCCCCAACATACATATAGCCAATAATGACTACTGCACATGTCTTTAAGAAGTCAGCTCAGAACTTTACTGTTTTAAGAAAAATTTAATGAAGATAAAAACATACCTGTATAAATATTTTCCATAGTCTTTCTTCAGTAAAATGGTGATGTTTTTCCTTCAAAGAACTGAAATGCTCTCCAAGCGGGGCTCCTTCTATAAGCTCCATAACTATGTACAACCTATCATCTATATAAATATCACAAAAGGTCATAGACATTTAAACTCAATACAGATATTTTGAAAAACTTGACAGATGAGAGTTCAAGCTTCCCAATGTCTGTGCGGGACACTAACACTAAAGAATTAGGGATGACGTGTTAAATATGGATCCACTCAGCCCTGGAAGAGGTGGGGGCGGGGAGGCCTTAGGGAAACATGGGCCCAGCAACAGTATCTTCTGGCTATAGGCAACCCCTTAGCATAAGTTTACACTGGCAAATATTATCATTTTCTGTGTATGCCAGGATGTGGAATGATTGAAAGGTGCCACCGAGAACAAGCAAATGACCTCCAGTCATGGAGGATTCCCTGAAGAACCTATAAGCCCATCCTCCCTCCCAATAGTCTAAAATTTACCCTCAGATCAAGTCAAGACATTCAGAAAATTGCATTTTCAACTGTATTAGTTCATAGTCTGAAAGATTTACCTTACAGAATTTTACACCGGAATAATGCCATGGTCTTGCAATGACACAGTTGAAAATAATACACATGATAGGAATTTCTGTTATGCCTTTCAAAAGCAAAAAAAAAAAAAAAAAGGACTTCTCCAGGTTTTATCTTATGGATATGGAGAACTTAATGACTGACTGTATTTGTCTTTTTGCTTTAGATGCCAAGAAACAAAGGAGTAAATTCTACTTCCTCCTCTAAAACCAATAGGGTTTACTAACAATGGGATGTGATATATGTCTTTTGAAACTTTTGCATGTATACAAAATATGTGTGTAGAAAATGTTCACAAAAATGGAATCATACATGTTCTGCAATTTATGCTTTTTTTCATTAAGCAGCCTTATATTTCAGTGCACACAGATCCATACCGTTCTTTCTGCTGGTTGTATGGTATTGCACAATACGGGTATACCATAACTTATTTAATCATTCTCCTACAGATAGACATTTACATTGTTTCCAATTTTTCATAATTTCAAGAAATATTCATTTATGTATCAATACTACCTCTAGCTTTATTTTTAATTTTCTCATCCTTCATTCCTCTTTACTGCAATTTCCTAATCTATTATATCCTATTTTATATATTTTTAAGCCATTTCCAATTCTTCTTTTTCATTTTTATTTTTATTTTTTTATTTTTGAGGCGGAGTCTTGCTCTGCTGAAAAGCTGAAATGCAGTGGCGCGATCTCGGCCCAATGCAACCTCTGCCTCTCGGGTTCAAGCAATTCTCCTGCCTCAGCCTTCCAAGTAGCTGGGATTACAGGCGCCTACCACCACGCCCAGCTTTTTTTTTTTTTTTTTTTTTTTTTGTATTTTTAGTAGAGACGGGGTTTCACCGTATTGGCCAGGTTGCTTTCAAACCCCTGACCTCAAGTAATTCACCTGCTTCAGCCTCCCGAAGTGCTAGGATTATAGGCGTGAGCCACTGCGCCCGGCCGCCATTTCCAGTTCTTTTTGGAAGCTGTCAGGTAGTAAAAAAGTTTTTGTTTTTTATATTAAGACAAGTTACGTCACTTCAGTACAAGTCAGAAGCCAACCTTTTTTGAAGGGATATGCACTAAATTATAGAAAATTATTTTAACATCAAGAACAAATGGCTAAGGGGACAGGATTTACTGCACGAGTTTTAGCACTGAGTTTTTCTGAGTCATCTAGGGGAAGGGAGATGGGTAAAATCTCCCATCTCCCTGCTGTCCCAAATGCCAATGTACACACACAAAAGGTTTTCTTAAATAGCAATAGCACCGATAAAGAGGTAGTTCGGAAGCCCCCATCATTGCCTTGTATCTCTTTAAATCATTCTTCAAGTGGAGATTTATTTCGACATTTCATATGTGACACATATCATTAAAGCTTATCAATACTTGTATCATTTCTGTCATGGGTCCTATTTAAAACAAACAAACAAAAAAAGTGGCTGAGTTTAGCTTTATCTGTGTTTTGGTTCTAGTTCAGCATTCCAATATTCCTGCAGAAAGCAAGCCTGCCTACCTGCAGAATCAGTCTAGGCTCCATCGCCATCTTGTGGCATTTACCTGAACTTCAGGTAAAAGAAATCTCAGAGACCTAGCTCTCTCCAACTTATTTTGGGGATGGAAAATGACACCGGAGTCAACAAAAGCAACTTTCTTTTCTTTTCTTAAGGAAACCACCATCCATTAGTTTTCTTTTTTCTTGATCCTATTAAGTGATTTTTTTGTATATGAGAATAGCAATAACTCTTTTCATTTGTTCATGTGTTTTTCACACGGGGAGCTAAGTATTTTATAACTATCTTCAGGTCACTGACCAGGTCACTGTTTCACTAGTCAAAAAAGTGATGCTTAAGATCATCTACTGTCATATTAACAAAAAAAGGTCAATAAAATAGTTGATAAGGTTTCTTTTGTGACATTCTAATATAAAAATATATGTAACAAAAATGTTTCCTTATTTAGAAATATCATGAAAACTCATACTTACTTTCCAGAAATGTTTTGTAATAACGTACAACGTTAGGATGATAAAGCTATAAGAAAATAAATAACAAACATGTATTGCACTGCTTCAAAATACAAGTTTTTTCACTGACTACTTAGTTGGACTTCATATTTGAAAACTACAAAGAAATTATATTTATTTACAAAGCTAAGCATTTCAAGATATCATTGAACTGAGATTGTTGTGATTTTTAAAAACTTGTTGCTTATAAACTGATCTGAAAATAGCAATCCCATATAGCTTTATTAAATGAAATTAAAAACATTTTATCACCTAACTTTACTATCTAACTTAACCAAGAGAACTATAGAGGTAGAAGGAATCTTAAGAATTCCTTTACCATGCCTTGTCACAAACCCACACACAGACTGTATAAAGGAGAAAAGTGAAATGAGGTAACTTCTGTTGACTACAAATATTCATTGTTCTTTACCTCTCTCTACCATATAAATATTTATGTAAAGTTTGTGTCTATTTACACTATTTCTGTCTTTTTATGCTCTCCAAAATGATTAGTAGGAAAATGGCATAATCTAAGAGTTAACTCATTTTAAATCATAATAACAGTTCACAAGGACTTCCTACTTAACCAAGCTTTAGTCAGACTCCTCTGAGTCCTCTTCATGACTAGGCCTCATCCTTGGTCTGTCAGTTTTAGCAACTTATATCCCGCTAAGTCAGTTTATGGAAACATTTCCCACCCTTGACATCCAATTAAGTTTCTCATCCACTAACCCTTGATATCTAAGCAAGTTCCTCTTAGTAAACTTCCATCCACTGACCCCCTTCACCCTGACCATTGGCTCTGAGTCCCGAACTGTCCGTTCCTTGAATTCAGAGTTGGGTTCAATCTCTCTCCTCTATTACAATAGTTTGACTTCTATTGCCATAGTATTGAATAACGTCTTCCTCACCATTTTTAAAAAGTGTCTGGTGAAATTTCTCTTTGATATAAGTTAAGAATGTTAGTGAAATTTCTAAATTTTTAATTAAAAAAGATCTTTTCTAGAAGAATGCTAATATTTTTGTAGTTTTTGCTTATAATTTGAGTTTCTAGATAAAATCTATCTTAGAACAGTCACCATCACATCAACAAATGGCTTGCTTGCATCTCTTTTTGGTCTTTCTGCAAGTCTTTTTGCAGGAAGATTGCTAGCTGTCCACCAAAAACCTGCTGTCTCATTGCAGTGCAGTTATAGCTGGACATGGCTTCCCAGTTAGAGAAGACTTCTCAGCCTCCCTTGAAGCTGGGGGTGAGGCTACCACTCAGTTCTGACCTGTGGAATATGAGAGGAAGCATGTGTGCTTCCTGTGTGAACTCTAAACCTTGGGAATAGCCCTCCATGCTCCTCCTCACCCCACCTTGGATGTGAGCATGGCTATGGCAGTTTCAACCACACAGATGAAGACAATGCACTAGGAGGTAACAGCACAAGAAGAGAGAAAAAAGCCTGCATCCCCAAATGATCGCATGGAGCAGAGAACACCTCCAACATGGTTTACTCACTTTGGGATTGTTCCGTGAAAGGGAAATAACCCACTGTACTGTGTGTCCTCTTTCTAAGCACCTGCATTTGGGATCCTCTTTGTTAATGCAGGTTAATCTTAATTTACTTCCCATTCTAGCCCCATTTGTTTTGCTTCTGCCTGCCACTACCTCCTCCTTTAAGGACTCAATATTATCATCCTTTCCAGCAGTTTGATCCTCTAGTGAGAGAGCAATTTTGAGTCACCTCAAAGCCCAAGCATAGGCCTCCTATCTAACCCTAGTCTAACAGTTTCTTTTCTTAGGAAACATGCTAAAACAATCTACTTCATCAACTAGCAAGCGGCCAGCAGATCTTAAACAATATGTGACCAGGTAACCAACCAGAACCATATTCTGGACCTGGCTCACCCGTAAGGACTAAAACCATATTTGGGTCCAGATGAAAACACTGGACTGGCTTAGTTCAAAAGCCCTGTTCTAGCCTTTTGCTACAATGAAAGAGCACACTGTGGAAGGCTAGATGACCACACAAACACACAAACAAACTACACATGAACAAACTTTTTAAAGTCTGGTCTATTAGTGATAAAATCAACTATAAAATAAACAATTAATGATAATATTTACTATAATGTATACACTGGAGTAGAACTATCGATTTCTATGAATAAAGGTCTCCATGTTCATGGAATTTGTTACATTCCAACACAGATGCTATGCAAATGTGACTAGTGGAGGACGAAAGCAGCGAAGCTGACAGTGTACCACAGGAATTATAAATGAACAGTATTCATAATGAATGTGCAAACAGGGAAGGCTGAAAAAGAAACCAATGTGTTCTTGGATCACACAAAGAAATCCCATTTCTCTTTGAAATGTTTATTCTTCCTCCTCAAACAAACTTTCATAATGAGTGTTAATTGAGCTGTTACATTATGTCACAGTATTCTGCTCATGCCAATAAATAATAACCCATCTTGAAAATCTACATTCTAGATTTTATAAGCCATATTTGAGGAATGTTAACAGCTTGGTTCCATTTGGCAAAAGTCAAGAAACAGTAATATTTCTATGTATGTAACTAAGTAACCAAATATCCTAAAATATAATGAGAAAATAATAGATATGCTCACAATGAAAAGAAAAGGATTTCTCATATATGATGCATTCTGTACTGTAAATACAATTGTTTTGCATCCATGACCCTGATATAAACTCCAGACAGTGTTTTATGCTTCAGTGTCAAGCCTTAGGGAAAAAGCTGGCAAAAATATCACTGCTTCAATGTCAATTATTTTATATGGAACTAGTTCATAAGCATCATAGACAAGAACACCACAACTCTACTTTCTTGCAGTGACAATATATTTAAGAAAAACATCTTCAGAAACAAGAAAAACATTTACCTGCTCTTTAATTATTGTTAATTCAGAAACAATATTCCTTACGCTGCTGTCTCGATCTTTCTTATCCTTTCCAAATGCTGGGTTATGTAAATTGACCTCTTTCATTGCTAAAAGATTTTGACCACTACGCTTTCTAACCTAAAATAAAGAACAACAACAACAACAACAAAAAAGGAACAGGGTAAAGAAGGAGAAGGTAGAAAGGGGAAGAAAGAGATAGACTAACAGAGTCACATGAGTAACTAAGTCATATAAATAAGTCACAGAGCATTTAAAGTTCCAGCTGTATTTACATTAAGCTCAGCTCAAAACACTGGTATCCCCTGGGTCAATCTGCAATACTTAGTAGCATTTTACAATTTAGAGATTGCATCATGCATTGGGAGAAGTTTTTTTGAATACTTTTGTGGGAGATTAATGATACCTTTTGTCTGAAAAAGTCAGTGGCCGATTTCTAGAGCTTACAGCTAAAACAATATTAGTGTGGCTATCTCTGTTTGACAAAAACAGTCATTCTAATTTTCATATCTATTTGTTTGCTATTTTTCAATGACAAGAGTTCCAATTCAATTGAATATTGGTGTGCAAGTGTGACATCCTGTTTGGTTGGGAGTATCAGAAATGTTCCCCAAGGGGAAAGTCACCTTGTAAACACAGCCAAAAGCTCCACTTCCAAGATGATCCAAAATCGCATAGTTGCCTATATATTTCGAAGGAGCTTTGTTCTGATTAATGCTTTCAATATTTTCAGCAATTTGCTTCAGTTCATCCTCCTAATCAAAATATAAAAAGGAAATGGGTTTCTGTGATAAATTCCATCCTGACTACATAGCAGCCTGCCAGAATATTGAAAACTCAGGACTTACCACTAATAAATTCAACTTGGATACCAATTCTTCATAAGCACTGATATCACGTACATAATGTCCTATGTCAATGAAGATCTCAAACAAGTCTGTGGGGAAAAGTCTACAGAGAAAATTACACACACTTACCGTACAACTTGGACACTGTTGATCATCACTTCCCATTTTTTTTTTTTTTTTTTGTGAGACGGAGTCTCGCTCTGTCACCCAGGCTGGAGTGCAGTGGCGCGATCTCGGCTCACCACAAGCTCTGCCTCCTGGGTTCACACCATTCTCCTGCCTCAGCCTCCCAAGTAGCTGGGACTACAGGCGCCCACCACCACGCCCGGCAAGTTTTTTGTATTTTTAGTAGAGACGGATTTTCACCATGTTAGCCAGAATGGTCTCGATCTGCTGACTTTGTGATCCGCCCGTCTTGGCCTCCCAATCCCTTGCTGGGATTACAGGCGTGAGCCACCGTGCCCGGCCCATTACTTCCCTTTTGAATGCAGCTCGCTCACTGATTAATTAGACGAAACAAATTTAACTTCTTTTGGTTATCAACAAAGTTGGGGAAACAATATTCCCCAACTTACCTTTAAAAAATATACTATTTACAGTTTTTGTGGGGTAAGAAAAAAACAAATGGAGAAGAAAGTTCTAGAGATCTGCTGTACAACCTTGTGCTTACAGTTAACAACACTGTACACTTAAAATTTTAAGAAGGTAGATGGCATGTTAATATTTTTATCATAATTTAAAATTAGGTATGATACAGATTATACAAAAATCTTATTTATAAGATATTTGGGGGCATAGGTATTGAATATATTAGAAGGAAACATTCATTGGGTGTTTTTTGGCGGGGGGGGTGGAGCACTTTCACAAATGTCATTTGACTCAGATTTTAGTAAGAAGTAAATACTAATCCAACTTTTAAATTAAGGTTCCATGAAAATAAAAATACTGGTATGAAAAATAAAACAAATAAGGAAATTCATTCATCATCCCCAAGACACTGGTTTCAAGAGCTTTTAAAATATTTGAGTTCACTAAAAGGGATGGTTTAGAGCTTTGAAATGAAAGAGCATAAAGAATAAGTAGCTGGGTGCAATGACTGACGCCTGTAATCCCAACGCTTTGGGAGGCCGAGGTGGGTGGATCACCTGAGGTCAGGAGTTCAAGACCAGCCTGGCCAACATGGTGAAAACCCGCCTCTACTGAAAATTCAAAAATTAGCCAGGTGTGGTGGTGCATGCCTGTAGTCCCAGCTACTTAGGAGGCTGAGGCAGGAGAAGCAACAGAATGAGACTCTGTCAAAAAAAAAAAAAAGAACTAATTTTACTTTATTTTCCTCTAAATCCAAGCATCGTATAAAAATAAAGTAACAACATAAAATACTCCATGCTTTCTGTACTTGATGTCAGCCAAAAGGCCAAAAAGTGATGCTCCACGCTTTCTGAACAAAAAACACTATATTAACTCAATATTTTATGCCTATTCTGCCTTATTAACAAAATGTTAATGAAAACTTGGGCCTATGATTTTGGCTAACCCACCCAACTAAATGGTGTGCAGAACACCACTGAGGGAACCAGTGTTTGCTTCCCAAAATGGTGACCTTTTGGTCAGGCTCACCAACACAGTATCTTGACGCCAGAACATCCAGCCTCCCCTTCAAATGAGCTCTTACACTATCAAAGACACACAGAAAAATAGTTTGTTTTCCCTTTGATTAAATTCCTTTTGACTAAAGGGAAATTACCAGATCAATTTTCAAATTTCTAGCTGGAAAAAAACAAGCTCATATTTTAATACCATCTTTTAAAAATGTCAGTATCTTTAATTATCAAAAAGAAAACTAAAATTATAGCAGCCACATGTAATTAAGGGGAGTTGTATTGATACGGTGATTTATGCTCTTGCATCATCATTCTGTTAATATTCAGTGTGGCTGGATACTGAATCACTACAATAACTCACTTATATCTGTGAAATAAGAAACCTGAAGACACATGGTTTGCATACTGATGCGTTATTTTCCTTCTGTTGCATCTAAGCCAAGTATGTGAAAACAGTTCAATCTAATGAGCTCCTAAATCTAATGATCACTTATATTTCTCTAACCTCATACCTTTTAAAGAGTGGTCTGTTTCTTTCCATACTGAAGAGAAATCTCAAGGCTCTGAAAGCATAACACTAGAAAACAAAAGGATATGTGATTCTTAAATGGTAGCTCAGCAAACGAAAACATTTTCAGGAAAGAATTAACAGGAAGTAAACATTAATGTGACTTTATTGTAAGTGGCTGGTCCAAGTTGGAGCCAAAGCTTATAAGTGAAAACAAAAAACACCAACACCTGGGGTCATTCCTGTATTTACAAAGTGTTTATGTTGTAGAATGCTGGGAATATTGGCCTTGCTTCACTTGGTACACGTCATTAATTTCTTTCTAGAAAGTACAAAATGAGTACAGAGACAAGAAATAAAATTCCAATGCTGAGAAAACCAAATGTCTAAAGATTTCCAGGAGCTCAAGGTTTATTTTGTTTCTAGCCTGCTATGTATACCTCAATATTTATATGGTTTCTGTGAGAAAATAAACACTAGAAATGATGACATATAAAAATAGTCACAGGCACACTGGACTCAAACTTGACAAATTAGTCTCCTGAGTAAAGAGTCTTAAGCATTCCCCAAATAGAACAATCTATAGTAACTCCCGAGAACGCTCAGAAAGAGGCCTGTGAGGCTTTAGCTAGGAAAAATAAACATCTGACATTTTGCAGAACTGAGAAAAAAGAGTGTGCCCAGCCTGCAGCTGTGCCTGCACAATAGGCCACCATTGGAGTGATCAGGGTCTGCTGAATCAAATCTGGGATCAATTCCTAAAATCAGTGATCTGAATACAGAAGCGTCCCAAACAAATTGCCCAGAGAGGTGGGGCCAGCAACAAAATGACATGAAGGAGCCAAGTGAGAGCAGTGGAGACTGTGAGAAAGGGAGAGCATGCGTACTCCTCAAAAGCCCTTCATCTAGAATTCTAAAAAACCCTCTACTGGCTTAACAAAATGTATCTGCAGGATGGGTTTGTCTTCTTCTGTTTACCAGCACAGTGTCATATATCTGTGATGCACTGAAGAAATCGTCCCATGCCTGCACCTTCCCATTGGTAGCTCTCCAAAAACCCCTGCTCGCCAGCACAGAGACATCCCCAAAGAGTCTGCTGGGTTTGGCCATGATTTTGGATGATAACTCTTAAATCAGATTGGAGACAAAGGTTGTTTCTTTCTTCCTTTTCAGAATGACTTAGGGGAAAAAGAAAAGATGAGCTACAACTATTGCAAAGACTAACTTCAAATCAGATTTTGACATTAGGGACACTGCCCTCCGCCCCCACTCTGCCAATACCCACTCCTCAAAAATGAACATAGAACCCTGCATAACTGTTCCCCTTTCTTACATGTGAGGCCTCAACTCCTGGAGCACTGCCTTCCCAAATCACATGCCCCAGTTCCACTGAGCAGCTCACCCTTCCCTGAGCTCTCCCAACACCCACTCCTCAAAAATGAACTTAGAACCTGCATAACTGCTCCCCTTTCTTACATGTGAGACCTCATCTACTGGAGAACTGCCTCCCGCAACCACACACCCCAGCCCCACTGAGCAGCTCACCCTTCCCTCAGCACACTCTAAGCTCACAGCTTTCACACGTGGTGTGTGCTGTTCCCTCTGCATAGAATGCCCTTCCACCCTGCAGCAGATGCCATTGGTGCCCCACCCAATATCCGCTTATCCACTTGGCAAGTCCCTTCTCATCCGTCAAGATCCATGATGGCAAATAATTTTCCCCTGTTGTTATATTCTGATATATAAGGAATGAATATTTTTTTAAAAAAAATAGAACTTATTGATAAGCAAAGAAACACCTAAATAAATCACCTAATTCTCCCACACAGAGAAACCACTATTAAGCCTTCTGCATTGTTTTAATATTATTTGATTCCATGCCATGCCAGTCTTCCTTGCCAGGTATTTTTCCCCCATAGTCAGTACAGGGACCAGTACTAATCTAAACATTCTAAAAATCATCGATCATTTTACCAAAGTTACCCCAGATTTCAGTAACTTGATATTGCAGGACAACTGACGTTTATTACCTGTAAGAGATTAGTTTTTGCTGCATTCTTTTGCTTATTTGGTAAAATTAATTTTGCTATTGTATATACACCATTTTCCTGAAAGAATAAAGGGGACATACTATGAGTGACAACACTGTAGTGATACACAAGCATAAAGAGGCAAATCAACAATCTCAAAAATTAATATCAAAGAAGAAATGTTAGTATAACTTTGGACATTGAAGTAAACATTACAGGACAATATTTAAAATGTCAACATAACACTTTTAAACACCAAAGAGTGCAACTACAATCTTAAAATTTCAACTGTCTGTGGACAGTCAAGATTATTATAAAGTACATAAACGTAAAGTGATTCAAATACCTTAAAAACAAAGAATGAGAGATTAAAAAGGGACAGAGTAAAGGTGTCCCAATATCTTAGATTTATATCTTTAATATTTATTTATATCCTTAATTACCACAACCATAAAGGGAGAAATTATATTTCATAGTTATTAATTTATGTCTTTATTATAATCTTGACATCTTTCTAGATTTTTTAATTGAAATATACACATGAAGGAATGAACAAATAATAATACCTTACAGCCACTTTTCTATTATCTAGTAAATATATAATGTACTAATTTTTACTGTATCCAGGCATTCATATTATAACTGCAAAGAGCCTTATTTGCCTTTTCGCATCTAATCTCTGTAACAACTCTGTGAAATTAGTCTATAATTTCCTTGTTTCATACATGAGAAAACCAATACTTACAGCAGATACATTAATTTTTTAGAAGCCAAGCCAAGAAATAATAATTCCAGGAATTAAACCCCAGTCTGGCCAACTCCAAATGCCCTGCTCTATCAACTACCCGCTGATCTGCTGAGTTTCTCTTATGTCCTAATTTAATCATTGATGAGCTGATCCCTTACTAACATGTATGTATTTTGAAGTCGGATATCGTATTGACACAATCAAAAGGTTTTCTCTGTAAAATTCACTAAGTGGGAGGTAACTTTTGCAATAGAAGCCCATACAAGGGTTGTACATATACGTGTGTATATTTATTTATATAGATATATTAATTTATATTTATGTGTATATATACATACACACACAAACATGTATATATAGCTGTACATACAGTAGATTAATTAGTGGATGATACTTTGCAAAGTCAGCTTCTTGGCAATAAATATTTTGTTTGCTGTGCCTCAATCATCATCTCTAACTTAATCATCTGATGCATAGTCTTAATCAAAATGACCGCTGTCCTTACCTTATGGTATTCTATATGCCCAGAATTAATGCAATTCAGAGTATCCCTTTTAGAAAGATAAAATAAAAAGTACTGCACATAACATAATGAAGAAACATCAATGAACCACATGTCGGTCCTTTTTAAGTCAAGTGAGTTAAAGGAGGAAGGACAAAATATAAAGTGGAACTCTACTAGTGAAATGAGAAATGTTAAAATAGTTTTTAAATCACATGATGGGATCCCAAAACCTATGTTCTGGGATACAGACTGCACCACAAGGTGAGCTGATTATGAATGGTTACAGAGACTTGACCTTGAGAAGGAGTGCTCTCACCTGAACCACCTGGTGGGCATTGGTGTCATTGAGCACCAGCTCAGTGAGGGCAGCACAGCAGGCTGGAATGAAAACAATCAAATGCATAATGTGCATCATTACAATAAATACTCTTTCACATGAATTCTCTTGCTCCACAGGGTATTTTTATTATTTTGTTATGCTTACTAGCAAAGTAACTCCTCAAGAAACAGTAATTTTCCTTCTGGCACAGCTCTGGAAGAAGAGAAGTTGACTTGTAATGGCTTCTAATTCTTCTCTCCATGTATTTCCTGTGCACATCTATTCCACAGCAGCCATTTATTGAGAACTTACTGTGTACCAGGAGGCAAGTACTGCATCTGTCCATTTCATTGCAATCCCCAGTGCCCAACACATGCCCTGGCACTCAGCAGGTGCTCAACAAATATATCTATAATGGTTGATAAATAAAAGAATGCTTTAAATATATTATCCAATTCAATCCTTATAATAAGAGTATGCACTATGACTACCAGTGTCACTGGTGAGAAAACAGTTTCAAAGAGTTACTAGACGAGGCCACACAACCAGTAAGTGGAAATGATCAGGAGTGCAGTCCCAGTCTGCCAGACGTTAAATCCCCAGCCCTAAACAGCACCACTCTTGCCACCTGACAGCCACTGTGGCAGCCTTTGGTGGCATTTTGCACTGAAATACTTGTGCTCTCGGAAGTATGCCAGACTCTATAGCACAGAGCTCCTATAAAGGATAATTCCATTTTAGTGTGCTAAAGATTTTACATATGTTCCCATATAATTCTCACAATGACCTTCTATCACTGATATCATGATTATCATCACCATTTTACATAAGCAAAACTGAAGCTTGGAGAAGTTAAGGAACTTGCCCAAGGCCATATAGCTATCAATAAGGGTGGAGTCAAAACTCAAACCCTACTCTTAACCCTTTATGTTTTTAATTTTTATTTTCCATTTTTATTTAGGTATTGACATGGTTTGGCTGTGTCCCCACCCAAGTCTCATCATGAATTGTAGTTCTCACAATTCCCACGTGTCATGGGAGGAACCTGGTGTGAAGTGATTGAATTATGGGGGTGGGTCTTTCCTGCACTGTTCTTGTGATAGTGAATGAGTCTCACAAGATTTGATGGTTTTAAAAATGGGAATTTCCCTGCACAAGCCCTCTCTTTGCCTGCTGCCATCCACTTAAGATGAGACTTGCTCCTCCTTGTCTTCTGCCATGATTGTGAGGCCTCTCCAGCCATGTGGAACTGTAAGTCCATTAAACCTCTTTCTTCTGGAAATTGCCCAGCATGAAAATGGACTAATACAGTAAATTGGTACCAGTAGAGTGGGGCTTTGCTGAAAAGATAACATAAAATGTGAAAGCAACTTTGGAACTGGGTAACAGGCAAAGGTTGGAACAATTTGGAGGGCTCTCAAAATGACACGAAAATGTGGGAAAGTTTGGAACTCCCTAGAGACTTGTTGAATGGCTTTGACGAAATGCTGATAATGATATGGACAATGAAATCCAGGCTGAGGTGGTCTCAGATGGGATGAGCAAATTGTTGGTAACTGGAGCAATGGTGACTCTTGTTATGTTTTAGCAAAGAGACTGGCGGCATTTTGCCCCTGCCCTAGAGATCTGATGGAACTTTGAACTTGAGAGAAATGATTTAGGGTATCTGGCAGAAGAAATTTCTAAGCAGCAAAGCATTCAAGAGGTGACTTGAATGTGTTAAAGGAATTGAGTTTTAGAAGAGGAACACAGCATAAAAGTTTGGAAAATGTGCAGTCTGACAATGCAATAGAAAAGAAAATCCCATTTTCTGAAGAGAAATTCAAGCCAGCTACAGAAATTTGCATAAGTAATGAGCCAAATGTTAATCCCCAAAACAATAGGGAAAATTTATTCAGGGCATGTCAGAGACCTTTGCAGCAGTCCCTCCCATCACAGGCCTGAAGGTTTAGGAGGAAAACTCGGTTTCATGGACTGGACCCAGGGTCCCTCTGCTGTGTGTAGTCTAGGGACTTGGTGCCCTGCATCCCAGCCACTTCAGTCATGACTAAAAGGGGCCAGGGTACAGCTCAGGCTGTTGCTTCAGAGGGTGGAAGTCCCAAGCCCTGGCAGCTTCCATGTGGTGTTGAGCCTGCATGTACACAAAAGTCAAGAATTGGGGTTTGGGAACCTCTGCCTAGATTTCAGAGGATGTATGGAAATGCCTGGATGCCCAGGCAGAAGTTTGCTGAAGGGGCAGAGTTCTCATGGAGAACATCTGCTCCAGCAATTCAGAAGGGAAATGTGGGGTCAGAGTCCCCACACAGAGTCCCTGCTGGGGCACTGCCTACTGGAGCTGTAAGAAGCAGGCCACTGTCCTCCAGACCCTGGAATGGTAGATCCACTGACAGTGTGCATATGTGTCTGGAAAAGCCAAAGACACTCAACATCAATCCGTGAAAGCAGCCAAGAAGGAAGCTGTACCTCGCACAGCCACAGGGTGGAGCTGCCCAAGATCATGGGAACCCATTTATAGCATCAGCATGACCCAGATGCAAGACATGGAGTCAAAGGAGATCATTTTGGAGCTTTAAGATTTGACTGCCCTGCTGGATTCTGGACTTGCATGGGGACTGTAGCCCCTTTGTTTTGGCCAGTTTCTCCCACCTGGAACAGCTGCATTTATCCAATGCCTGTACCCCATTGTGTCTAGGAAGTAACTGACTTGCTTTTGATTTTACAGGCTCACAGGCAAGGGACTTGCCTTGTCTCAGGTGTTGGGACTGTGGACTTCTGAGTTAATGCTGAGTTGAGTTAAGACTTTGGGGGACTGTTGTGAAGGTATGACTGGTTTTGAAATGTAAGGACATACGATTTGGGAGGGGTCAAGAGCAACATGATATGGTTTGACTGTGTCCCCACCCAAATCTCAATCTTGAATTGTAACTCCCACAACTCTCATGTGTCACGGGAGGAACTCAGTGGCGGGGGTGACTGAATTATGGAGGCGGGTCTTTCCTGCACTGTTCTCATGATAGTGAATGAGTCTCACTTGAGATCTGATGGTTTTTTAATTTTTTTTTGTAAAACCATTGAAAGTGCACTTGGTTTCCCTGCACAAGCTCCTCTTGCCTGCCATCATCCATGGAAGATGTGACTCGCTTCTCCTTGCCTTCCACCATGATTGTGAGGCCTCCCCAACCATGTGGAACTGTAAGTCCATTAAACGTCTTTCTGTTGTAAATTGCCCTATCTTGGGTATGTCTTTAGCAGCAGCATGAAAATGGACTAATATGGGTATAGAATAAGCTATATAACGTAAACACATCTTAAGTGTATGGCTCAATGAGATATTACATATCTTTGTGCCCTGTAACCATCCTCCACCCAGAGGACTGTGTAGGCTATATTTCCAGTTCTCAAAGGCTCCTTGTGCCCCTTCTCAGGCATTCACTCCCCTATAATTCCACATCTAAGTAGGTGCTCTTCTGAATTCTATCACTATCAATCTCACCCACTCTTTGAATGATTGCTAGAAACACTCAGAGCTCTGAGATTCCACTGGATTAGACTTCTGGGGAGCCTTCAAACAGTAAACCCCCAGCAGAAGACCTTGTACTGAGACAGGGTCCTTTTAGAGTAAGCAGAAATGGCACTTTGAGGGGGAGATCCTATGTCCTTGTTTTCACACATCTGTGAAGAAATATCTTCTGTATTCTTCAGGAGAAAATAGTAGACAGCAAGGAAAGCCTGCCTTCTCCCACTCCGCCACTCCCTTGTTCCCTCTCCCACAATGTCTGCTCTTTCCCTTCAGAGTCCCCCTGTCTCCTGCTGGCCCACACCACACCTCTCTGCTCCCTTTCTGTGGGCTGCTCTGGGGCACCCAACTTGGCCAATAGCACTCAGCACTCAGCACTACAGTGCACCAACTGCACTGTATCTTCACTTGTCCCAAAGGCCAGGTGCCCCCAGGCAGGACACAAACTGCATGACTGCTCAAGGTGGCCCTGCCAAAAAGCACTGATGCATTGCTGCTCCTGCTTGCATGTGAAAATCCTAGACACGGCAGCATCTTTCAGTCTTCTCTTTGGAGCTCAAGAAGCATGGGGAAGGTACTCTCTTGCACCTGGTGAGACAAGTGTGTGCACTGTAGATTCCCCCTTATGTAGGGTGCCCTGGGATCTAGAAAATTCTAGAAAGCATGACTCTGGCCACAGATCAAGCTGCATCCCCTAATCCAGCTTCCCTCATAATAAAGCTAATGTTTTGTCTCCCTATCTCTGACTTCTGAGTTTATCTCTTTCTGGGTTCAGAACATAGAAGGCAAAGAAAACATTTGTTATATCATTCATCTACAAGTCCAACACTGGGACCAAGAAGTTTCAAGCATCCATGTGGAGCTCACCTCACATTTTTGTAAACTTCTAAATTGTGCCTACTTAACACTATTATACTAATCTATAATAGTGAATAATAATACAACATAATAAATTATAGCATATCAAATAATAAAACATAAATACCTGCTTGAAGAGAGAAAGTATTTTCTTGTATTTCCCTAGGGCTCAAGTCTTCTGATAAATGAAGCTGCTGAATTCGGCCTGCAGCATTTGCACTGGACAGGCTTCCGATGGAGGAGCGATCAGAAACAAAATTTCTGTCTCTGAAAAAGAAAAGTTAATGCACAGACCATTTATCAATTTCCCTTCACCATCAGTCCTTTCTATGTCACATTTAAGAAATCTTTGCCTCCCTCAGGTCATGAAGGCATCATTATTGTTTCACTTTCCAATCTACCTAGAGTTGATTTTTGTGTATGGTGTGTGGTAAGAATCTTTTTTCTTTTTATGGTTACTGAACTGATTTCTCACTATTTATTGAAAAGTGTCCTCTCCCCACTGCTCTAGATGGCCACCTTCGTTTTTGAATTTTCTATTTTCCTGGAGTTGATTCACCTGAATACATCTCAGTCTTGATTATTCTCAGTTTTCTTTTTCCATGAACTTTCAATCTTCCTTTTTTTAAGAAAGTTCTCTTCTATCATACCTTGGAAAAGTTTGGCCCTTTTCATTTTACTCTGTACTTCCGGGATCTCAATTATCCACATGTTGAAAACCTGTCTTCTTCTATTGGGCATATCATTCATTTTCTAATTTCTTTTATTCATTGGTCTTTTTCTTCTGCATTATATGTAATTTTTTCCAAGCTTACCCTACATTTTACTATTTCCATTTTTTTTTCGTGGTGATCTAGCTAATTTATCGGTTCTGTAGGTATTATTCAGTCCTTGCTTTCTTTCCTGGCTCTGCAATCTTCTCCCCTTTTTGTGTCCAAAATTTGTTTCATCTTTAATCTCATTTCATAAATTCATGCTCTGCTTAATGTTCTTGATGAAATAAAGCATTCGCTTTTCTGTTTACTCAGTGCACTTTCTTCCATAATAGATTCTTCATCTGTCTTTTGCCTGCTTTGTTCCCTTTTGTTTTACATAGTTACCATTTTTTTTCCATGTATTTTTTTTTTTAATTTTTTAATTTTTATTTATTTATTTTTTTTTTTTTTTTGAGATGGAGTCTCGCTCTGTCACCCAGGCTGGAGTGCAGTGGCCGGATCTCAGCTCACTGCAAGCTCCCCCTCCCGGGTTTACACCATTCTCCTGCCTCAGCCTCCCCAGTAGCTGGGACTACAGGCGCCCGCCACCTGCCCGGCTATTTTTTTTTTTTTTCAGTAGAGACGGGGTTTCACCGGGTTAGCCAGGATGGTCTCGATCTCCTGACCTCGTGAGCCGCCCGTCTCGGCCTCCCAAAGTGCTGGGATTACAGGCTTGAGCCACCGCGCCTGGCCCCATGTATTTATTTTTTATAGCAGCAACTCCACCTGGATTTCTCCGTGCCTAAATGTAACATGGATGGAGTTTCCTTGACTTCCCTCTCATGTCATCTGGGTCCACTAGTGTCCTCTAATGCTGCTGAGCCTAGGGACATCACAGGTGGCGATCTTATCTGTCAAGATTATTATCTTAAAACTCAAATTGTAGGGATCTCTTCACCTGAACAAGAGAGCCCTTTGGGAGCTGACTTTGAGTGTGGGATGGCAGGTGAGCAGGCATGAGAAAGTTTCCCGGAAAACTGCCCTGACAACAGTGGTGTTCATACTCAAGCCACAAGACAGCCTGGCAACCTCTACCCCTAGTGCCAGCTGCAGTCAGCCCAGGGGCAGGAACAAGCTCTGAAAGGAAACTGTTTATCCAGCTGGGGTAATAAATTCTCCCAGAGCACCAGCACATATTTAACATAGAATAAGAGTTAAAATATGTCCTTATCCCAGGGAAAAGTTTGCTAACATTGCACCATCAAAATGGACTGGAAAATGATTCTTTAGATGTGAAAGATCTCTTTTTTTACCAAGGATAGTTATGACTTGAGCAAGAGAGAAAAGCTATATTCAATTCTATACGAGAAAAAGGCAGGTTTTGTCTTTGAAATTCTGCTTAACTATTACAGAATTTCATTTTATTCTTAAGAAAATAGCTGTTCTCCAAGAGGACAACCACACCTATTGCAATAGGTATGTTGTCCAATAATAAAGAATAACCACCATGATCATCATTACCATCGTCATCCTACAAACCTAAATAAAAAACCTTTGGCAATTGTAATTATTTTGACCAAGGGGCTGGCTTATCATGTCACAGCACTAATGAATGATTTATAATGTATACTATAAAGTATTGATATTTTTATGTCACATGCATAAAGCAAGTAGATTGCCAACAGTCTATAAATTTTTTCCTTTGTTTAGGTAATGACAGATATTGCTAACAAAGCAACTGTTCATGTCTCTACAGTCTGTTCTTATGCTTCTGAATGTTCCCTCAGAGAAAATGAACTTGGTAACACACAGTTCTGCAATATCCCTAGAAGCATAACAAGTACAAAGTCATAACAATATTGATTTGACGATATCTAGTTATACGAAAATTGGTAAGTCCCTCTGCTTGTATTAAAATGAGCTTTATTTATGTACTGCAGATCATAAACATGATCCAGTTCAAACAGGCACACTCGTTTTTTTTAACTTTGATTCAGCACCCATAGAACTGAATTATACTTTATAACAATATTAGGTAATAGAATCTTCTCATGGATGGTACCACAAGATATTATTATTCAATACTTCAATATATTTAATTCAGAAAATACAGAAGTTAGATTGCAACATACTTCTAGAGAATTTCAACTGGAAACTAAACTATCCATTCTCTATGCTCCTGATTTATAATGTCACTGGAATTCTACTTTTAAAAGAGAGGTGATGCCCAACTTAGAGGACCATAATGAAGATCAGAGAGAAAAGTAGAGAACTGGACTAGAGTTAGTAACATGGCAACCGCTTGATTAATGATATCATCTTTGAAAAATAAGGATTATACACCTGCTCCTTTCACATAGGCTTTGTTTTCTCTTGATAATAATATATGTGCACACACAAACATTTTAGGAAAATATTAGTAATCATTATACTTGGAATGACAAAATGCATATACTAATTCAATGAAAAGGTGACAAGACAAAGGTTTTCTTTAGGTTACTGGATTTCCATTCAGCCTTCACTATATTTGCAGACTGATGGCCTTCGACATTCCCAGCACTGTACTGGAGAGGTTGGTGATGCAAAGATAAATATATCTGGGTCCCCAAGGAATTTAAAAGATGAATGCCCCTGACATTGATGTAGAACATGCTTGTGACAAGTATAGATGACTGCGGAAGGCATGAATTACCAAAGAAACCCCAAAGCAGAAGGGAACGAGGTGAGCACACACCAATCTGCCATCTGCTCACAAAGTCCCCAGACTTCAACAAATTGGACAAAGTAGGCCAAAGCCAACTCTGACTCACCCTCGTAAAATATGAAGAAGCTGTTTGATGCCTCCCCAAATGCGAATTTCCACGCTGGTCTCAGGGTCCTCACAAACCTGTACCAGAATCCAGACAACACTCCAGAGCAGCTTCAGGTGGTCAGAGTAGAGCAGACTAAGGAGGACAGGTATCCCCTCGTAGAGCTTCACCTGTTCTTTCACCTGGGGCTCTGCACAAAGTAGGCGCAGCAGCTCCGCTGTTAGTCTGAAAGGGGTGGGAAGGGTGGGGGTGAGAATCACAGCATCATGAGTTGATGACTTTACATTAAGACTAAAGCTGTCATCAGTGCATGAAATATAACCCTAATATTTTGTAAGTCATGGGTCAACGTGCATTTTCTTTTAGGAGCCCAATCAAAATCACACACTTTTAGCTTTACTAACCGTACAATCTCTGTCACAAGAACTCAGCTATGCTGATAGCATGAAAGCAGCCATAGACAACATATAAAAATAAATTAGCATCCCTATGTTACAATAAATCTTTATTTACAAAAATAAGCAGTGGAATAAACTTAGCCTGTAGGTCATAGTTTGCAGACCACTGTTCTAAATTATAGGCTCGTTGCATCATCATTGGTCTGGTTAAAAACCTACTGACCAGCATTGGCAGGGGCGTGGTGGTGTGTACCTGTAATCACAGCCACTTGGGAGGCTGAGGCAGGAGAATTGCTCGAACCCAGGAGGCAGAGGTTGCAGTGCGCCAAGGTCACTTGCGACTGCACTCCAGCTTGGGTGACAGAGCAAGACTCTATTTCAAAAACAAAAATTACTGAGCAGCAAATAGGTATCAAGGACAAACAATGAGATCTGCATTGTGCTAAAGACAAAAAAAAAAATTAAAAGCCTTATTCTAGCCTTCAGAAACTTACTGTGTAATTGCAAAATAAGACATTGATAGAAAATGTCAAAAACACTACAATGCAGGGGAGTTAAGGGCAAAGCACTCAGTTACTATATACTCAGTGTAAAGTGCATTAAATTGATGGTAAAGACACAAGGTTCAGCTGTGCCATGAAAAATTATGATGATAAATGTTTTATAGACTCATCCTTAGTCCTTTAGTCTCATACTTAAACACTCTCATCCTGGATAGTGTCATCCATTCCCATGATTTCACACACTCTTTCTACCTTGCCATCATAATCTCAGCCCAGGCATTGCTCCTAACCTCCAGAAGTTTTAGCCACATGGATGATCCACAAGTACTCACCACACTACCCCTAAACTCAAAGTCATTACCCTCCACCCCAGGTCTATTCTACACCTTTTATCCCCAATCTTGACTCATGGCACCACAATATTTTCAGTTTTCCAAGCCACAAGACTGGGAGGCATCAAGACACATATTCCTCTTTTCACATTCCTCCACAGTCAGTCAAGAGCTCTTAGTGTTTTCTATTTCCTGGGTAACTTCTGGGATGCTCTTGAACATCAGGCAGCTAGCTAACCCCCCTGCTCCTCCCCTGCTTGTAATCCTTGGTCATGCTCAAGATATAAATGCTTCTTTCATCTACCTTTCCAATATTCTCATTCCCATACTGGTTTCTCATTCCTTTCCTCTGAACTGATTATCTATGGCTCCTCTCCCTCCCAAATTTTGTGCTCTGACATTAATAATAAATGTTCCTTGATAAATAGTATTCTTTACCTTCACAAAGTTTCTACACCAAACATCCTCTCCTTGTTATAAGTGGATCTTAGTGTGTGGATATAAACAAACACCCCCCACCCTCACTCTCACATACACTGCTATCAAAGTGATCCTTCAAAAAACAAATTTGATCATGCTTAAAGTTTTTCCATGAGTCCCCATAATGTTCATGACAAAATTCACATTGTTATTTATCAGAGACCAGCATGACCTGGATAAAGGTGTCTTGTTGCCTTATCTATAAAATATGGGAAAAATAGGGTTAGTGTGCAGATCACATGAGTTAATATGTAAGGTGCTTAGAGCAGGTCTTGGCATAAATAGAACACTGATCAAAGTTAGCTACATTTTAAGTTTATCATTAACTATCTGCTCTAGTTCTCTGGCACTTTCGTTCTTGTGCTCCTGCTGTGCCCAACCATCACATTCCTCTAACACACCCAATTTCATGACTCCATGTCCAAGCACATTCTGTTTTTACTTTGTCTCTCTCTCTCTCTCTAGCTAGATATCTTCTCTTTCCTCCAGGAAACTTTGCATGACTCCACATTCTAATTGGGAAGTGTCTGCTCCATGCTCCCAGAGTACCCTGTGCATCTGTCTACTGTATCAGTTATAGCACTCTCTGACCCTCTCCTACGTTACATATTTATAACTTATTCATCTTTGGTTTTCAACACCTGGTACCAAGCTTAGAACCTTGTTTGTTCAGATAACCAAGTCTATAAGTATTATCTATATATTTAATGCTCTTTTACAAGAGTTTTGAAGAAGAATATAGAAGGATTTACTATGAGTTAAGTGTCAGGGCTTCATTGCTTGAGATTTCTTTTTATCTCTTTTGCCTCTTTAGAAAATCACTCAACTAAATATCAAATGATGTAGATTGCAAGTCTGTTTAAACACAATCTAATAACTATCTGGATAGTTATTAGAACAATATGCGGTTCAAGTAAAAATGAATCCATTTGACTCTAGATTTTGAGTTATTAGAGCAGGTGATCACAAAACAAGTCAGTTGCTATCTTATTTTACTTACCTTAATGCAAACGGATCTTAGCAATCTAATCATTTATTGTAATACACAATTTGAAATTACTAAAAATAGACCCACCTCAGAGTTTCTTTCCCTAAAAAGGCAGGATATAAATAAATGCAATAAACAAAACATTAAAGATGATATCACAAAAATTTATTTCATCAGCTTCTATGCCCAGATCTAGAAGTAATGCAGGACTAAAGATAAATGGATATACTTTGCTCTATTCTCTTTATATAAACTTAAACAGAAAATAAATGTTAAGCTGACTCATTATATTCAGTTACAATGTAAATAACATGACGTAATAAAAATAATAACAAGTGTTTCTGTCAAATAAAGGCGCTGCATTGTCTTTTTCTCCTGTTAGCAATCCTACCTTTTAGAAAGCAAGTCGTATTCTTGTAAAATCATCAACAGATTCTCTACAATGTTGAGTTCACTTATCTTCTCCCTACATTCTGGACTGTAAATTGAAAAATATTAGCAATTACTAAAAGCATATTTTGCTACCTCCATGTATTAGTCCTTTTTCATACTGGTATAAAGAACTGCCCAAGACTGGGTGATTTATAAAGGACTCACAGTTCAGCATGGCTGGGGAGGCCTCAGGGAACATAAACAGTCATGGTGGAAGACAAAGAGTAAGCAAGGTACCTTCTTCACAAAGCAGCAGGAAGGAGAAGTGCTGAGCGAAGGGGGAAGAGCCCCTTATAAAACCATCAGATCTTGTGAGAAATCACTCACTATCATAAGAACAGCATGGAGGAAATGGCCCCATGATTCAATTACCTCCACCTGGTCTCTCCCTTGACATGAGGGAATTATGGGGATTATAGGGATTACAATACGAGATGAGATTTGGGTGGGGACACAAAGGCTAACCATATAAATTCGCTATATTTCTATTATATTTATATTCACTCCAATATTATCTTGGGAGAAGAGATCAAAAAACAAAAGGAATCACATGTTATTCACAGAAAAGCAATGGTCCACTTATTGTTATAAAAACATTTAAAATAATCATGACATTTATAAGGAGAAAGATCTTCTTGAAAATTTTTCAAAGTCCACAAATGTTTGAAAATGTTCTGTATGTTAAAATTCTCAGGTAAGAATGAATTAAGAAGGTCAAAAAGATTCAACTGCCAAAGAAAGATTATGGTGATTTTGAAATTAGAAGTAACTGAGGGTTAGATGAAAAGACTAAGTAAACATTTCCAGTCAGGAAATAAAAAGAAAATTTTAAACTATGATTTGCCTTTCCAGTTTAAATTTTTAAATAATGCTTTCTATCCAGGATTCTCTTCAACATGTTATTTCACACTTATGTATCAAGAAATTTTATTAAGTAGTTGACAAAGTAACTGATTATTTTGCATCCTTCCCACCTAAATTGCTATAGTAGCAGAACTGGAAAGTATAGCAGAATACACTACTTACCTCTCTGCTAAACTAGCCAGAGCCAGAAGGGAACCCAAGAGAACATTAGTATCTCGGGCACCAAGTAAATTTACTAATGTCTGAAAAATGAAGTAAAATAAAGTTTAATTATATAAGTACTACAAGCTTCTTTTTTCAACATTAACATTAATTTATTTTCCATTACCAGCCACTTGAATGGCAAAATGTTTCCCTCTCAAGATCATACAGGCTTAACCTTTTTGTTTTGTTTTGTTTTGTTTTGTTTGCTTAGTAGTTTATAATGTATGTGCATATACAATTAAGCACAAACTGTATATATAATGTTAAAGCTGCTCTCTGTTATGTTTTTTTCTTAACGTCATCTACCGAAATTTTTTCATGGCATTAAATATATCTTTATAAACACTTTTTGTCAATATAATCAAGTTGTTTATTTTATTATGGCTTTAACCATAGAATAGTGAAAAAATATTATGGCCTCTCAAGCCTTATGCAATTTCTTTTTTCATTTTTTGCAGTCAATATAAAAGTTTATTCTTAAAAAGAGTTTTATTAAACATTCAAAATATCCAGTTCTTTACAGATGGCAGGAGTCCATCTCTCCTTACTTTAGAACTCTTGAGAGTAACCTCTTGTAGCCATTCCTTGCCCAGGACAGGAAGCAAAAGGCATCAAGCTACATGACCAGCCTGGTTCTCATACTTCCCTCTATTTCCATGTGCCCAAGTATTCTCTGCCCCTTCTGATCCCACCCTGGGGAGAACTGGGACAATTAATGACATAAATTACAACAGTGGTAGTGATCAGCCATTGAGAACTCACTTTGAGCTAGGCACTGTGCTAGTCACCTTCCAAATTATGAAACTATTTTTCAACAAAATATTGAAACTTTCATTCTTTTGCCAAACTAAAGAAGATATGAATACTATCGAGCATTCCATTTGCCTCTCAGATTTCTAATTGATGCTGAAGGTGCACCATTGATGCTCCCAAGCATCATCCTAAATAATATGACTTAGCTGGAAGTCTGTATTTTGTTAGTGGCTTTCCCTGAATTCTCATTAAGGCAGATTTTCTTACCTGGAAAATTCTCTACATTTTCAGAAAGCAGAGTGCCCCTGAAAAGTGCCTCCCAAAATGTCCCAGGTCACAGCTGCAACCTGTGCAATGACTGCTAAGATAATTTTATGTTTCCAGTGTATGGATTTTTTGCCTTTATGATTTCATTTTATCTTAATAAAGTTACCATTATCTTTGTTCGTCTGATCCCTTCCTCTTTTTCTTCTCTCTTTTATCTCTGTCTTCTAATGTTTCCCAAACTTCAATCCATTACATATCGTTTTCACAATTTTTGCCATATTCAATTAACACCTTTAATGTTAGCTCAAAACAATTTTCCAATTGTAAGCAATAATATCTGTGAAATAGATGGCTATGGAAACAAAAAATGTTGACCTGTGTATCACCTAGAATCATCCTCTAGACCATGAGCGGCATGTGTTAACACATTTTAGGCAATCTTGCTCCCATATACACTAGAAAGTGGTTTCCTGGGATATGAAACTCAACAGGTTACTGAAACTTGGCTCCACATGGTTACAATCTAAACAGTTTTGCTAAAATATAGTCTGTTTTGACCTACAGTGGCAATCACATATGGTTCAAACTAATATAGCCCCACATGCTATGTGGAATTTATATGTATACATATGCACAATTTTATTTTTGTTGACTTATTTACAAATGCACACCTAGGGTGAGTTTATACATAGCCAGGGATTTTCAAGTAATATCTAAGCAATAAACCTAGTTAGTATTACATGGCATAGAAGAAAAGGAAAGGAGTTCCAGAAAACGTGTATTTACTATATCTCTATCAACTTGAAATGCTGGCAAAGAATATAAAAGGGTTGACAAAGATTCACAATTTTAGGCCAGGCTGCCAGGTTTCTGGATTCTAATTACACATGACTTAACTGCAAAGGCTCTGAACTTCCCAAATGTGAACAATTGCCATAGGGAGCTGAACCATTAACTCTTTCGGGGGCCACTCACCTTGTGGGCTCCACTTGTGGTGACCCATTCTCTTTGATCTTTGACTGCAGCAAGTTTTTGAAAGATATCTATAAAGGAAAGAAAGAGCGCAAAGAGGCATCTGGAGATTAAAGGGGGAGTCCTCCCGGGAGCACAGATCTGCAGTACATATGGGTAGGCAGAGAAAGGGCAAAGGGAATACAGACAGCACGAAAGGAACAACAGATGCAGGAGCAGCATGGCTACTTTTTTACCCCAAGAATTACTCCTCAAGCTCCACTGTTATTTATTTTGTAATGTTATTCTAATAATGAAATATAAAAATACCAAAAAAGGCAAACCTCTCTTTCCACTTAAATTTGAACAAGTTTCTTAACATTACCAGTTCAAAGTGAGGCCTGTTCTTCAAAGGTCCTCTCTGCAAAGATTTCAACTTATAAAGAAGAGAGGGAAGGCCAGCAAATGAGAGGAACCTGCTAGTTTCCTCAGCTGAGGAAAAGAGTCATCCTCAAAGAGAATTCCTGGTGCCCAGGGCTTGCCATAAACTCTTCTCTCCCCAGATCTGAGAACCACTGTGCTGCCCCACAGGAAGATACGGAGAGCCAGTCGATTCACACAAAGAAAACAGACTGGCCTCCCACACGGCAGGACATCTGTGGCTCATCAAAGCTGGAGTGCAGGACAGCAGGGCTGGGAAGAGCCTCCAACGGGAGAAGATTGAGTGACTAAGGAATACCTCACACTCACAGCCCAACGTTTTCACATTCACAGCATCAGATAAGGTTTGTTGTTGTTATTTTTTTTTCATGCTCTGGATGCTTCAGATTCTATGAGGTAGGTATCATGATAAACCCAATTTTATAGAAAAAAAACAACTGGATAGTCTCCGACATTTTAACAGAAATAAAAAGAGGCAAAAATATGTTTTACCAAAATTTGCTTTTATGGAAGCCTCTCCTGCATTAAATAAATTGTCCTTTTCAACGTAAGGGTTGTAATCTAAACATCTTCCTTCTGTCTGTACGTTGCCACTAAATATAACAATTGGCCAGGATGCTCAGCACCTGAGCTGTGTGTGGGAACATTAATAAATATTTAAAGTATCCTTTTTTCCTACTGCAAACACCATACTGCTTTTCTAGCAAGTCCACAAAACTGGCTGTGTCCCCACAACAACACTTACATGTCATGTTGACCAGCTTGTCCACAGTGTGCTGCTCTTCTCCATAGCTGAGGTACTCATTGGCTACAATCTCCATGTACTGCATGAAGGACCAAACCAACAAGCCAGTCAGGACACCAAAAGCACGCAAGGAAGCAAGGAACAAGATGCTGCAGTTCTTAAAATAAACTGTAGGTGGCACAACAGATTCATCAAGTAATACTCATGCTCCTTCTGGGACTGTTACCACTCAAGTGCAAAAGGTGGCTGGGTTTCTAGATTCTTTGACTTCTCTTGCATGCTATGAAGTTGAGGGAAAGACCATCTCAAGACTCTATAAACTCTCGAAAGTCTCAAAATGACTCTTAACTAGGTAAGTTTGCGGTGTAATTTAGTATCCAAATACAAGATACATATAAGATACATAATACATAGTATATAGAATGTTTATTCTTCAATGTATCTTTTTAGGAGAATTTTTTATAATACATTGTATATATTTTATTGACATTATATTTTATAATCTCTGAATATATGTCTAACCAGCATACATGCAGTTAACAATAATCAGAATAAAATGAGTACTGAGTAGTCTGATAATTCTCACTGTGGATAATTGATTATAATAAGAAACAGGCTCAGGGAAACAGGTAATTTCTAATATTATAAAAGAAGTTAAAATGGATAAGAAGATGCTTTGTAATATAATCTTACGAAATATTATGTTATTAAATGAGGTAAACCTCTAGTCAATTTAAAAAGGTTCTTGAAAAAAAAGAATCAATTTTCTAAGAATATAATAAAATAAAGTAGATTTAATGTTAAATTGCCACAAATGTAATCTTCCACTAATTATTCAGAATGAGTTTGCAGGGCCACATGTTTATTATGAAAATCATTCTCGGGCCGGGCGCGGTGGCTCAAGCCTGTAATCCCAGCACTTTGGGAGGCCGAGACGGGTGGATCACGAGGTCAGGAGATCGAGACCATCCTGGCTAACACCGTGAAACCCCGTCTCTACTAAAAAATACAAAAAACTAGCCGGGCGAGGTGGCAGGAGCCTGTAGTCCCAGCTACTCCGGAGGCTGAGGCAGGAGAATGGCGGGAATCCGGGAGGCGGAGCTTGCAGTGAGCTGAGATCCGGCCACTGCACTCCAGCTTGGGCGATAGAGCGAGACTCCATCTCAACAAAAAAAAAAAAAAAAAAGAAAGAAAATCATTCTCTCTGTAAACATTATACAGGTTTTAGGAGACTAGCCTGTTCCGACTGAAAAACATGATCAGAAATTTTGTTTTATTCCAACCTGGCCAACATGGTGTAACCCTGTCTCTACTAAAAATACAAAAAAAAAAAAAAAAAAAAAGATTCGGTCATGATGGCACATGCCTGTAAACTCAGCTACTTGGGAGGCTGAGGCGCGAGAATCACTTGAACCCAGGAGGCAGAGGTTGCAGTGAGCCAACATCGCACCACTGCACTCCAGCGTGGGTGACAGAGTGAGACCCTGTCTCAAAAAAAAAAAAAGAAAGAGAGAAGTTTTGTTTTATTGTATTAATAAATGCAAGCCTCTGAGTTGCTCAGAATATATATTCACTTGCTTACCCTCCCTCAGTAGGTAGCAAAGCAGAAAAATAAAGTCAAGATCCTTCCTTTCTTTGTCATCTATTTATTAGTATTTTATTGAGCACAGTAATCGTTTCCTTGTGTGAAAAAGTTTTGAACATCTTCATAATCAGGTTATTATCTTGCCAGGCCCAGTGGCACACACCTGTAATCCCAGCTACTCAGGAGGCTGAAGCAGGAGGATTGCTTGGGCCCAGCATTTTGAGATCAGCCTAGGCAACACAGTAAGACACCATCTCAAATATATATACATGTATACACATACTTCTTTTCCTCCCACCATATGGTATATACAATGCTAAGGGCTTGAGCCTTCCAGCCATCACCCCTTCTGTTGTTGTTGTTAGACAGAGTTTCATTCTTTTGCCCAGGCTAGAGTGCAATGGTGCAACCTCAGCTCACTGCAACCTCTACCCCCCAGGTTCAAGCGTTTCTCCTGCCTCAGCCTCCTGAGTAGCTGGGATTATAGGCACCTGCCACCATGCCTGGCTAACTTTTGTATTTTTAGTAGAGACGGGGTTTCACCATGTTGGCCAGGCTGGTCTCAAACTCCTGATCTCAGGTGATCCACCCATCTCGGCCTCCCAAAATGTTAGGATTACAGGCGTGAGCCACTGCACCTGGCTGCCTATTTCTTATTATTACTAGCTAATGACGTGTGACCCTTTATAGCACCTTCTCATTTCAACAGGCTGAGCAAAGTGAGCCCAATCAGCCAGAACAAAATGTCGTGGGTTCCTCCCTGCTCTGTGAGTATCACGCCTCACACTCACACGTAACCCCATCTGTCCCTGTCTGGGGCAGACGGCATAATATAGGAAAGCCACATACCCTTTTAATTCTTGCTCAGAGCAGGCACAAAATGAGAAGGCAAGACCAGCCACCACAAAAGGAATCTTACCTGAGCTAGGTTTTCAATCCCACCCAAGCTATGGAGTATTTCCTAATAAAATAAAAGCAACAAAACACATGTAAATGATGAGGGTAGAGGGGGGGAGTATATTTTACTTGCAATTTATTTACTAAGTTGTCATATTTAAAATTATTTTGTGAAGGTCTACATTCTAATATAAATATGGAAAACGTATGGTATGTCATTCATACTACCTTTAAAATAAACTATTAATAAATAGGAAAGTTGGGTTGAGATGAAGAGAATGAATCTGTGCTCAGAACCGCAGCCTGCCCCCTCATTCTTCTTACCTCCTCCTGTGTCATCATAAAATGTTCGAGTTGAGAAGAGCCATTAGACACCATTTCATTCAATATTCTCATGTTACAGATGAGGTAAACCAAGACACAGAAAGAAAACCATTTTGCATAACGGACAAACCTGGATGAGAACAGCATCACCAAACTCCAAGAACCCTCCGCTAGGTCTCTGCCTAGTGTGGTCCATGAACCAGCAGCACCCGCATCACCTGGGAGCTGAACAGAAATGCAGAATCCTGCACCCACCCCAGACCTGCTCGCACTCGGTTTCAACAAGATCTCCAGGTCATATGCACGTACAGTACAGTTTGAGAAGCATTGCTCTAGGAAAGAAAGAGCTTCTCAAAATTATTAGATGAATGATCTTATTAGACCCATGCTCTAAATAAATGTAGAGATAATTTTTGACAATGTCTCCTGATACAGGACTTTAAATTGTGAAATGGACCAGCCTGGAGATCTACTAATAGTAAGTGCTCTCAGGTTAGCCACACTGTCATTTATCTATAGACAAATATTCTCAGGTGGCTTTAACCTGCTTACTTACATCTGTATTGACATCTCTCTTCTTACATAACATGCACACAAGGAAGTTATTTGAAACATAAACAAGAGCCATAATTTCAATTCTGGGAAGTGCACAGGGATGAGTACATGAGCTGGGAGAGAACAGTCTACTTCTGCCATGAAGCCAGTGAGTGGGCAGACTGGGAAAAGGCACAGGGGCCTTTTTCTCTCAAGGCCTCCTGGGTCAAGGTTTTCATAGTCTGTGTAAAGTGAACTTGGAAATACTAAACATACTTACATCTAAATTAGATTTTAAAAGAACATTTAGAACTTAAATAAAAATAGTTCTGTGACTACCTATTAATTTGAAGCCTCATCAATGCTATTCACTCTAGAAGAGCTGTAATTAAAGAGCACGAGAATATTGTTCATATGATCTCTATTTGTGGTAGGAGGTTTCATACACATAAAAATTAAAATAACATTTAAAACCAGTTATATTTATTCAACAAACTTTTTTTTTTCATTCCACCTCTGTAAAATCCCTGAGTCAGGCTCTGAAGGAGACACAAATATGTAGATGGCAGAGGTGCCCTTTGCTGAGCTGTAAGCAAGCATAAGGTGGGTATACAAACAACTGGAACTTAAGACAGAATGAGATAAGTGTTAAAAGTAAATTACACATGCAGTGTTATAAGGGGTCAGAATAGAGACACCTCATTCCTGCTGAGAGGACTAAGAGACACCTCATGTGGGTGGTGGTCTCTAAATGGGGACTGGAAGGATGGATGGATTTGCTGAGTAAAGATCAGGAACAGGTGAAAATAAAGGAGATTCCAGCAAAGAGAGCAGGAGGCTCAAAGGTGAACAGAAATTGTGCAGACAAAACATCGAGACATGCTGTAACTCTGAGAGAAGCAGTTCCATAACTCCATGGAGGGCATTACTAGAAAAAAATGTTAGAAAATTAGGGTGGATTCCCACTGTGGGAGGACTTAGATGTGTGCCTGAATTTGAATGTTTTCAGGCAGACCATGATACCCAGTGAAAACGTGTGAGCAAGGGACTGGCCAGAGTTAGCTTTGGGGATTTCCTTCCTTCTAGTCATAAAATGAACTAGAGATGGGGAGGCTATAAACTGGGGGCTCAGCTGGGGTCAGTGACAACAGGAATAAGAATGGAGAGAAAAGTGTAGTATTTGAAGCCATGTGATCAACTGAACATGAAGAAAGATTGGAAGAAAAGAAGCAAAGTTGAAGACATCAGTCTACTTCGGTGGGAGTGGCTGGGAACAATGTCATAATTAACTAACATAGGGAAAGAGAAAGGAATTGACTGGGATACAGGAGAGCACTCTATTTTAGACATGCTGTAGTGCTGATAGGAGGCCCAGGTGAAAAAAAAATACAACAGGCCACAGAAAGTGAAGTGAGGGCACAAGATCAAAATCTGGGAGTTGTTCACATGAAGGAGATTCATTTGAAGCTTGGGAGTGGGAAGACACCAAGGAAGAATATGATGTTTAAATGGTCATGGTAACATTATTTTTAAATGTTTGCCAGGATAAGAAATTTATTCAATAATTTTGATGATATGGGACTAAGTCAATGTTTCCCAAACCGTGTGCTGGAGACAGTCATTTTGTTTTGTGCAGTGGATAGGATTAGGCATGCTGCCAAAAAAAAAAAGAAAAGAAAAAAAAGAAGAAGAAAAAGATAAAAAAAGCAAGAAGAAGAGAGTTTTATGGTTCAATCAGTTTGGGAAATAATTAGGCAAAACAGATTTAACAAATTCTCTATCTCAGGACTCTTTGGAACTGCTGTGCACTCTAAGTCTCTAAAAGAAGAACTAGTGTGCAGCTTTTTCTAAACATCCCTAACCAAACCACGCTTCATTTCCCAGGACACGTATTACTCCTGTGGAATAAAGTTTGAGAAGTGCTGCTATAAAGTAGAGGAATGAGAAAGACGCTTACTCCCTCTTAGAGAATTTTGTCATTATGTTATGTACTCAAGAATTTAACCTTCATTTATGAAGTGAACACTTTCCCTCCATGCTCCTATGGAAAGTGGAGCAAAGCCAGGAGATTGCTCACAGACCCTGGTCTTCTTTGCATTTCCTTTCCTTGTATCAACAGGACTGTACCAACCCAAGAGTGTAAACTAAAGAAAACCATGACTACAAGGTATGTATACACATGGGCTTAACAGTTCTAGTTACTGACTTGAAAAGCAAATATGACTGCAAGCTTAGATTACAGCAACGTGCCCTGTGTGCCTTTTTAGCCCTCCGCATCTTTCCCCTGTCACAGGCCAGAGGGTCATAAAACTGGTTTGTGTATTTCTCAGTCTACTGACCTGGAGAAAGTCTCCTGGTTATTCTGAACTTCAGTTCAATCTGTAAACTGTGAACAATGTCCTTGTTAAGCTTACCTCCTGAATTGTTCCTTTTTATAAAAACAAAAAGAGAGCCAATAATATAATACTGGTAGAAAGGATGTTTTTAAAAACGGAGCACATTATGCCAATATATTTTTATTACAGCCAAAACCGTCATTTCCTTAGGTGCTCTCATCCTAAGCCCATGGGCAACTAAATCAATGAATGCTGAACACACCGCATAACCTTAAACACCGAACGACTGACATGACCATTTACTCCTCTATTCAAAAATCACCCATGGCTCCATAAAGTTTATTCTTTGGTTATGATTTTAACGCCCCTCCGTGGACTGGCCTTTACTTATCTTTCTAGGTTTGGAACTGTAAACACTCTTCTAAAAGGCTTGGTATACTCGATTTGTAGGAGGATGAGAAAAAAGGAAATATAAGAGATACTTCTAAAGTTTTCTATGCTGAGTCTGACAAAATATGGTGCCATTAACAGAATGAGGAATTGATTCCAAAAGTTCAAGGATGAGGGGAAGAATTAAAGAGCTCCATTATAAAGTTATTGAGTATAATATACTACAATCCTTGTTTTCAAAGTTTTGGTCTCAAACCCCTTTACGGTCTTAAAAATTACTGAGAACCTCAAAGAGCTTTGGTTTATATGGGTTAGAATGTATCTGTTTATATTTATTGCATTAGAAATTAAAAGTGAGAAATTTTTAAAACACAAGAATACACAAGTACACATGTTCCATCAGCTCCCAGGGCCATGATGTCACCAGATGTTGTGTAGCTTAGGGAAAATGCCACTGCACACATGTAAGACAGAGAGTGAAAAGACAAATAACATCATTTGGAATAATTTAGCATCATGTTGAAGATAGATTCCATCTTGTGGAACCCCTGAAAGGGTTTCAGAGACCTGTCAACAGTACACGGGCCACATTTTGAGAACCACTGTGCTACTGTGTCATCGAGGTGCTTGTCTAACATGTCTCTGGAAACTTGGGACTTAAAGGGGAAAGTTTGAGGCTGAAGATATGAACTTGTGAACAAACAACAACAACAAAAAGATAGTTGAAGCCAAGAGCTTGGAAGATATGGGAGAAGACAATAAAGAAAAAAACCTTTGGGGAAGGTTATTTAGGAAGACAAGGTGAAGAAGAGGAACATGTAAATAATACTCAAAAAATGCTGAATAAAAGCTAGAGGTTCTCAGGATCAGTAGAGGCAAAGAGAAAACGTGGTAAAGTATACATGCTGCTACAAACAGGTTGGGGAATGTAAGGGCTGAGAGAAGACTACTCAATCCAACTATTTTTTCTTATTGTTTCTAACATAATTGCAGTTCAGGATCTTTTAAGGTTTTCTCTTTATCTTTGATAAGGGATGTACTATAGCTTCACTATAATGAATCCAGGTGAATGCTTATCTTTATGCTGCTTGGGACTCCAGCTGCAACTGAAATCTCAATATGTGTCTTCCTTTAATTCTGAAAAACTCTAAACAATTTTATTTTCAAAATGGCTTCTCTGTCATTCCTTCCAGCCTTTCCTGGTTGGAACATTCACTAAACATATAATGGAAACTCTGTACTAGCAGGAAAGATCCAGTCTACAAGCTACCAGTTTGCAACCTCTAAGTCAAGGAATGAGGACTGCAGCATGGCCCAGTGTGATCTATTTAAATGGCTTCCAGAGAGAACCTTGTACATAGAATTCAATGTGCAAGTTACGCAATACATCAGTCCTGGTGGAAAGGAACTGGATTCAGGAGACATAGCCTGACCTTTCAAGAAATATAGTATGAAAGTAGGAGAAGGACTTGAAGGAATAGCTGAGTCAAGAGAAGGACATTTTTATGGTAAGGAAAAATAGAGTGAGAAAGCCTTGGCCAGGAGGAGGAATATTACTTCTGAAATATGAGGGAAGTAGAGTTGCAGGATAACCCAAATATTTCAAACAACAATGAGAAAATAAGATAGCTCCCAATGGGATGGCCTTGGGCTTCCCTGTAAAACAGGGGATGGAGGATGATATAATTTGATGAGAATAATGGGGCAGGAGAGGGTTTGGGTGAGAAAAGTGAAGATGATTTGGAAGAGCTGCTATGGACCCTGCAGTACTGACCAAACAAGAGAGGAAAGGAACAGATACCCATGAAAAAGGCATGCCGACAGTCACTGGCGTAAGTCACAAGTCATAGTAAACCCCAGCATAGCTTTGTGACTTCAGCCAACAATTCTTGGCACCTCAAGATGTTGAACAACTGCCTGAGCACGTGGTCTTCTGTATGGAAAGAGTGCCAGAGAGGACAGACTCAGAGATAATTCCCTTCTATGGAAAGGCTGGCCAGCAGGACAATATTCGTTTAATATGTGTCTTGGTCACAAAATCTCATAAACAAAGTCGTCTGAATTTTTTCCTTCAGAGGGCAGTACAATCAACCCCGTTCAATCTACCCAGAACGAGACTAAGAAAGGCAGAACTTTAGATGGGAGATTGGCAGAGTAAGACACTCTTATCAACAGTTTTTGTGAACAAACAGAACATCTCTAGGACAAATATTTGCTAGTTCAAGTCAGATTAACCGGACCTTCCTCCTGGAAAACTTTATTAATATTATACATAGAAAGTTTTCATCTAAACTGAGACACATGGGGGAATAAAAGAGGGTGCTATGAATAATTAAGTGGGAACAGTGAGCACACAAGACTGATCCAGGCAAAAGGAAACGTATGACCTATGCTCATTTATACATGACCCAAACAGAATTGCAAAAAGCAGCTCAGAAATGCATGGAACACACAGTTCTGTATGGTTGGTCACAGGAAAATAAGGATGCTTACCTACCCAGAAAACTGTGAGCAACAAGGACAGAAAGCCATCTCAAGGATGCCCTGGCTCACATATCCAAAGGGCTGTGGTTAACTAAATTACAATAGCACAAGGCCAGTTTAGAACACAGTATGAGGAAGAGGACTACTCTTCTAATGGAAAGATGTGTAGTGCCCATGAATCCCAGAAGAGTCCAATCAGAGTAGGCTCTGTGGCTGGTTGGTACCAAAGTATTTTCTCAAATGCCAAGTATGGAAAAGATGGTTACTTCTGAAATATGAGGAAAGTAGAGTTGCAGGATAACCCAAATATTTCAAACAACAAAGAAAATAAGATAGCTCCCACTGGGATGGCATTGGGCTTCCATGTAAAACAGAGGATGGTTACTTTTCCAAACTTGGCACCTAAAGGAAACATATGCTGACTCAAATAATAATTCATCAATAACATCAAGTTCAAAATTAAAGGTGTGAGCTTCCTAGTAGCTTATGAGGACAGGGCATAAAAGGAGATACTTTTTTGGTTAAAAAAAAAAAGTGTTAAGTAAGCTTTTCTTTAGAGTCTCACAGCTAAAGCACTATGTCTTTGCTACTCAAAGTATGGGCCATGAACTAGTAGCAATAGCATCCCTGGGAAACTTGTTAGAAATGAAGAATCTTGTTTATACCTACTGAATCAGATTCTGCATGTACAAGATGTCCAGGTGATTCCCATGCACATTAAAGTTTGAGAGGCACTAAAATCAGAGGCCAGGCATGGTGGTTCATGTGTGAACCACCACACCCAACCAGGAAAAGATTCTTGACCTCAGTGCCCTCCTCTGGGAAAAGTGGGAGGCTCCTTGCTCACCTCTAACTCAAATTTGACTCTAGAGGTTGGGAAGGGATTGACCCTGGAGCAGCTAATAAAGCTCCACTGGCTGCTTCTCAGCCACATGAGCAGGCCACCACTCATCACCGCTGACTTAGACCTAGGGAGCTGCTTAGCCTTGAACATGTTTGAAGCTGTGGCCAAGCATATACCTCCTTGAACGGTAAATAATGCCAGGTAGCAAAGAAAACATAGACCAAAAAGTTCAAACCACTTAACCCCATAAATAATACAACAAAAATATACAAATTTTTTGTCCCCATTAAAGTGCTCTGCTCAAATCTTTTTAAACAGTAGATGAGACATTCCCCATATATGGAAGCTATTGAGTTGTGAGAGAGAAAACAAAAAGTAAACATGGACTACTTCAAAGAAAAGCCCACCAGTCTTTTATTATGACTTTATAACAAGTAAAATATATATATATATATTTTTTCCAACCAACCTGATAACATGGATCCCTCATTAGTAGCCTCAGACAGATTAACACTCTCAGAAAATGAATAGATGGGGCTCGATTAACCCACTCTCTGAAATAAGAAAACAAGAGAACATGTTCACGTTTAAAACCCCAGTGTGACAATTCATAAAAGTACAAGGCTATGAAGGAGTATAAAGAACACAAAAAGTACTTAGTTTATTTGCACTGGGGACTGTTATTTGGTACTTGAACACTTCACCCATTTTAATTCAAAACACATTTAAACCATCTTTATCAGTGTGGAGGAGAGGCCCCCCAAACTTATTTGGTTTATGCCGCCACCCTTACTCACTCAGTAATATTTCATAGTACCCTAAGATCAAAAGAAAGAGCAAAATGTTCCAAAATTTAGGTAGGCCCAATTTGGTAAGAATTTATGCTTTAACAAATTGGTATGCATTTGAAAAAAATAATACATTACATCAAAAGATTATTTTCATAGCCACACTTATTTATTAATGCAAGTGTATGCATTATTAGACACAAAACAACTTCTCAAGCCTGGGAATCAGTTTGGACTTCACCATCCTTGTTTTCTCTTCCCCCTGACTTTAATAGAGTACTTGTTTTTTTATCAGAGCAACCACTGAAAACTCAGCTTCTGAAAGATATGCCATCAGCTAAAGGAAGGCAGGATGACCTAACATTGAAATCACAAACTGCCTTCAGTTGTTCATGCTGTATCTGATGGATGTTGAGGAGCACTGAGGGTGTTTTGGGTTTTGTTTTTTAGAAAATTGAAAATAGTTCACAGTGCCCCCTGGGAGTTCTCTGTAGCTCTGGGGCACTTCGGTGCTCAGTTTGGGAAACACAGGGATAACGTTTTTTTAAATTAGTTTCCCCAGAAGCAGACCCTGAGATGAAGATTAGTGTGTGCAAATTCATGATTGAAAACATGCTCTCAGGAGAGACCAGTAAGAGAGTGGGAGAAACAGGAAAGGGCAGAGGAGAAATCCAAGCAAGGGTATGACATCAGGCAAAATCTCCTCTTAACCCAATCAGTGGGGCTCTGGAATGTAAGTTACCACTCAGAGTTGTCCTATACTGAGGCAAGGGCACTGGGCTTTTCTATACTACTGAAGCTGTTGCCATTAGCTAAGAGCTGCAGGAGGGACTGATGGAACATTCCCAGACACTCCCACTGGCTCTCTGTGCCTGCAGGCAAGGCAGACTCAAGGAACCTGAGGGTGGTTGGTGCAAGTGTTGTTGGACAGGAAGGTGCCAAAACCAAAAGGGTGAGAACAGGAGGATTCGGGGCAAAGCACCAATATTACCCTACAGTTCTATAGTGAGATTCAGCAGAACCCTTTGAAATCGAAGTCACAGTCACTGGATAAGTCATATTATGGCAGAAACTGAAGGTGTATTTGCCACAGGTCTGTTCAGAGGGGAAAAAAAAATACCTGCATTTTTGCTTCCAATATTGAATATAGCCAATAACCAAAATACCATCATCAGATTTCTAAAGAACTATTTAACTTAAAAGTATCACTTCAAAATCATCAAATGCTACAAGTATTCACTCAACTACATTTTAAGAGGCTTTCAAAAAGTATGTTCCTTTAGCAAAGAATGATTTAGTTGCAACCTTCAAAGGTCTTTAAAATAAGGACAATTGCAATTTTGCAATGTTTTTGAAAGATGTCAGACACTAATCAAATTCAGAGGTGGTCACAAGGCCTTGCACCCAGCAGCTACTCAAATACACATGGATGACCAGTTCTCTCATTTAAACCAGTGTGGTAAAGGTAAGCACATATTGGTCTCATTTTAGGCACCTCTCACTTAGATTTAAACCTAAGGGAGCATATCAGTCAAGACAGAATCCCTCCACTGACATGCCTCTACGAGCTCAGAAGCTGAGGTTAGCTTGGAAGGAGGAAGTCGGGGTAGGGATAGTCTATGCTCTTTGGTGACACCCACAACCCTGAGGGGCCACTGTGAACAATTTCTGTTCTGTTGCTCAGCTGTCCCACATCCAGTTATAGCTAGTAGTAAATGCAGTCAAACGTTAAAGCTTTTCAGTCAGCTCCCAATGTTGCTTCATAGGTCATAGAATGTGCACAACGCAAGGTGCATTTCACATCAGTTGTTGAGGATACTTGTACAAAAGTTGGAGCAACAGAGCCCAGACTGAAACTAGAACCCATGGCTTCCTGAATCTCAGTTTGATAGTTACCATGTCTGAAACTGACTTCATTAACTACCCCTCAAGCCTGATCCTTCCAGTCATCTAGCTGACCAGACAGAAACCTTTGGTGTTTTTCTTGCCTCCTCTATTTCCCTCACATTCTTTGCAAATTCCTCCACAAATCCTGTCTGCTCTACCTTTAAAATATCTGTCTCCACAACCTATCCACTTCTCACTATCTCCTCCACCACCACCCGGGCTCAGACCACCATCATCTTTTGCTTGAGCCATTGCAAAAGCCTCCTATCTGGCATCTTTGCTTCCAGCTTTGCCCCTTCCTTTACTCTCTCACATCTGCTAAGATGATTCTTTACAAACACAAGTCCATTCATGTCAAACCTCAGCCCAAATCCTCCAACAGACCCCATCTCATTCAGAATAAAAACCAAAGTCCATACCATGACTCACAGGCCCTCCGGGGCCTGGCCTCCACATTACACCTCTGGCCTCATGTCTTTCCATTGCCCCTTGTTCACTCCCTCCCAGTCATGCTGACCTTCTCATTACATAGCTGGGCCAAGGTCCAGTGCCTAAGGTGCTTCCCATGAAAGCCTTCTGTGGCTTTTCAACCCTGGAAACTCATAAAGAATTTGAAAGATGTTCTCCATGATATGAGGCCAGTCACCTGCAGTTGTTCTAAACACAGTGTATGTTGTGTGGAAGTGGCCAACATAGCACAGACCGAACTCCTGAGGTGAGAAAGAGGCTGAGTGCTGCCATGCACTGGAACTTGGAAGCAGAAGGTGGTCCCGGTCAGGTGACACTTGCTCACACTGCCCTCTAAGCTAGTTCCATAGCGGTGCTTGGTACACACGTTAACGAAAAGTCTAAAACACAAAGCATCTTCTATTTCATACTCAGCCAAGGAAAAGTGAGGGAGATAATGGAAGCCATTCTAGACTAGAATCCATATAATTTCTCCCACATCTCCTACCTCCACAACTGAGCTGACTGTGTATCCAGCAAGAATAAAGATCTGTCCCCTTGTCAAACAGAGCAATTACTTGAGCTGTGGACCCAAGCCACCCGTGGCCTGGCCTGTCCCATAATGATCCTCTGCCTCTGTGTACAGTTCATCTTTGTCTCCTCTATGATCCTGAGAAATTCAACTCTGCCCCCAAACCTGCACATCTCAAACCTGAGTGAATGACAACCATCTTCCTCAAAGTTAGGATGAACATCTGTAGTTTCTGCCACTAGAGGTGCTACCCCCCACCACACCCCACTCACACTCCACCCCAAGTCACTCACCATTCCTTCCATCTACAAAGACTGACTTCACGGGAAGGAGGCTGATAGTAGGCACTTCTCAAAGCCTTATATTCCTGAGTGCTCATTATAGATTAGAGTCCCCCAATGTTGAGTAAGATGTCCAAAGAATATCACTGGCTAAGAATTACTCTTCCTCCCATCACCAAGACTCCTGGCAGCTGTGCTGCCCACCACAGTTGCCATCAACACCTTGGCCCCTCCTCTGGCCCAAGCACCTTGCCAGTGACCCCATTTTGCCAAGCGGACAAAGCCCAGTTTCCTCTGAAGATAAAGTCAGGATTCAACCAATCCCGAAACTGCCAGCCAGGCAGAATTATCCAAGGCCACATTAGTAACTGTACTATGGGTTCATCCTGACTTCAGATCAGACATACCGTGCATTGGAAAAAATAAGCCAAATTTGAAATACATTTTGAATTCAAAATCTATAGGGACACTTAATAAAAATATGGTTATTCTGAAGCTACTAATAGAGAGAGGATATCTTTAATCTTTATAATTAGGAAGAGGGCACATGACAAGTTTCTCTTTCAGGTGTTGGGTTAGCTAAAGACAGCATGTAGGCTGAATTGGAGGGCAAAGATACTACATCCCAAAGATCTAACAGAAATAATGATCAGGTTGCAATAGCTGCTAGCAACCTAGTGATGCTGAATGCTAATTGCTTTTCATTATTTAAAGGAAAAGCCATGGGGCATTTTAAGAGATGATTCATGCTACAAATATGTGTACACTTGGTATTTTTACTGTTAGCCATATACAGTCATCATGAGGAAATTTCATGACTTTTCCAGTGATTTTTCATATTAATATAAATATAAAAAGGTTGTTTTCTTTCCACCTCCCAGGAAAAAGAAAAGAACAAAAATTCTAGAATAGTTTTTTTTTTTTTTAACTAATAAAGAAGTATACATAAATGAAGAGTTTCAGAAAAATCTCAGAGTTGAAATTTCTGTTCCAACCAAATGGCATTTTTGTTTTGTTTTGTTTTGTAATTTGGGAACTGAAGCCCAAAGCTATTAATATTTCTATGTGGCCTCTGCTGCTGTAAATGTAAATAGAATTCCTGGTGTCTGAGTCCTCTGGCTTCTCCTCTGTTTGCGCTGACCTCTGAAAGAGCAGTTGTTCCTTCCTTGGCTCTCAGCCCTTAACCCACTGCAAGGACGGGGCACATGGGATGAAGTGCTGGTGTTCAAGGGGAATTGTATGCTCTGTAAGACTATATATATATACACACACATATATATACACATATATATATATATATAAACATATAAACATATATATGTTTGCCAAGAGTTGAGGGACTAGGAAACACACAGCTTAGTGCAACCAGAGAATTACCGTGAATAATAGTGACAGATTGTAAAGACAGGCACCTTTATTTTACTGACTCAGCAATTGTGGCCTGGAGGAGCTGAGCGTCTGGCCCACAGCTACACAATAAGTAATAGAGCCAGGTGCCAGACTCCCACTCCTGTACTCCTGCCATCCCTCCCCTCCACGTAAGTCTGTACAGGGGATGGCTGAAGAGAAAGTGACTCTGCAGATATGTTTAATACGGGAACAGTAGCGTTCAGCAGAGTGGCATGGGGGCAGCCCTGAAAAATCTGTCTGTCTGCAAAGATAGTATTTCTCTTGAGGCCATGTCTCAATATAGCAGCCACACCGAAGCAAATTCATGAGCGGGCAAATATTTGTCCCCTCTTATGACTGAACTTATGCCACTGTTTTCACAGGACTATTAATACATGGCAGCGTGATCAGCTCCCGCCACCCCCATCCATGATCACCTGCCATTCTGCTGTCAGCATCAGGTGCCACCTTCTGCCATCAATATAAAAAGAAGGAAAAGCACTGGAGACACATTATTTGAAAAGAGAAAGAGTAGCCAGGGTTTCAACTTCTTACACAGTAAGAGAAACAAATATGTGATGTGAGGGTTCCAAGTAAAAACTCAGTCCACGAAGCTGTGCTATTATAATGAAGCAGGGTTAACTGAACCCAGGAACTGATGCAAATGGCAGGGGTGACAACGTTGACCGTCATTTGTAGCACACTCTGTCTCTTTCATGTCACAGCCCTTTTCATGTTGTAGCACTGTTTTCATTAACACACAAGATAAACCAAAACAATCTGCCATCTTTGACTCAATGTTTAAAAATGGAGGAATTCAAGTCTGTTTCAAAATAAGTATCACCTCAAATTCATGAGACAGAGTCCTATTTTTTTAGATAGTTGAAAAAGTAAAATTCACATCTATGCAAAACTTAAAACAAAACACAAGAATATATGTGAAGAAATTCATCCTACATGACTATTTAGGGAATTCTCGCTGACTTATTTTGCTATTCTTAATAGGTCTTTGTTCTTTCTCTGTGTCCCCTACTAAACCTAGCACGGAATGTACACCCAATCAGAAACCCATCAAATACAAATGGGATCATGTTGGCCCCTAAAATCAGGACATACATGTGCATTCTTAGAGGTACTTCTTCTACATAATTAATGAAAATTTCAGAATGTTTTCAAATATTTGACAAATACTCATCAACTGTGATCAGCCAAGTACTGTTATAAACCCAGGAGTACAGCAGAGGACAAACCCATGCACTTGTACTCATAGAGCTTACATTCTGATCACAAAAACAAATAAAACTGCATATCAGGTGGTGGCCAGTGGAGAATAATCAAGGTTAAGGATTTATTGAGTACTGGGCATGCTATTTTAGGACAGTCACAGAACAGTTCTTTGGTAAGATTAGCATCTGAGTTCTTTGAGGGATTGATCCATTTGGATGTCTAGGTCAGAACAGCAGAGTGGTTTAATACATAGTCCCTGAGGCAGGAATACTGTAATCTGCAAAGAATAGCAAGGAAGCCAGTAGAGTTGGAGCAGAGTGAACAAAGATAGAGCAATAGAGATTGGGGTGAGAGAGACAGCAGAAGTCAAAGTTTTAAGAGTGTTGCAAAATAAGAACAGGGCCTTTGGATTTTTTATTCAGGGAAGTCATTGGAAGGCTCTGGGCAGAGGATTGACATATCTGAGTGAGATTTTGAAAAAATCCTTCTAAATTCAATGTTGAGAACAGAGTATAAAGAGCCAAGCATCCAAAGCAGGGAGGCCTGTTAGCCTACTGCAATGGTCCAAGCAAGAGATCATGAGGGTTTGGACTAGCGGATGGGGAAAACTAAAACTGAGGCATTCTCACACATTGAGTGAGAAAAATCAAAAGTACTGTTTTAAACATGTTAACTTTGCGATGCTTAAAGAAGGAAGAGCCCACAAATCAATATGTATAACAAAAGATGAATTTATAGCAAAGGAAAGTGATATGGTTTGGTTGTGTCCTCCCCCAAATCTCGTCTTGAATTCCCACATGTTGTCGGAGGGACCTGGTGGGAGGTATTTAATCATGGGGGCATGTCTTTCCTGTGCTGTTCGTGTGATAGTGAATGAGTCTCATGAGATCTGATGATTTTTAAAAATGGGAGTTTCCCCACAAAAGCTCTTTTTGCCTGCTGCCATCCATGTAAGATGTGAATTGCTCCTCCTTGCCTTCGCCACGATTGTGAGGCCTCCTCAGTCACATGGAACTGTAAGTCCATTAAACTTTTTTCCTGTATAACTTACCCAGTCTCGAGTATGTCTTTATTAACGACATGAAAACAGACTAATACAGAGAGTGTACTTAGAAGGCCCCATTTCTTGGAGCAAAGTGGATAGGAAAATTTAGGAAAGGCCAGGTTTCACAAGGCTGTTTGGGGATTGATTGATTTCTAGCTGTGGAAATGCGGCTCCCAGAATGTGACTATCAGTTACTGCCTGGCTCTTAGAAACTCGTGTACTCATGAGAAACTGTCATTTATTGATTTGGCCAGGTTTAAAACTGGTTCTGGTGGTTATCTGTAGCCAAGGAACAACCAGTTCTTTCCTGGGAAGGTAGGAACATTTTCATTTCATGCCTATTGACAGCCAAGTGAATGAGCTACACAAGAAGCAGTAAGTCTGGTTACCAAAGTGATACTTTTCCCTGGTGCACACCTAAAACAAATTTTAAATGTGCATTGATTAGTAAAGAACAAAGGAATCAGTGAGGCATAAGAGAAAGGAGTACCAGCCACAGCTTCGTCTCAGGACCATGGACCTTACCTACTCATCTCCCACATCTATCAAATGGGGCTTAAGAAAGTTTTCTTCAGAGTCCATTCTACCTCTATAATTTCATGACTTTTTTGGTATATATAGTCATCCCTTGTTATCCTCAGGAGTTCCAGGACCCCCATGGTTACCAAAATCCACAGAACCTACACGTATTCTCACATGTACTATAAACCATCTTAGATTACTCATAATACCTAATATGATGTAAATGCTATGTAAATATTTTTATTGTTGTGTTTTTTATTGTTTTTCCTGAATATTATTTTAATCTGCGGTTGGTTGAATCTGAGATGCAGAACCCTTGGATATCAAGGGCTGACTGTGCCTGTGTGTGTGTGTGTGTATGTGTGTGTGTGTGTATGTGTGTACACATTTACCTAAAATACCCTAGATAATATTGCATGAGAAATAATAATATAAGAGCTAGATGTTTGCTCCAAGTTAGGTGATGGGAAGAAGGGAAATCATCATTTGCTTGAGGACTACATGAGATGTTAGGTTGTTAAAGCTTATTTGCTTCATGTCTATGTTTAAGGTTGTGAAGCTTCAAGTAAAAGACAAAAAGACAAATTTCATTCTCAAACAATGATCCAGCTGTTTAAAAAGTTACACTCTGGGTAAAAGCAGAATGTAGTTTTGTATATGCATAATAATCTATCAGATAAGTGAAGGAAAAAAGCATAAAATTGTTAAAAAATTAGAAGGAAATATAGCAAAAGTTAATATAGCTGTTTCTAAGGGTGGTATAAATAGTAAATTTTCATGTTTTTATAATTTTCTGTTTTCCAAAATTTTTAAAGCAATCAAAATAATTTAATGCAAAGAAATTCCAAATGAACAATCTTTGCCTCAATCTTCCCCCAACAAAATCAGTGTCAATGGCTTGAGCAGGGGATAAAAGACCTACAAAGAGGTGGGGATAGAGTGCTTCAGGCAGAGGACTAGCACGGTCAGAGGATCAGAGGTAACAAAAAGAATAACTTTCAAAGGAACAGAAATTTCACTCTCACCTCAATGAGTTTAGGAGAGACACTGACAGGATAAAGAAATGAGGCCAAGAAGGAACAAGATCTCAAAGAACTATGTGAACCTCTTAAGGAATGGGCTGTTATAACATTTTTTAGTACATAAAGACACAAAACTGGATGGATGCAGCGGCTTACACCTGTAATCCCAGCACTTTGGGAAGCCGAAGCAGGTGGATCACCTGAGGTCAGGAGTTCAAGACCAGCCTGGCCAACATGGCGAAACCCTGTGTCTACTAAAAAATACAAAAAGTAGCCAGTCGTGGTGGCAGGCACCTGTAATCCCAGCTACTCGGGAGGCTGAGGCAGGGAGAATCGCTTAAACTTGGGAGGTGGAGGTTGCAGCAAGCCGAGATCGGGCCACTGCACTCCAGCCTGGGTGACAGAGCAAGACTCTGCTCCAAAAATAAATAAATAAATAAAGACACAAATCTAAGACTTTTGAGGACTTTATGAAACTTTATCTGTGCCCAGTTTATGGTGCTAACTTGAAACTCTGTCTCTAGGGAAGTTCTGAACTATCTGACAGGCTTTACCAAGGTGAACAGGCTTCTCCTTTCTTAGGCAATAAGGAATCTTGAGAGGTCTCTGCTGGCCTCTGTACTGGCTGAAGAGATACATTCACAGAAAAAGCATCTCTTCATTAGCTTCATCTATTTCAAGAACTTATTCAAAACACTGAAGAGATTCTCCCTGCATCCTAACTTCTGGTCCTCTCATCTAACCTCCCTCTGTGATGGAGTCTGGATAGTCAATGCTGAGGACCAGGTAAAACTCGAAAGGAAAAGAGTCACTTGCTTCACGATCTAGGACCTGGAGTAGACACGGATAACAAATTGTCCGATAGCTAAACAATAACTATATTAATCCTCTTGGTTGTAAGTATCTATGATGTTCTCAGAATACTTTTTATGATAATTTCTAATAATATTGTGATGTTTTCTCCTAATTCAAGAAGTTTTCTCTTATTATACATAGTGCAAACATATTTCTCACCTAGACTCCCTACAGACTTATTTCCAAAATTCTTCAAATTTGTAGCAAATAACTCAGGAAACTGGGGTATAGAATAATAAGGATACTAACTCATTCTTTTCAGAAAAGTAAATTAATTTTTTTACAAATAAGGTAATACTAAATGATTTCCTCCAACTCATTCCAACTAGAATGAGTACCTTGGGCAAGCTTACCTATACAAAAGTTACAGGCAAGGAAAGAGGTAAATCCTGGTTATTCTAGAATGATAGTACCAGAACGAGGCCAGTTAAGTAAACCCACTTCAAAATAACACCAAATTTCATATTAAAGGGCAGGAGGAAAGACTGAAACAACATCTTTAAAACTAAATTATAAAACCAAGATGTATTTTACTTTACATTTAACAAAATTTAAGTTATACTGCAACATTGCCCTGGTAACTAGAACAAAGCAAGAATGAATTCTGCCGACATTTTTGGAACACTTTTTCTGAAAAAATATTCATATAACATGATCCAACATTCACTTTTGATTTTGCAAGAAAAAGAGGTTCATTTTTGTGAATATATTGGAAGGATTCATTATTTTTTTTCCCAAAGACCTTTGCTATTCTTTGTTTCTCCAAACACAGCCTCATCATCTTCCTTGTTAACACTTTCTTCCTTCATTGTCAGGTGACCTATTTCTGCCTGAGTCTTATTTGTCATATTCCACCAGCTCAGCTCCATCACTTTCAATAACTTCATAAAATTCTACATCTTTAGCCAGATTTGCAAGTTTGTTTCACAAATAAATAATATTTGCCTTGTAATATAGAATCTTCACATCAGCAAGGAATGGACTAACAAAGAGGAATTCCAGAGAAGCAGATATACACAAGAGATACTTGAACAGAGGTCAATTTTATGAGGTCAATTAATTAGAGAATATGATAATGTTTTGACAATTTTTACTTCCCTACACAGCTCATAACAACCTGGTCTTGGATACCAACACCCTTTGTACTTTCCTGTTCAGGCAGATGACATGGAAATGGAATCAAACTCTACTGCAGACAAATGATGTCATGACAGAAAAAAAAAAGATTGGAAGACCACAATTTGTTTCTGTATCTTGCCACACCTTGAGATTGTTACCAGGAGTAACAATTCAAGAGAGCTAAGTAAAGGCATTTTGTACTTGCTTCCTCCACTAAGAAGAACCAATATAGTGAGTAGATAATTACGCTTCAAATAGGTCACCCAAGAGAGAATACTGGAATTCAGTAGAAAAGTGGCAGGCAATACCTAAAGGAAAGAAGGAGAATGAAGTGAGGCAGCCTGCTCAGCCAAGATCAGCTGGGAGCCAAGGGAGACTACAATACAGGGAAAGGGTGAGTGAGAGACCCTCAGTGGTCCACATTATCACCATGGACTCCTGCAATCCTAGCCATGGGAGAGCCCTTTGACCCACGGCCGGGTGCGGTGCCTCACACCTGTAATCCCAGCACTTTGGGAAGCCAAGGCAGGCAGATCACCTGAGGTCAGGAGATCAAGACCAGCCTGGCCAACATGGTAAAACCCTGTATCTACTAAAAATACAAAAATTAGCTGAGTGTGGTGGCAGGCACCTGTAATCCTTGCTACTCACGAGCCTGAGGCAGGAGAATCACTCAAACCCAGGAAGCAGAAGTTGCAGTGAGCTGAGATCGCACCATTGCACTACAGCCTGGGCAACAAGAGCAAAACTCTGTCTCAAAAAAAAAAAAGAGCTTTGTCTTCAATAGACTGCATGCTATCCTGCAACCCAGTAGCACCAGGGCTGAAGTGCAAGAGAAGTATGGGCTGCTGCCTGCAAGGCTTAGGTACAAGCAACCGTGGGCTACCACACCCAAGTAGGAGGCATGATCAAGATGCAGGCTACCACCAGGGCTGAGCAAGGCACCATTCTAAAACACTACTCCCAACAGAGTATGCACTATCCTAGAAGCCAGCAGTGCTGGGACAGAGGTTCAAAAGAAGAGCTGGCTGTTGACCCCAGGGCTTAGGAACAAGCAACCATGGGCTACCATACCTGGTGCTGAGGCATAAATGGCACACATGCTTAACATCTGCTGGCGTAGGCTGCCATCACTAAAAACATTGCCTCCCCACCAACACCACCCAGTGCCATTCTGCCACTGGCCTAGAGGTTGCCCCATTCCTGCCTATCACAGCCAACACCTGTACACACAACTGCAGGGCCCTGAGGACCAGCTAGCCTAGCCCAGCTTCACCCTCTCCTCCATGCCAGAGCAAACAGTCCAGAGGCCAGGGGATTGCTCAGCCTAGTCTACCACCATTGGCACCTAAACACTCCTCCCAAGGGCCTGAAGTTGAGCCTACCCACCAAGCCACTACAACCACAGCTGGCACCTACCAGCATGTGCTGTCTGCAGGCCTGGAGACTAGCCTGCTTAGACCATTGCAGCCACCAACACCAGCATGCATTACTTGGGACCTAGAGGGTAGTCCTACAACTGCCACTACCATCACTCATAACACACCAGCTGCTCAGGGCCATGAGAACCCTTCTACCTGTCCAGCCCATGGTTGCCACTACTGGCATTCAAGTAAGCCACTTGGAGGGCCAAAAAATAGAACCACCTGGACCTGCTGAGACTAGTGTCAGTGTATGCCATCCAGGGTCCCTGGGATAGGCATGCTGTCCCACTGATGCCTCCCCTGACTGAAGACTAGCCTACCTGATATCTCAGTCTCCAGCAAAACTACACCACAGCCTTCAGTAATAACTATACCCTAAGCCACTGAGGAAATCTCAGATACTACTGACACCGTTTATAGAGAAAGAAATCATACAGAGACTGCACAACTGTACTCACCCAGAATCAAAGCCAAAGTACACTACCCAACCAACACTGTAGATTCATCCTCAGGAAAAAGTCTTCCCATATGAAAGCCAATTTTAAAAATTAGAAGTGACTATTACACTAGATGTGCAGACATCAATGTAAGAACACAGGAAACATGAAAAATAAAGGAAATATGACACCTCCAAAGGAGAAGAATGATTATCCGACAATAGATCCCAATCAAAAATAAATTCACAAAATCTTGGAAAAAGAATTCAAATTATTGTTTCAAAAGAAGTTCTGTGAGATATAAGAAAAGTCCAAAAAAATATAAACAAATCAGAAAAACAATTCAGGATACAAATTAGAAATTTACCAAAAAGACAGACATCTTTAAAAAGAACCACAGCAGCTGGGCATGGTGGCTCACGCCTGTAATCCCAGCACTTTGGGAGGCCAAGATGGGTGGATCACCTGAGGTCAGGAGTTCTAGACCAGCCTGGCCAACATGGTGAAACTCCATCTCTACTACAAACTACAAAAATTAGCCAGGCTTGGTGGCAGGCACCTGTATTTCCAGCTGCTTGGGAGGGTGAGGCAGGAGATTAGCTTGAACCTGGGAGTTGGAGGTTGCAGTGAGCTGAAAATGCACCATTGCACATTGCACTCCAGCCTGGGTGATAGAGTGAAACTCTGTCTCAAAAAAAAAAATAAAAAATAAAATAAAATAAAATAAAACAAAAGCAAATTATACTAGATCTAAAGAGAGAGATAGACTCTAATATAATAATAGCGAGGGACTTTATAACACCCCCACTCTCAGCAGTAAGCAGAGGTTCCAGATAGAAAATCAACAAAGAAACATTGGATTTAAACTGGACATTAGATCAAATGAACATAACGGATATTAACAGAACATTTTATCTAACAACTCAACAACTGCAGAATACAGTTCTCCTCAGTACATAGAACATTCTCCATGATAGACCATGTTCGGCCAAAAAACAAGTCTCAACACATTTTTAAAAAGTGAAATCATATCAAGTATCTTCTCAGAGCAGAATGGAATAAAACTAAAAATGAATAACAAGAGGAACTTTGGAAACTGCACAAATACATGGAAATTAAACACTTGCTCCTGAATGACCATTGGGTCAATAAAGAAACTAAAATGTAAGTAGAAAAATTTCTTGAAACAAATGAAAGTGGAAACACAACATACCAAAACCTGTAGGACACAGCAAATGCTGTGCTAAAAAGGAAGCTTATAGCAATAAAATACTCACATCAAAAAAGTAGAAAGATTTTAAATAATCTAACAATACACCTCAAGACACTAGAAAAGCAAGAACAAACCAAACCCCAAATTAACAGACAGAAAGAAATAATAAAGATCAGAGCAGAATTAAACAAAATAGAGGCTAAAAAACAATATGAAGCATCAATAAAACAAAAAGTTGGTTCTTCAAAAAGATAAATTGATGAACCACTAGATAGACTAAAAAAGAGAGAAAGACCCAGACCAAAATCAGAAATGGAAAAGGAGATACACAACTGACAACACAAAAATACAAAAGATCATCAGTGACTATCATGAACAATTATATGCTAACAAACTGAAAAACCTAGAGGAAACGGATAAATTCCTGGAAACTACAACTTTCCAAGTAGTTGAAGCAGGAAGAAATGAAAAACAACAGACCAATAATGAGTAGCAAGATTTAAAAAGTAATAAAATGTCTCTTAAAAATGAAAAGCCACATGAGATACCATCTCACACCAGTTAGAATGGCAACCATTAAAAAATCAGGAAACAACAGATGCTGAGAAATAGGAACACTTTTACCCTATTGGTGGGACTGTAAACTAGTTCAACTATTGTGGAAGACAACGTGGCGATTCCTCAGGGATCTAGAACTAAAAATACCACTTGACCCAGCCAACCCATTACTGGGTATATGCACAAAGGATTATAAATCATGCCGCTATAAAGACACATGCACACGTATATTTATTGCAGCACTATTCACAATAGCAAAGACTTGGAATCAACCCAAATGTCCATCAGTGACAGACTGGATTAAGAAAATGTGGCACATATACACCATGGAATACTATGCAGCCATAAAAAAGGATGAATTTGTGTCCTTTGTAGGGACGTGGATGCAGCTGGAAACCATCATTCTCAGCAAACTATCACCATGTTCTCACTCATAGGTGGGAATTGAACAATGAGATCACTTGGACACAGGAAGGGGAACATCACACACCAGGGCCTATTGTGAGGAGGGGACAAGGGGGAGGGACAGCATTAGGAGATATACCTAATGTAAATGACGAGTTAATGGGTACAGCACACCAACATGGCACATGTATACATATGGAACAAACCTGCACGTTGTGCACATGGGCCCTAGAACTTAAAGTATAATTAAAAAAGAAAAAAAATGAAAAGCCTAGGACTGGGGGATTCACTGCTGAATTCTACCAAACATACAAGGAAGAACTAATATCAATCCATCAATCCTCCTGAAACTATTCCAGGAAATTGAAGAGGAGGGAATTCTAACTCATATGAGGCCAGTGTTACCCTAATAACAAAACAAGACAAGAATAGAACAAAAAAAAATGAAAACTACAGAACAGTATCCCTAATGAACATAGATGTAAAAATCTTCAACAAAGTACTAGCAAACCAAATTAAATAGCTTATCAGAAAGATAATACACTATGACCAAGTGGGATTTACACCAGGGAAACAAGAATGGTTTGGCATGCAAAAGTAAATAAATGTTGTACATCACATCAACAGAATGAAGGATAAACAACATATGATCATCTCAATAGATGCAGAAAAAGCATCTGATAAAATCCAATATCCTTTATGATTAAAAACTCTCAACAAACTGTGCATAGAAGGAACATACCTCAACATAATAGAGGCTATATATAACAATATCAACTTCAGCTAACATCATACTGAAGGTTTTTCCTCTAAGAAATGGAACATGACAAGGATGTCGACTTGCACCACTCAAATTCAACACAGTACTGAAGTCTTAGCCAGAATAGTAAGTCAAGACAAAGAAATAAAACGCATCCAAAATGCGGGGGGTGGGGGAAGGAAGATGTATCTCCTTGCAGATGACAGGATCTTATATTTAGAAAAACCAAAGACTCAAATATGATAAATAAATTCAGTAAAGTTGCAGGATACAAAATCAACATACAAAAATCAGCAGCATTTTTATATACCAACAATGAAATAGCTGAAAAAGAAATCAAGAGGACAATTCCACTTCCAATAGCCACCAAAAACATAAAATACCTAGAAAAATAATGTGACCAGCGAGGTAAAAGATCTTTACAAGGAAAACTACAAAATACTAATGAAAGAAACTAAGGAGGCCACAAACAAAGGAAAGACATTCCATGCTCATGGATCAGAATTAATATCATTAAAATGACCATACTACCCAAAGCAATACATAGATTCAATGCAATCCCTATCAAAAGATCACTTTTCGCAGAAATAGAAAAAAAATCATAAAATTCATATGAAACAAAAAAAGAACCAGAAGAGCCAAAGCAATCCTGAACAAAAGAACAAAGCAGGACCCATCACACTCCCTGACTTCAAAATATATTACAAGGCCATAGTAACCAAAACAGCATGGTAATGGTATAAAACCAAACATAAAGACAGATGGAACAGAATAGAGAAACCCAAAACAAATCCACATGTTTACAGCCATGTGGCTGCATCTATTGAGATGATCATATGTTGTTTATCCTTCATTCTGTTGATGTGATGTACAACATTTATTTACTTTTGCATGCCAAACCATTCTTGTTTCCCTGGTGTAAATCCCACTTGGTCATGATTTTTAACAAAGGCACCAAGAACATTCACTGCAAAAAGGACACCCACTTCAATAAATGGTGCAGAAGGAATTGGGTATCAGTATGCAGAAGAATGAAACTGGACCCCTGTCTCTCTCTTACTATATACAAAAATCAACACAAGATGGATTAAAGACTTAAACATTAAGATTCAAAACTATGAAACTACTAAATAAAAACAGAGAAAACACTTTCCTATGAAACACAGGAAGGTCTAGGCAAAGTTTTTTTTAGGGTTTTGATTACTAGTTTTTAACTTTTTTCTTTTTTTATTATTATACTTTAAGTTCTAGGGTACATGTGCACAACGTGCAGGTTTGTTATATAGGTGTATAGGTGCCATGCTGGTTTGCTGCACCCATCAACTCATCATTTACATTAGGTATTTCTCCTAATGCTATCCCTCCCCCAGCCCCCCACTGCCCAACAGGCCCTGGTGTGTGATCTTCCCCTCCCTGTGTCCATGTGTTCTCACAGTTCAACTCCCACTTATGAGTAAAAACATGCAGTGTTTGGTTTTCTGTCCTGTGATATTTTGCTGAGAATGATGGTTTCCAGCTTCATCCATGTCCCTGCAAAGGACACGAACTCATCATTTTTATGGCTGCATAGTATTCCATGGTATATATGTGCCACATTTTCTTTATCCAGTTTATTATTGATGGACATTTGGGTTGATTCCAAGTCTTTACTATTGTGAATAGTGCTGCAATAAACATATGTGTGCATGTGTCTTTATAGCAGCATGATTTATAATCCCTTGGGTATATACTCAGTAATGGGATTGCTGGGTCAAATGGTATTTCTAGTTCTAGATCCTTGAAGCCACACCGTCTTCCACAATGGTTGAACTAATTTACAGTCCCACCAACAGTGTAAAAGCATTCCTATTTCTCCACCTCCTAAGTTGTTTCCTGACTTTTTAATGATCGCCATTCTAATTGGCGTGAGACAGTATCTCATTGTGGTTTTGATTTGCATTTCTCTGATGACCAGCGATGATGAGCATTTTTGCATATGTCTGTTGGCTGCATAAATGTCTTCTTTTGAGAAGTGTCTGTTCATATTCTTTGCCCTCTTTTTGATGGGATTGTTTTTTTTCTTGTAAATTCGTTTACGTTCTTTGTAGATTCTGGATATTAGCCCTTTGTCAGATGGCTAAATTGCAAAAATTTTCTCCCATTCTGTAGGTTGTGACCTAGGCAAAGATCTTACGGCTAAGACCTCAAAAGCACACACATTAAAACAAAAATAGACAAACAGAACTATATTAAACTAAAAACTTCTGCACAGCAAAGGAAGCAATCAAGAGAGTGAAGAGACAACCTATTAAATGGTAGAAAATATTTGCAAACTATTCATCAACAAGCGACTAATATCCAAAATATATAAGGAACTCTAATAACTCAATAGCAAAAAATAAGCAAATAATACCATTAAAAAGTGGGCAAAGTTGCCTGTTCACTCTGATGATAGTCTCCTTTGCTGTGCAGAAGCTCTTTAGTTTAATTAGATCCCATTTGTCAATTTTGACTTTTGTTGCTATTACTTTTGGTGTTTTAGTCAGGAAGTCCTTGCCCATGCCTATAAATGGGAGAAAATTTTTGCAATCTACCCATCTGACAAAGGCCTAATATCCACAATCTACAAGAAATTTAAACAGATTTACAAGAAAAAAACAACCCTATCAAAAAGTGGGCGAAGGATATGAGCAGACACTTCTCAAAAGAAGACATTTATGCAGCCAACAAACATATGAAAAGGAGCTTATCATCACTGGTCATTAGAGAAATGCAAATCAAAACCACAATGAGGGTTGGGCATGGTGGCTCATGCCTGTAATCCCAGCACTTTGGGAGGCTGAGGTGGAAGGATCACAAGGTCAGGAGTTCAAGACCAGCCTGGCCAATATGATGAAATCCTGACTCTACTAAAAATACAAAAACTAGACGGGTGTGATGGTGCACACCTGTTGTCCCATGTACTTGGGAGGCTAAGGCAGGATAATCTCTTGAACCCAGAAGGCGGAGGTTGCAGTGAGCTGAGATCAGGCCACTGCACTCCAGCCTGGGACACAGAGCAAGACTCCATCTCAAAAAAGAAACCACAATGAGATACCATCTCATGCCAGTTAGAATGGTAATTATTAAAAAGTCAGGAAACAACAGATACTGACGAGGTTGTGGAGAAACAGGAACACTATTACACTGTTGGTGGGAGTGTAAATTAGTTCAACCATTGTGGAAGACAGCATGGTAATTCCTCAAGGATCTAGGACCAGATATACCATTTGAACCAGCAATCCCATTACTGGGCATATACCCAAAGGATTACATATCATGCTACTATAAAGACACATGCATATGTATGTTTATTGCAGCACTATATTCAATAGCAAAGCCTTGGAACCAACCCAAATGTTTATCAATGATAGACTGCATAAAGAAGATGTGGCACATATACACCATGGAATACTATGCAGCCATAAAAAAGAATGAGTTCATGTCCTTTGCAGAGACATAGATGAAGCTGGAAGCCATCATTCTCAGCAAACTAACACAAGGAACAGAAAAACAAACACCGCATGTTCTCACTCATACGTGGAAGTTGAACAATGAGAACACACGGACACAGGGAGGG